>NW_006781176.1:591007-620343 GCF_000442215.2 Lipotes vexillifer
CCCCCGCCTTAAGTTCTTTAAATACATGCGACAGTTGAGCAAAAAGTATTTAACATTGTCTGGTAGAGTTTTCAACATAGTACAAATGGTGACTATAATACAAAGGAGGAAGAGTGAAGGGTTCCATATGGTTGGAAGGCTTTTACATTTTATTTGAGGTGGTGAAATATTAGCTCTAAGTAGATCAAGAAAGGTTTATATGTTATAATCATGACAGCAACTACTAAAACAATAACACCAAGAGGTATAGCCTCCTGGTAATCCTAGAACAAATAGATAATCAGCAAGGATATAGACCTGGATTTCTTTCAAGTGCACATGGAACATTGCTTTTTTTTAAGAGGTGAAATCATTTGCTAGTTGTTTATTTTTTGGTACAACCAGAAAATAGTGGGATATTGAATATGGGAGGCTTTGATTGTCTTGGGTGTCAGCTTAACATTCCACAGATGGAGGGTAGCTTTTATATCCTATAATACAAAGCATACTAAATGGCAGTTTGGAGTCAGTTGTGCATTTAATGTCTTAAACACTTTAAATTACTTCTCTTCCCACGTTGTTTTTGGTAGAATTGTTTCCTAAAGCAAACCACTTACCCCTTGATCTTGGCTCTCCTGGGCAGAATTTTATGCACTCTGTAGCGTCTTTGGTTGTGGTAGTCCAGTTCTTCTAGTAACCGTTAATGTGCTGTGAACGATTGACAATTTGAGTATGTAGTGTATATGATATTAAATTGTGAATTAGTGGGACTTACGATGTAACAGCATATCAATATTTGAAGATATTGGTACTTGATATCCTGTGAAGGAAAATTTGCCCCCACATTTTAAGCTGGAAAGTCACTGGAATAACTTCAGAAAAGAATCACAGCTACATGATTTTTTAGGTTTTGGGTACGTATGTTGAGAATTGTGTACAAGTTGAAATGTCTGTGTACTGATCCTCAAAACAACCAATAAAATCTCAATTATGAAAGAAAACATCATAATTAGATGCCAGTATATACTATTAGAATGACTAAAATAAAATAAAAAGAAACCCAACAATACCAAGTAATGGCTAGGATACAGATCACCTGGAATTCTCATTCTTTGTGGGAATACAAATTGGCAGTGTCTTTGAAAAACAGTTTGGCAGTTTTTTATAATAATAAACATACACTTAGCATATGACCTAGCAATCTCACTCCTACATATTTACCCAAGAGAATGAAAATGTATGTTCACACAAAAACCTGTACATGATTGTTTATGGCAGTTTTACTCATAGTTGCCTCACAATGGAAGCAATCCAGGTGTCCTTCAATTGGTGAATGGGTAAACAAACTGCAGTACCTCCATGCAATGGAATACTACTCAACAATAAAAAGTAATGAACTACTGATATACAGACAACATAAATGGATCTCGGTTGCATTATTCTGAATGAAAGAAATCATACCCATAAGGCTGCATATTCTTTGATACCATTTAAGTGGCATCTGGAAAAGGCAAGACTATAGTGGTTGCCAGGGATTGAGTTGGAGGGGAGGAACTGACTACAGAAAGATAGCAAGAAGAAATTTTGGGGGGTGATCAAACTGTTCTGTACTTGTTTGTGGTTGTAGTTACAAGACTATGCATTTTTGAATTTTAGTGGATATAAATTTAAAAATTAATGGGAAAAAAATCCCTGAGTGTTGGCAGGGGGAGATACTGGGAGTTACAAGAAACAATAAAGAGGGGGGTATTCTAATTTATTATTTATACTGGGGGATCAGGGAAGACTCTGAGGAAGTGGCTTAAGCTGAGCTGTGAAGGATGTGGAGAGGAGTTGGCTAGGAGAGAGATAAGGGAAGAGAAGATTACAGGCAGAGGAAATAGCTTATAGAAATACTTGGCAAGGCAAGAGAGGACTCTGGTTCTTAAAAGCTGAGAGAAAGCCAGTGTGGTTGTAGCCCAGAGCACTAGGGCAAGAGTGATGAGAGGTGGGATTTAAGAGAGAAGGCCTTATGGGCCATTTAAGGATTTTGGCTTCTTTCTGAAAACAATGGGATTTTGCTAGCAATTAGGAATAGCTTGATTAGATTAAGAATTGTGCTTTAAAAATAGGGCTGCATGTTGGAGAACAAATTGGAGAGGAGAGAAAGTAGCAGTTGGAAGATCTGCTTGGTGAAGTGACAGTTCCAGCATAAAAGAAAAAATGGTCTGGGACATAATCCTTTCATAGACTGTATGTAATTCACACCCTACTTCTGGGAAAAATGAGCACTTCTAATAAATGGTTATGACAGTTTCTAATGAATTTTGATGAAATGAAGAGTTGTTCTGATTAACTAGTGACCCATACAGTTGACTATCAGCTGACTGTCAGTCAGGGATCTACTGACCTACAACCAGACTTATTCTTCCTTTCTGTATCTAATCCATTCTCTTTTCCTAGAAAATTTCCCTGCTAGAAATAGATATTTTAATTGACCTACAATTAAATTTCTTGCAGGCATGCAAGATTATAATAAAATGTTGACACATGTTTATTTTAAAAAAAGATTTTAGCAGAGTTTCTGGGTATAAGATCAATGTTCCAATATTAACTGCTTCCCTGAATATCATCAATAAACCACTAGCAAACATAAATTCTAAATAAAAGGTGCCATTTCCAATAGCAGTTGGAGGAATTTGGGAATAAATACAACAAAAGTACATGTATACAATGGAATATTACTCAGCCATAAAAAAGAACAAAATAATGCCATTTGCAGCAACATGGATGGACCTAGAGGTTGTCATATTGAGTGAAGTCAGTCAGACAGAAAGACAAATGTATGATATCATTTATATGTGGAATCTAAATAAAAGGGTACAAATAAACTTATTTACAAAACAGAAGTAGAGTCACGGATGTAGGAGACAAACTTATGGCTACCAGGGGATAATGTGGTGGAAGGGATAAGCTGGGAGATTGGAACTGACATATACACACTACTGTATATAAAACAGATAACTAATGAGGACCTGCTGTAAAGCATAGGGAACTCTACTCAATACTCTGTAATGGCCTATATGGGAAAAGAATCTAAAAAAAAAAAAAGTGGATATATGTGTATGTATAACTGATTCACTTTGCTGTACACCTGAAGCTAACACAGCATTGTTAATCAACTACACTCCAATAAAAATTAAAAAAGAACAAAGAGAACAAACTACTATACATAAAATAAATAAGCTACAAGAATATATTATATAGCACAGGGAAATATAGCCATTCTTTTATAATAACTTTAAATGAAGTATAATCTATAAAAATATTGAATCACTATGTTATATATCTGAAACTAATATATTATAAACTATAATTCAATTAAAAAAAGATATGCAAGGTCATTACAAAGAAATTATAAAACTTTATTGAAAGTATGTGGCTGTCCTAGGACAGCCATAACTAATTACCACAAATTGGTAGATTAAAACAACAGAAATTTATTCTCTCAGTTCTTTATGGCAAAAATCCAAAATCAGGATGTTGGCAGGGCTGCAGTCCTTTTGAAAGCTTTAGGGGAGAATCCTTCCTTGCCTTTTCCAGCTTTTGGTAGCTCCAGGTGCTCCTTGGCTTGCGGCTGCATAAATCTTATTTCTGCCTCTACCTTCACAAGGCCTGTCTTCTGTGTCTTGTCTTCTCTTCTGTATCTTATGACACTTGCTATTAGATTTAAGGTCCACTTGGATGGTAGCATCTTGAGATCTTTAATTATATCTGCAAAGACCCTTTTTTTTTTTCAAATAAGGTCACATTCACAGGTTTCAGGGGTTAATACATGGACATATCTTTGGGGGGCCATCATTCAAAAATAAAGAACCAAATAAATGGAGGGATGTACCATGTTCAAAATAATGATGACGACTATTTTAATGATGTCAATTTTTGTCAAATTGATCTTGCCAAGTTGATTCAATGTTACTGTATCTCCAAAGGTTTTTTCAATGGAACTTAACCAATTGGTTCTAAAAAGGACAAATAGCCAGGATACTTTTTAAAAAAACTGGGCTAAGAGATGTGATCAACTAGAGATAAAGATTTATTTGAAAACTATACTAAAAAAGATCACATAGCATTGACACAAAGATAAACTGACCAATGAAACAGAAATTATCATATATATATATATAAAACGTACAGATATATTGAAACCTGATAGATGTGGCAGTGCAGATCTGTGGGGAAGGAATGATTTTTTAGGAGATGCTCCTGGAGCAATAGGTTATCCACACTGAAAAAACTGAAATCAGATCCCTACCTCACAAGATATCCAAACATGAATTCCAGATGTATTAAAGCCCTACATGTAAAAGCCAAAACTTTAACAGTATTTGAAGAAAATACAGAAAATTATGACAGTCGAGCAGGAAATGACTTATTAAGCAAGAAACAAAAGTACTAACAATAAAAGATAAAAATGATAAATTTTACTACATTAAAATTAAGAATTTTTTGTAACTGAAAAGATATAATAAGGAGAGTAAAAAGATATGCTGATTGTCCTTTATATGCCCCCATAACTTGCTGTATATTACACTACTATATACCCCCATCCTCACCTCCTTTACCTTCCACTTTCAGGGGGCTTCTTGTCAATATCTCCTGTCCAAGGAGAGTTCCATCTCCTCAAAAAATGTCCTGCTGGTCATTCTTAATCACTTGCTTTTGGAGTTCTTAGATTGTTTCCATACCTTTTGCTATTTGTAAAAATGCTGTGAAGAAAAAAAGAAAAAAAGATATGCTGAAAACTTAGAGAAGACATTGGATACATACAACAAAAGATAGATATCCAGAATATGTAAAGAATTTCTGAAAAAACTAAAAGACCAATAAGATATTCATATATATTCTATTATATCTACATGTATTGCTATATCTATTAAATTATATTCTAATATAAAGTTGGGCAAAATGCATAAGCAGGCATTCTAAAGAGGAAATGTGAACGAAAAAACTTGCTCAGTCTCATTATTAATTATGGAAATACAAATGAAAACATTAATGAAGTACCACATTACACCCACTAGATTAGTAAAAATTTATAAGTTTTAAAACATTGTATTCTGCTAGGCCTGAGAAGCAACAGAAACTGTTGGTGGTGGTAGTGGATATTGGTACAAGCATTTTGGATCGCAATATGGCATTACCTAGCAAATTCCAACTTGTGCACACCATATGACTCAGAGATTCTCTTCCCAGGAGTAGATTCTGGGGCTTAGAGAACCTCTCAGCCTGTAGACAGCAGGCATGTATAAGAATGTTCGCAGAAGCAAGGTTTGTAATGACAAGTAACTGGAATCAAGCCACACATCCATCAGTAGGAAAATGGATGAATAAAGATGTAGTCATAGGGTGGAAGACCAGAGAACCACATAGAAGGGTGAACTACAGCTGCTCACCTAAGCACGAAGGACTGTTTGAGGCTTAATATTAAATGAAGAAAAAAGAATGACTTAGAGGAATATATTAATGTTTTATAAAAAAACTGTGGTCAGTTTTTTCTTCTGTTTTTCACCTGTCGTAATTGGCCTCAGCACTGTGTGAGGAAAGAAGTTTTTTAGGCCTGCTTTGTACAGTAGAAAGGGCCAAACTAGAAGAAAGGAAAATAGACATAGGATCTTGGATGATTTAAGACAATGGGTGAGAAAATACTGATTACAAGATCTACACAATGAAGACACAGAAGCAGAAGGGGCGAAGGTATTCAGCATCTGGAGCTTGGTTCCTCAGGGGCATGGCTGTGGACCATGTTACTTCTGGTTGGTCTTCTGCTGGAATGGGCCTGGAATGACCATTGAAGTGTATGTCTCTGGCACCTTGGTTGCCAGGCTGAGTAGCCAATATCTCATAATAACTATAAATGGAGTATAACCTTTAAAAATTGTGAATCACTGTGTCATACACCTGAAACTTATATTGCACATCACCTATACCTTAATAAAATACTTTTTTAATATTTTAAAATAAATAAATGAAATATCAAATTTGTGGTAAATTTTGTATGTGAATTTTGCAAATCTGGTAATTTTGTATATTTTGCCTTTTAAAAATATTTTCTTGTTCAGTCTTTCTAGTAGTTTGTCTATATATATGATTGGTCTTTTTACAATCTAGCCTCTAGGTTAATTTATCAAATATTTTCAAATTCTCCAGTATATGAATGTTTCATATTTATCTCTTTTAAACTCATTCTTTTGGTTTGATTTTATATATATATATATATATATATATATATATATATATAGGATCTCTTGGATTTATACTCCACAGCTCTTATCTTTTATTTGTCTCTTTTATTGCTTTTTCATTGTTTCCCGAAGTTCTGGGAGGATTGCTTGGGGCTTAGATTCCAATTCACTGATTTGCTTGAAACTTGACAAACCAGGTTTTCTATTTTCTCAGTCTTTTCTGATTTCATATTTTTTCCTTTTTAATTACTGCTTATTCTGATGTTCAGTATGCAAAATCCTCTTCAACCAATCAGAGAATTTCCAAAATTTCATCCAGAAATGTTTAATCTCATTATCCAGATTTCACCCAGATTAATACATTTTTTGACTTGTGCTACCTTTTCCTCTTTTCAGTTATTTATTGAATTAAAGAGGGAGGTCAGAGTTTGTCCAGTATTGTTGGTCTAAGTGCTTTTAGAGCTTACGTGGGTTTGAAGTTCCAGACCAACTAAGCCTAAGATTAGCTGGGGCAGCAGCCCCATTCTTTCTCTGGCAGAGTTGCCTTTATTTGGAGAGATCTATGGCAGCCTTTTAATTTTTTTCCCAGCATGGCAGTCCATTTGCAGTGTAAGATATTTGAAAGGACCCCAAGATCTCTGCTCCTTGTGGCTATGGCATGTAGTGCACTCCCCAGAGCTACAGGCTGATTCACATTTGCCCCTTACAAGGTCACCGATGACTATTGTTGACTCTAGTCCTTGCTACTACAATGAAGGACATAGTCAGATTTTGCTGAGATCTCTTTTCATTTAATTTCCAGACTTCAAAGAAACCTGGGGTGATAGGTCTTTTCTTTGTGGTATTCAGCAAAGATTCCTTCATTTCTTAATTACCAGCATTGCTGTGTTTCCTATTTATGATAGCTATAGGTTATTTCAGTAGAAAACTTGGATGGAATATAAGGTAGTTAAATGTATCCTCAAGTCACCATTTTTAGCTGAAAGCCATCTCTGCCTTTCTGAAATCTGGGACAGCTACCAAATCAACACCCCCACGTACTAGTAATGGCTGGCAGAGTAGGGAATTGGGGGCAGAAGATTTATGCCCTATATTTATTACATTTCTCAGTCATCACCTGCAAGCAGATGTCTTCTGCAAGAACATCAATTCGGTGGCCAAGAGTATCTTGGAAAGAGGAAGCCAAGATATTTTCCATAATGCTTCATCTTCCAGTGTTTTTGATATCTCAAAGTCACCAGATCAATTAAATGTTCAATAATGGCCATCTGCTTTCTGCATTCTGCAATCCCATCTGTTGCTGCTGTCAGGGTCCTTCAGGATCACAGGTAGATACCTTTATAACATCTCTGTTTTACCCCCTACAAACTGTTTCTTGTTAATAAGATTTACCTTAAGGTGGATGGAAATTTAAATAATTCCTTCCACATGTAAATTTTCTTCTTTTAAATTTAGATTGTCAGCATCCCATTGCACAGGTCCATCAACTAGACTAAGGAATTTTGACAAGCATGCCCAGGTTTTAATAGTGACATCAAGTTTCCTTTTAAAATTCTAGACACACATACTTGGCTTATCATTTTATATTTAGGTTTTATTTCCCATATAATTTTTTCCCTCAGGTACTGGCCAGATTTCCTCTTATTTTCAACTAATTACTGTGTAGTAGGCAGTGCTCAAATTCAGTGAGTTAGGAGCAAAACTTTTGGAAGCTTAGCATTTGGCCAAAGCCTTGAAAGTTCAGCAAGAAGAATGCCAAGACTTCAGTTATTTCTGGGAAGTACATGTGAGATAGGACACTTGAGCAGAGAAGCCTGTTAAGGGCTGAGGTTTGATACAAGCGCCTCTTTGGGGACTTAGCAGGAAAGCCTAGATGGAGTGACACTTAATGTGAGTGAACTCAGTCTTATTCATAAGAAGATTGCCAGGGGCTATTTTTTTTAAACATCTTTATTGGAGTATAATTGCTTTACAATGGTGTGTTAGTTTCTGCTTTATAGCAAGGTGAATCAGTTATATATATACATATGTTCCCATATCTCTTCCCTCTTGTGTCTCCCTCCCTCCCACCCTCCCTATCCCACCCCTGTAGGTGGTCACAAAGCACCGAGCTGATCTCCCTGTGCTATGCGGCTGCTTCCCACTAGCTATCTACCTTACATTTGGTAGCGTATATATGTCCATGCCTCTCTCTCGCTTTGTCACAGCTCACCCTTCCCGCCAAGGGCTATTTTACTGCTAACAGACATAGAAAACAAATTAATGAATACCAAAGGGAATTTCCATGCCTCTCTCTCGCTTTGTCACAGCTCACCCTTCCCGCCAAGGGCTATTTTACTGCTAACACTTATGAACGAAATCGGAAGCCTTCTAAATCTGTAGGTGACTAAACAAATTTGACAAGAGTAATAGAATGCTACTGATGCTACAGTACAAGTGGTTATTACCATTCAATAAACATTTATTGAGTGACTACTGTATTCCAGTCACTGTGCCAAAAGCAAAGTCTACCAAGATGCTTAAGACCTGCCCACCAAAAACCTGATCATTTGGGGATAAGATTATATTAAAGAGAGGAGCCTATAGAATTCTGTGATTCAACCAGTTGTGTTTCATCTAATTCCTTATTGATGTTTTCAAATGTTTGATTATAGAAAATTTGAAACATATACAAAAGGAGAGAAAACAGTGTAATGAACCAGGTGTATTCATTGCTCAGCTTCAAAAATTATTAATACACGGTCAAGCTGTTTTTTCTAGATTCCCTCAACTCTTCCCTCATTGAGATTATTTTGAAATATATCCTGAACATCATATAATTTCCTCTGTAAATACTTCAATCTGTATCTCTAGAAAATAAGGACTCTCTTTTTTAACATACCCACAATACCATTATCATCACATGTAAACAAATTTACAATAATTTATTAATATCATCACATAAAAAGTTTCCATTGAACTGATTGCTTGCCCTATTTTAAAAAACTTTTTTTTTTTAATAAAAACTTTTTTTAAAATTGGGGTATAGTTGCTTTACAATGTTGCATTAGTTTCTGCTGTACAATGAAGTGAATCAGCTGTATGTGTACATATATCCCCTCCCTCCCCTGCCTCCATCCCACCCATCTAGGTCACCACATAGCAGCGAGCTGAGCTCCTTGTTCCTACTAGCTATCTCTTTTACACATGGTAGTGTATATATGTCAATCCCAATCTCTCAATTCATCCCCCCCTCCCCTTCCCCCCGTTCCCTACATCTGCATCTCTATTCTGGCCCTGCAAATAGGTTCATCTCTATCATTTTTCTAGGTTCCACGTATATGCGTTAATATATGACATTTGTTTTTCTCTTTCTGACTTATCTCACTCTATATGACAGACTCTAGGTCCATCCACGTCTCTACAAATGACCCGACTTTGTTCTTTTTTATGGCTGAGTAATATTCCATTATATATATATATATATATATATATATATGTACCACATCTTCTTAATCCATTCATTTGTCGATGGACATTTAGGTTGCTTCCATGTCCTGGCTATTGTAAATAGTGCTGCAGTGAACATTGGGGTGCATGTATCTTTTTGAATTATGGTTTTCTCAGGGTATATGACCAGTAGTGGGATTGCTGGGTCATATGGTAATTCTGTTTTTAGTTTTTAAGGGACCTCTATACTGTTCTCCATAGTTGCTGTATCAATTTACATTCCCACCAATAGGGTAAGAGGGTTCCCTTTTCTCCACACCCTCCAGCATTGATTGTTTGTAGATTTTCTGATGATGCCCATTCTAACCGGTGTGAGGTGATACCTCATTGTAGTTTTGATTTGCATTTCTCTAATAATTAGTGATGTTGAGCAGCTTTTCATGTGCTTCTTGGCAATCTGTATGTCTTCTTTGGAGAAATGTCTATTTAGGTCTTCCACCCATTTTTTGATTGGGTTGTTTATTTTTTTTTATATTGAGTGGCATGTGCTGTTTGTATATTTTGGAGATTAATCCCTTGTCAGTTGTTTTGTTTGCAAATATTTTCTCCCATTCTGAGGGTTGTCTTTTCATCTCGTTTATGGTTTTCTTTGTTGTGCAAAAGCTTTTAAGTTTCATTAGGTCCCATTTGTTTGTTTTTGTTTTTATTTCCATTACTTGAGGAGGTGGGTCAAAAAGATCTCGCTGTGATTTATGTCAAAGAGTGTTCTTCCTATGCTTTCCTCTAAGAGTTTTAGAGCATCCAGTCTTACATTTAGATCCCTAATCCATTTTGAGTTTATTTTTGTGTATGGAGGTAGGGAGTGTTCTAATTTCATTCTTTTACATGTAGCTGTCTAGCTTTCCCAGCATCACGTATTGAAGAGACTGTCTTTTCTCCATTGTATGTTCTTGCCTCCTTTCATAGATTAGGTGGCCATAGGTGCATGGGTTTATCTCTGGGCTCTGTATCCTGCTCCATTGATCGGTATTTCTGTTTTTGTGCCAGGACCATACTCTGTTGATTACTGTAGCTTTGTAGTATAGTCTGAAGTCAGAGAGCCTGATTCCTCCAGCTCCGTTTTTCTTTCTCAAGATTGCTTTGGCTATATGGGGTCTTTTATGTTTCCATATAAACTGTAAATTTTTTTGTTCTAATTCTGTGAAAAATGCCATTGGTAATTTGATAGGGATTGCATTGAATCTGTAGGTTGCTTTAGGTAATATAGTCATTTTCACAATATTGATTCTTCTAGTCTAAGAACATGATATATTTCTCCATCTGTGTCATTTTTTATTTCTTTCATCAATGTTTTATAGTTTTCTGCATGTAGGTCTTTTGTCTTCTTAGGTAGGTTTATTCCTAGGTATTTTATTCTTTTTGTTGCAGTGATAAATGGGATTGCTTCATTAATTTCTCTTTCTGATCTTTTGTTGTTAGTGTATAGGAATGCAAGAGATTTCTGTGCATTAATTTTATATCCTGCAACTTTACCAAATTCATTGATTAGCTCTAGTAGTTTTCTGGTAGCATCTTTAGGATTCTCTATGTATAGTATCATGTCATCTGCAAATAGTGACAGTTTTACTTCATTTTTTCCAGTTTGGATTCCTTTTATTTCTTTTTCTTCTCTGATTGCCATGTCTAGGACTTCTAAAACCTTGTTGAATTACAGTGGCGAGAGTGGACATCCTTGTCTTGTTCCTGATCTTAGAGGAAATGCTTTCAGTTTTTCACCTTTGAGAATGATGTTTGCTGTGGGTGTGTTTTATGTGGCCTTTATTATGTTGAGGTACATTCCCTCTATGTCCACTTTCTGGAGAGTTTTTATCATAAGTGAGTGTTGAATTTTGTTGAAAGCTTTTTCTGCATCTATTGAGATGATGATATGGTAAAAAACTTTTTTTTTCTGGATCACAATCCAAATAAGGTCCATAGTTCACCAATGGTTGATTGTATTGAAGTTTCTTTTAATCTATGGTGTCTTCCTATGACTCTCTTTTTTTCTTGAATTTTTTTTTTTTATCTTATAGTTTTCTACAGTCTGGATTTTATTACTTGCATTCCCATGGCATTTTAAAGTATATCTTTATTTGCTGTACTTTATATAAATTGCCAGTTAGATTAAGAAGAGGCTTGATATATTTCAGGTTAGAGTTCTTCTTTTTTTTTTTTTTTGACACTACTTCATTCGCGGTGTGTTTTCCTTCATGAGGAAAGCAATGTCCTAGTGTCTTTCTTTTCGTGACTTTCATTAGAGGTTACAAAATGGTGATACAACAATTCTATCATTCCTTTTTCATTTACTTTTTGAAATACTTCTATAAACAGAAACTTCCCCTCATCAACTATTTGGTTACCCTGTAATACAGACTGGATAGGAAGGGCAGGAAAGTCTTGATTCTGTCCCTTTCTTTATCAGATTTCAAAACAATGAGACATTCCCCTGGCATCTTCCAAAGGACACCAATTAGTTTGGGTTTAGGATAATTATAAACTCACAGTTTTAAACATATATAAAGTATTTCAATCCATTGAAGTTATTATGCTTATTGACGCTCAAATAACCTATTTTAGCCCAGTAGAACTTATTTAGATTGAGTCCTGAGTCCTTTTGACACCACCCTGGTGGTCTTCAATAGCTTCCTTGCTTTTTAGAAGAGCAAGATGTCCTAGCATATATTTTACACTTCCTGTCCTAGACCCAAAGAGCCCTGGTTGTTTAAGAGGGAAATGATATTTAGAGATTATAATCTGGACACTAGGGGTGCTCATTGCTACTGAGTTGGTCATTGGTTCTTTGCCTTTACAGTGATTAGAGTTAGGGAATATGTTTGTTTTTTTTGTTCAGGTAAAAGACATAATGAATTCATACTTATCCTTTCAATGCCAAGTTATGACTTGGTTTTTACTTAACCTTATCAATTATACATCTGTATCTCCTGGCAGTTCTCTATGATACTAGCCTAATTAGATGTTTTATTTTTCCCATACAGTACACACAGCAATCTTAGAGAGCAGTTCTAACACTACCACCTCCAATATGATTACTGAAAATGGTTGAAAAAAATTTTTTGCAGCTGTTTTTGTCCTTAAATTATACATCACTAATGTATGCCTTAGGAATATATAGTTCTTGTGTTTTAAAATCCTTTGTTATAATTTCTCTCTTTGAGATTATTCTCCCAACTACGAATTGTTAAAGAGGAAACCACAGGCTCAAGATGACATCACTTGTACTAAAAAACCTGTTATACCAGGCCTAGATTTAATACCTCACATATTGCTGTTTGGACCTTCACCAGAAATGTAATCTTAATCAGCCAGTCTGGAATTTTCTGGTCAGCACCAGTGAGGTAATCTGTCATATGGGCCCTCTCCATCCCTTAAAAGAAGAAATAATTTGCATGGTAGACTTCCTCCTTCCCCCCAAAAATGTAACTTGGCCTGAAACAATATTTTCTTTTCTTTTGCTAACAGCTTCCTTGCCCCATCCTCCTCCTGCCTACAAAATCTTCTCTTTTGTACAACCCCTTGGGGTGCCTTTTTATTTATTAGGTGAGATGCTGCCCAATTCATGAATCCTTGAATAAAACCAATTAGATATTCAAATTTACTCAGTTGTTTTTAAACAATATATAGCCAGATTCATTTTTTCATATTACTTTCAAATTCAGAGCTTGTTTTTATTATTTAATTTTGTTTGCATTTTTAAGCAAAATATCTACATGGTTCTAAAGCCAAACCTACAAAACAAGGCATATTTAGAGAAGTCTTCTATTCTTGTCCCCTCTACCATGTTCCCTTCCTCCTCCTATAAAAAGCCATTTAAAAAAATGGTTAATCTTTTCATTATTTTAAAATATATAATTAAATAAATACATCTATAATAATTATTCATTTGGACCTTTGAACCCAGCCCAGCTACAAATGAATACAGTTGACTCAAAAACCCACATGAAGCCAAAGGACTGCCTGTGGGGCCCTACCCAAATCTCTGTCCCAAAGAATTATGAGAAAGGATAAATTATTGTTTTAAGTAACTTTGTTTTGGATGGTTTGTTATACGGCAAAAAGTAGATGATACTACAGTATATCCTATAGTTCATGCTATAATAGTGTATAGAATATTAATATTTATCTTTTAATGTGTATCAGAAAATAGGTTTTTCTTTTCCTTTGAGAGTGTGAAAGGAAAATCAAAATGGAGTTAGTACTGCTAAGAGAGCTCTTTAAAATGGAGGCAGGAGGCCATTGTGATTTATGCACATCTCAGCCCAGTTGGGATCTAAACTTTGACCACTTATTGTCTTAATGCAGACATCCAGAACATCTGCATAATATTCCAAAAACTGAAGATACTTATTGGACCCATATCGTAAAATAACTAGTGACAGCCTGTCCCTTCAGGACAAATATTTCTTTCAATTTTACCCAAGTGGCAATTCTTAAAACCCCAAATAAAACTTTTTGTTTTTTGCAGCCTAGATACTGATTATTGTTTGACAGGAGTAACAGGTAGGTTGAAAAATCATCGTTAATTAGGGCTTCCCTGGTGGCGCAGCGGTTGAGAGTCCGCCTGCCGATGCATTGGATGCGGGTTCGTGCCCCGGTCCGGGAAGATCCCCCGTGCTGCGGAGCGGCTGGGCCCGTGAGCCATGGCCGCTGAGCCTGCGCGTCCGGAGCCTGTGCTCCTTAGCAGGAGAGGCCACGACACTGAGAGGCCCGGGTACCGCAAAAAAAAAAAAAAAATCATCGTTAATTAATATTAATACCATCATTAGGCTGACATTGGAGGGATTTGTCCAACAATCAACTTGATTACAAAGATACTCTCAATGGAGAAATGGCATGAAAATACACCATTTCGTGGTGTTAGGGAGGAAAATAAATTTCCCTCTACCGTTCTGAGTCTTTGGCTGAGACCCCCTGTAATAAAAGATTAAAAAGAGAAAAACAAGCAGAAGTTTAATAACACGTGTACCTCCTGTATACACGGGAGAAACCCAGGAAAACTGATTAACTCCTCGAAATGGCCCAAGCCTCCGCCTTAAATACCATCTTCAGCTAGCGACAAAAGAAAGATTTTTGGAGTGAAGGGGAACCAGTAATCGGAGGATACCAGAAAAAGCAGGGTAAATAAGGGTAGGGTTTGTTATGCAGGCTTAAATCTTATGATTTAGTCATCCTTCCATTCTTGGTACAGAGAGGGAGACACACAAATGGAGGTTCCCTTTATAAATTGTAAATTTCCCTTACAGAAGGGTAAATTCTACTGTTTTCAGAGCTTCTCTTGGATCTGCTGTTTCTCAAAATAATCAGCTCAAAACAATCATTATGCCAAAGAGATATATTTTGGGGTGGTACCTTCTACTACCCCTTACTGGATTTGTTTGATGGACTAATAGAGATGCTGCAAGAGTCTTTGGTTTATGGGTGAATTTGTATATATGGCCTGAGGAGCGAGATTAGACTTCCTTCAAGGTGCCATAACGCATTAGTGTTCTCACCATTCATTCATTCAGACTGTTTTGTATATCCCTTTAGGAAGAACTAGGAGTCCTGTGACTCTGTTTTATTGCTGAACTATTGTTTAAGCTATCATTACTTTCCTTGCTTGACTGCTTTTCCTTTCTTTCTGCATTCCCTCACTTCTCTAATTAGTAACTGTTTGAGTCTGCTCTTTGGAACTTGGGGAAGACCTGGAGGACTAAAGCCTTTTTTCTATAAACAAGGAATGGAGGACACAGAGGCGCTCTTGTACTTGGGAAGCCCTGCAGGGTCCTGCTCAGTTTCAGTCCCCCTTTTTGTTTGATATTCCTCAATCTTGATAGGAACAGGAGAAAGTCAAGAAAGGGAGTAAATTTTTGGATAGAAAGGTTAATCAGGCAGGGGATTAATTGGCAGGGGAACTCTGTTTTAGGGGGACTTGGTTTCAACCCCATGTGACTAGGAAGCCATGACACTATTTGAATTGATGGAGATTCCTCTTTTCCTGTTGTCTGCATTCCACCACCTCTCTTTAGTTTGAATAAGCCTTCTTAGACAATATGGGTAGAGGAAGGCCCAATGGGCATACTGGACTGACAATAATGCAGTGATTAATTGAAAAAAAAAAAAAGACGCAAAATAAGGAAATGATGTGAGGACAGTGTTCCTGAGTTTGTGGAAAAGGCAGTACTAGTGATTTCTAGAGTGTACTAGCCTATAGCCACAAGACCAGTAGTGCACCTCCATGTGCCCGACAGGCATTTAGCACTGTTGGATTTGCTTTGATGCTGGTGATTCTGTAGTTCTACCCATCATAAACTTCTGATTTCCAGTGCTTTGGTTTCTTTGGAACAAGCTCGCTGGTTAAACGCTTCTGGGAAAGTGGAGACATGGTTACATAAAATACATAAATAGGTGTAGGGGAAGAAAAATAATTTTCCCCTTACCCCTCTAGGTTCTTGGCTGAGAAACCCCCTGTAATAAAAGACAGATTAACAGGAGAAAAACAAACAGAAGTTTAATAACTTTTTAACCTCCTGTACACATGGGAGATACCCAGGAAAGTGTATAAATCCCAGAAATGGCACAAGCCACTGCCTTAAATAACATTTCCAGCTAAAGACAAAATAAGATTTTAGGAGAGTGGGGTGGGCAGTTATGGGAAGTTATCAAGCAAAGCTTGGAAAACAAGGGTCTGGTTGTTATATAGATTTAAATGCCTTTCCCATTGATGAGTTTCTTGCAATTTAGTTATCCTTCCCTTCCTGGTACAGAGAGGGAGACACTCTTAAAAATGGAGATTTCTCTTATAAATGTAAATTTCCCTTACAAAAGGGTAACCTACTCATTTTTGGAGCTTTTCCTGTGTCTGCTGTTTCTTAAAAATGACCATCTCAAGATAATCCTATGACAAAGAGACATATTTTGGAGTGGCATATTCTGCTCCCCTTCACAGGCCAACTGGCTTACAGAAGTATCTCCCTCTTCAGGATCATTTCTTGATTTATTTAATTCTAACTGGTTTGGTTCATGGGAACCATGCCTCAGAAAACTCTTAGGAATACTTTTAATAATAATAATTATCTCCCTGGTACAGTTGCATTCTCTCAAGGGTTTTAAATGCTTGTACACAGCCAGGGGCCAGCCAACAAATGGCCTCCTTCAGACTGGAATGACAAAAAAGATCCAAGGAACAAAGAAAACGTCAGGATTATGAACCTGACATCATTTCCTGAAAAATATATACCACAGAGGCAATTATAACTTAGAATAACTTGCAACATTGTCTTTGATCAAATCTCTTGCTTGGCCAGAGGTTGATCAAAAGGTAGAATTGTCAGGGGCTTCCCTGGTGGCGCAGTGGTTGGGAGTCCGCCTGCCGATGTGGGGGACGCGGGTTCGTGCCCCGGTATGGGAGGATCCCACATGCCGCGGAGCGGCTGTGCCTGTGAGCCATGGCCGCTGAGCCTGCGCGTCCGGAGCCTGTTGCTCCGCGGCGGGAGAGGCCACAATAGTGAGAGGCCCGCATACCGCAAAAAAAAAAAAAAAAAAAAAAAGGTAGAATTGTCAAACGGATCTCACATTAACCTTCCTTGGTAGATCAAGTGCCGCTTATCTTGGGAAACCACATCAGCAAAATGAAACTTAACTTTTAGGTTTCATATTCTTGTTTATGTTCTATCAGCCCAGAATTCAGACCATCTGGCTAACCAGTTCATGATCGCCAAGTAACACAGGTGATCTCCTGTTCCTATGTAACCCCAGCCAGTCAGATATTTTTATTCCTTATTTTCCTTGTCCCCTATTTTTCATCCAATAAAAGCTTCCTTCCTTCTGCCCCACCTTGCAGTTCTCCAAACTCTTTGAGAGTGGAGACGTCCCACTCCATGAAGTGTTAAAAATTTGTTTCTATTGCCTAAATTGTCTTTTTAAATCATCTTAACAACACATATTGGGCATTTAAAAATATTGAATTGATCTATGCTAGGTCTTTCTAAATGCAGAACGAGTATTGAGCTCTCATAATCACCAGAGCAATTTTCAAAAAATATATAGCTTTATGTTTAAACAGATCTACTGAATCAGAATTGTTGGGATATGGAGTCTGAGAATTTGTATTAAATAAAAGCCCCTCAGGATGATTTTAATGTTCAGCTAGGATTGGGGACCAGAAGTATATAACAAGAAATATGAAAAGAATTTATTTTAACCCACAGAGACGTCAAAGGCATCCTGTTCCTCGCATTTACTTTCTTTCCTTTGACTCTCCTAAAACAATATCCATAAATAAATATTGAAAGCAAAGAGATTATTGACATCGTTGATATGTGTCATGCCTTCCGTTTGAGAATGTTTCTGAGTTCTCGTTGATGTTTGGCAGTCTTGCCAGCACATCCTAAATTAAATCAGATAGCTGCTGCTCCTAGCAGGGCATTGGAATGACTCCAGCTAAGAATCGATCCAGTAACAAACAACTTAATTTATGATGGTATAAAAAGCCCAGCCTCAGAATATCTGTAATTAGGAAGAGTCCAACTGAGATTTAGCTGTGCTAAAATGAATATTCTCGTCTCCTTCCTTTGCACACTGCATACACACACACACACTTCTTATTTTCATAGATTCTCACAGCCAGAATACTGTGAAAAATCATTTGTTCTATCATGTGGGCTTTTAGGCTTTTTGGATGAATAAAATATCCTGAAACTGTGATAATCCTAAGGGATGAACTTGCCCTAACAGCCCTTGGAAGGTTAGAGGAGCTCAAGATAAAAGAAAATAGAGTCCTTTATAAAGATGTTCATGGTACTGTCAATACTCTGGCATGTTCTTAAACTGAAATGGACTCATTAATAGAGGTCTGCCCCCCACCTCTGCTCCTTGAGTCACCTAGCATCCCCTCCTGAATCAGCTAGGGTTAGCTTTAGGTATGAATGATACAAACCCCCATGTATTAATGATCTAAGATAGAAATTTATTTCTTTCCCATGAAAACAGAGTTCTGAGGTAAGCAGTCCAAGGCTGGTGTGATGAGAGCACCATTAACAGGGACACTGACTCTTTTCTGTTGCTTTGCTATTGTCAAAAGGGGGCTTTTCTCTCATGCTCCAAGTATAGGAAGCCTGAGTTCCAGGAAGCAGGTCCATGATCTTGCCGGCAGGAAGAAGTGGGAGAGAAGAGAGCACAACTCCTTTTTAAAGGACACAGCGTTGGCCAGCCAGAGCCACACCTGTTTGCAAAGAGAGCTGGGATATGTCATCTTTATTCAAGTCAGCCATGAGGTTAGCTAAAAGCTGGGGTTCTATTACTAAGGAATAACTGGAGAATAGATAGTGAGGGACAAATCAGTGATTTGATCCCATCTCTTTATAGGCAACCTTTGTTATCAATTTTTTGTGTAACCTTCAAGAGATAGTCTATAGCTCTGCAACTTTTCACCCACCCACCCAGCTTCCTCTGGTGGGGACTCCATGACAGAGACAGCACGCCGTGAGCGAAATCCCGTCCGTCTCCGTGTGACAGGATGGCAATGTTTACTGCTCCGGAAACGGGCCTTTTTATGTAGAGGAAACACAGTCTAGCCAACTCATGCTTGCACCTCCTACCTGAAGGCAGCTATAAACTAACGAGGGGAGACCGTTGTAGTGCCGGCTGGCTGGGCGAATAGTAGCCTGTTCCGTTGTGACTGAGGAGTCTCACATGCCGAATCAATACAGTGTGTGAAATTTCTAAAAGCGAGCACGCCTCCGAATCACCCATGACCTAAGAAGAGCAGCTCGCAGGATACAAATTTCACAGAGTGGTTGCTTCTACCGGGTACACAGAGATGAGTGCAGTTTTCAAGTGGCTCTTCACATCTTGCTTGGACTGTCGAGTTAACAGAGCTCCCCAGGTACTTGACTTCCACATGTTCATCCCCCAAAGGACAGAGTGCTGCTCCCTAGACTTTCTCTGCAATAGAGTATATGCAAGCCAGAATTGTAGGCTTATTCCAAAGTGATCGAAGAGTTTCAAAAGCCAAAAAAACAAACAAACAAACAAACAAACAAAAAAAAAACCACAAGGAGGTATCACCTCACACCAGTCAGAATGGCCATCATCAAAAAATCTACAAACAATAAATGCTGGAGAGGGTGTGGAGAAAAGGGAACCCTGTTGCACTATTTGTGGGAAGGTAAATTGATCCAGCCAGTATGGAGAACAGTATGGATGTTCCTTAAAAAACTAAAAATAGAACTACCATATGACCAGCAATCCCACTACTGGGCATATACCCTGAGAAAACCATAATTCAAAAAGACACATGCACCACAATGTTAACTGCAGCACTACTTACAATAGCCAGATCATGGAAGCAACCTAAATGCCCATCGACAGATGAATGGATAAAGAAGATGTGGTACATGTTTACAATGGAATATTACTGAGCCATAAAAAGGAATGAAATTCGGCCATTTGTTGAGACGTGGATGGATGCAGAGACTGTCATACAGAGTGAAGTAAGTCAGAAAGAGAAAAACAAATACCTTATGCTAACACATATATATGGAATCTAAAAACAAACAAAAAGGTTCTGAAGAACCTAGGGGCAGGACAGGAATAAAGACTCAGACGCAGAGAATGGACCTGAGGACACAGGGATGGGGAAGGGTAAGATGGGATGAAGTGAGAGAGTGGCACTGACATATATACACTACCAAAATGTAAAATAGATAGCTAGTGGGAAGCAGCCGCATAGCACAGGGAGATCAGCTCTGGACTTTGTGACCACCTAGAAGGGTGGGATAGGGAGGGTGGGAGGGAGATGCAAGAGGGAAGGGATATGGGGATATATGTATACGTATAGCTAATTCACTTTTTTATACAGCAGAAACTAACACAACGTTATAAAGCAATGTTATTATACTCCAATAAAGATGTTTAAAAAAAGAAACCTTCCCTGAAAGCCATCAGGGAGTTTGGGTCTTTAGAACATAAGCTTCCCATTCTCCTTGCTTGGCCCTGCAATAAACACTGTACTTTCCTTCACCACAAAAAAAAAAAAAAAGAGATAGTCTATATAAATAGTTAAGCATACATGTGTACATATCCGCACCCCTGCTTCTTTTCTTAAAACAACTAGAAGCCTACAAATTACAGTTCACTGTTTCTTGTTTGTTTGTTTTCTGTGTAAAGTATATTCAGGAGATCAATTCCTATCTGTCAACATATAGATTTATCCTTTTTAAATGGGTGTGGAATTCCCCATTAAGGTGATGCACCATAACTAAAATACCACTAATGGCATTTGACTGTGTTTTGGTCTTTTTCTACTAGTATAAATATTCAACAATGGCTATAATTCTAAGTTTGCTCACATGTGTAAACAAATCTATAGGATATATATATAGGAAAGGAAACACTGGGTCTAAATTTTCATAGCCGTTACCAAATTGCCTCCAAAGAGTTTGCTCCAGTAGTTTTTTGGGAAGGCATTCCTAAGAGAAAAAATATTCTGAGATCTCACAATATTCTACCTGTACACTTGTGTACATTTATATTTTGCCTGGATTTGGATTTCTAGGTGGAAAATAATTTTCTTTCAGAATTTTGAATGCTTCGTTCCATTGTCCTAGTTCAGTGTCATTCTGATTCCTAGACTGTTTTATTTGATATGTTTCTTTCTGAAAGTGTCAAAGACATGTTCATTCCTGGCATTGTGAAATTTCACAATGATGTGCTGTAGTTCTCATTTTCACTTATTGGACCACCCACTTGCTGGGTCTTCCAACCTGGATACATAAGACTTTCAGTTGCAGGAAATGTTCTAGTAACCTTTCTTTTATACTTTGCTCTATTTTCTCTGTTTTCTCTTTATGAAATTCCTATTAATCAGATGTTGAAGCTCCTCAAATGATCATCTAATTTTCATATACTTCATATCCTATTGTCACCTCTCTGACTTTTAAAATTCTACATTTTGGTGTGATTCAGTAGCTCTGTCTTCCGAAGGGAGACTTATTGAAGTCTGAAAGACTTGAGTATATGCAGGAAATAAATCAACAAAAGAGGAGAGATTGAAGATACGGGAAAGACAGAAGGAAACTGATAGAATAGATTCCTGAAGGAATTAAGAAGGAATGGGATCCTCATATGGGTTCACTAGTTTTGCTTAAGATGAGGCATAAAACCTCATTCTCAGATATGCTAAGATTCTGCACCCAAGTTTCAACATGTGGTTTCTTTCTTTCCCCCAACAACACCAAGCAATTCTTGGACACGAGCTGGGTGTCTTACAGTTCAACTCAATTCTGACACTGTATCCAAGAGATAGTGTCAGATCCCACAGATTAAGGGTTCAGCCCTACAACACTGCCAACTCCCAGTCACACTTCAAATGCCAGTCGCAAGTCCAGGTTATCACCTGTGCCTCTGACCAACTGACTATAAACGAGAGGTTCCAAAGATTCCCTCCCTGGGTTCAGTTGATTTGTTAGAGTGCCTCACAGAACTCAGAGAAACATTTTACTTACTAGATTACTGGTTTATTATAAAAGGGTGTAACTCAGGAACAGTCAGATGGAAGAGATGCATAGGGCAGAGTATGGGGAAAGGATGAGGAGCTTCCATGCCATCTCAGAGAACATTACTCTCCCCAAATCCCCATATGTTCACCAACCCAGAAGGTCTCTGAACCCTGTCCTTTTGGGTTTGTATGGAGGTGTTGACCTAAAATAGATTGCCAGCTATTTCTCCAGCAAAAATGGGTTTATTCAGGATCAGCAGAGAATTGCAGTTTGGGGTCTGCAACCATGGTGAGCCATGTGCAAGTCCCCCACAGCAAGGGAAGAACTCTTTTTTAGAGGGGAAAAGGAAGTTGGGAGAGCCTTAGTAAACAGAGTCCATGGTTATTTATTAGTTAAGTCCTTGCCAGGAAAGGAGAGGAGTCTTTCTTCTTCCTGTTGGGCTCTGCTATCATCACAGGGAGAGAGCACTCCCCTTTCTGGTCTCCTGGTTCTATTTGGTTGAGGTTTCTGTTTATTAATTTTTTGCAGAGGCATGAATGATTCATCATATAAGTATGATTAAAATTATTGGCTGTTGCTGTTTGATTCAACCTCTAGCCCTTCTCTCCTCCCCTAAGGTCAGGAGGTAGGACTAAAAATTCCAACCCTCTAATCACATGGTTGGTTCTCCTGGCAACCAGCCATCATCCTTAGGTGAATCCAAAAGTCACCATTAACATAACAAAAGGCATCTTTATTGCTCTCATCACTTAGGAAATTCCAAGAGTTTTAGGAGCTCTATGCTAGGAAAAATGGAGGAAGACCAAATACATATTTCTTACTATAAATCCCAGTATCATAGATGCAGTAAGCAAAGCTGTGCATAAGCACTAAAAGTGGCATTGTGTTGTTTTAAATGTGGGCTCAGAGTCACAGATCTGTGTTTAAGTTCTGACTCTCCTAGTTACTAGCTCTGTAACCATGGCCTTGATGGTGGACCTCTCTAAGGTATGTGTGTATAGATGTAGATATAGATATAGATATGTATGTGTATGTGAGTATATATATATATATATATCCATAAGGAGAAAGCAATAATAATATAATACTAGTTCATAAGGTTGTTGATATTATAAGGATTATAGGACAAAACGTATATAGAAAGGATTTAAGGGAGGAAGTAGAGATTGAGTGTATGTGCTCTTACACTTGGACTAATCCCTTTACTTTCTGTCACCATAACTACAAACATCTGTACTTGGGTTCATCATTCTATAGCCAACATTTATTGAGTGCTTAGTAGATGCGAGTTACTATGATACATAATCGTAATAAATGCTCATATGTTAGCAATCATATTATTTAGCACAGTACCTGGCATCTAGTAAGCATGTTGTGAATTTTAGCTCTCCAAAGATATGGTCAGATACAGATTATTTTAAATAAGGAAAAAGAAAATGATTTAACACCTAATAATCTCCACCTTCTTTGTGAAATATAGATCAAAGAAATCTATAAAAGTGTGGGTGTGAGTGTTTGGGAGAGTGATTGGGAGTGAGAAAAAAGCTTAGATAAATGCAGTATAGCATTGTTAAATAGCGGTGAGGGTCTGTTGAGATTAGACCCCACAAGTAGCTGCTGAGGTTAGCAGTTCCATTGTCATATCATTAAGAAAACTAAGTCATTTTCTCCAGCAGTTCTCATCAGCATGGAGGCAAATATTTGGACTAATCCAGGTTAGAAATTAGAGGATGACTGCCATGTTGAGATAAGGGGATAAAAAATGATGCCGCAGTAATTGTTGAAGCAAAGTCCCAGGGAATCTAGACTAAATGGGGAAAGAAGTGAAGCCGGGGGCTTCTCGTATGTTTGGAGATAACGTGGCGTCAAGATGGACAAGAGGAAAGACTGTAGACTTGGTGGAAGTATGGAAGTGAGGACACGGATACCTCAGATTTAATGTGAGTTTGGGCAGAGTCCTCAGGGATCCGGTCTTGAGGACAAAGTCATCTCAGATCAATATCTCAGATAAAGATTTAAGAAATTAATCTTTAAAACTCTACTACTTGCTCTAGAGGTACAAAGCTATAAGAATGATCAATCTGTGGTTCATTTAGTTTTGGAGGAGTCATTTATATATATTCCACAAGAATAGAATAATTCTGTGACTCTGTGACTTCTTTTTTTTTTTTTTTTAACATCTTTATTGGGGTATAATTGCTTTACAATGGTGTGTTAGTTTCTGCTTTATAACAGAGTGAATCAGTTACACATATACATATGTTCCCATATCTCTTCCCTCTTTGTCTCCCACCCTCCCTATCCCACCCCTCCAGGCAGCCACAAAGAACCGAGCCGGTATCCCTGTGCCATGCGGCTGCTTCCCACTGGCTATCTCCCTTACGTTTGTTAGTATATATATGTCCATGTCTCTCTCTCACCCTATCACAGCTCACCCTTCCTCCTCCCCATATCCTCAAGTCTGTTCTCCAGTAGGTCTGTGTCTTTATTCCTGTTTTACCCCTAGGTTCTTCATGACATTTTTTTCCCTTAGATTCCATATATATGTGTTAGCATACGGTATTTGTCCTTCTCTTTCTGACTTACTTCACTCTGTATGACAGACTCTAGGTCTAGCCACCTCATTACAAATAGCTCAATTTCGTTTCTTTTTATGGCTGAGTAATATTCCATTGTATATATGTGCCACATCTTCTTTATCCATTCATCTGACGATGGGCACTTAGGTTGTTTCCATCTCCGGGCTATTGTAAATAGAGCTGCAATGAACATTTTGGTACATGACTCTTTTTGAATTTTGCTTTCCTCAGGGAATATGCCCAGTAGTGGGATTGCTGGGTCATATGGTAGTTCTATTTATAGTTTTTTAAGGAACCTCCATACTGTTCTCCATAGTGGCTGCAGGACTGTGGTGCAGGTACTCCATGTGGAAGGTCACGGGGAGCAGGAGAAAGAGGCAAGAAAGAAGGGGCGGCCAGTATATGGCACATTATCAAGATCCTGAGTGTAAATTCCACCAGAATCTAGAAATATAGAGTTTGACAGGTCCTCAAAAATTTAAACTTATAGTTATCTTATGACTAGCATTTTCACTCATGGGTATATATATCCAAAAGAATTGAAACAAGGACTCAGATACTTGTATACCCATGTTCACAGCAGCATTATTCACAATAACCAAAAGGTGGAAACAGCAGAAATGTCTATCAGCAGATGAATGGATAAATGAAATGCAGTTTATATATGTAATAGAATATTATACTTCAAAGTTGGTAAGAGACAAGATCTTTTTTTTTTTTTTTTGCGGTAGGCAGGCCTCTCACTGTTGTGGCCTCTCCCACTGCGGAGCACAGGCTCTGGACGCGCAGGCTCAGCGGCCATGGCTCACGGGTCCAGCCGCTCCACCGCATGTGGGATCCTCCCAGACCAGGGCACGAACCCATGTCCCCTGCATCGGCAGGCGGACTCTCAACCACTGCGCCAGCAGGGAAGCCCAAGAGACAAGATCTTAAATGTTCTCACTACAAAAAAGAAATGACAATTATGTGAAGTGATGGAGATGTTAGCTAACACTTCGGTGGTAATCATATTGCAACATATAAATGTATTAAATCAACACACCGTATGGCTTAAACTTACACAATGTTATATGTCAATTATATCTCAATTTTTTAAAAAAAGGAAAAATTATTCAGATTTAAATTTAAAAAAATGCAATTCGGTTAGATGCTACGATATGGATGAGCCTTGAAAACATTATGCTAAGTGAAATAAGCCAGACACAAAAGGATAAATATTAAATGATTCTACTGATAAAAGGTACCTACAATAGACTAATTCACAGACAGAAAAAATAGACGTTCCCATGGTCTGTGGGGAGGGGAGAATGGGGAGTTACTGGATTTTGAGTACAGAGTTTATGTTGGGGATGATGAAATGGAAATGAATAGTGGTGATGGTTGCACCACAATTTGAATGTACTTCATGCCACTGAATTGTGTACTTGAAAATTGTCAAAATGGCCAATTTATGTTATGTATATTTTACCACAATAAAAGAATAGAAGTATGCAGAATGACTCCCAGACCTGTCCATTCAAAGATTGCAGTTGATGGTCTGGAGCATTTATCCATTAGCTTTTATTCCCCATTAGTTGAGTGTTTCTCATGGAGGTGTTCACTCACTTGTCCTTCTGGGTGGCTCTTTTTGCAAGTCTCAGTGGGCTTGAGAATCCCCAGGGCAGAGTTTGGAAAGGCCACAGGCATTCTCTTTTGGTGGGACCTCATCAGCTTGGGTCTGAGCTTGTGTGGAATCATCTTCCACAACTGTGGCTGATATCACAGATGGACAAAGGAAATGACACGGGGCCTCAAAAAGTCTCTGGCACAAGTATGTGTTCTTTCAGACAATGCTCTCATGCATTTAAAAATATACAAATAAGGCTATCTCTCTATATCTGTACGTACACACATTTCTACACGCTGATTTTTTTTTCCATTGCAAATATGAAATCATGCTATTTGTGTTATTTGCCGACTTGCTCTTCTTATAGACGTGTTTCTAACTTAGAGCTTATAGATGCACCTCAGTCTTTTAAACCACTGCAGAGCAGTCCATTGTACGGAGGTGCTATACTTTTTTTAACCCGCTGCGGTTGTGCTCCTACATTTCTCAATAATAAAATGACTCTTGCCAAGGTCACTAATAACCTTCATATCTTTAAATCCAATGAGTCCATTTTTAGTTCTTCTCTTATGTGCCCCTCCCTTGCTGTCATCATCTTTGTTGTGTTTTTCTTTGATGTGTGTATTATGGGTATATTCTTTGCTTCAAGTCACACCTATTTCAGACATGATTTTAAAAGAATTAGCAAATGTGATGATACATTCAAAGTCAAATCGTGATATAAGATAGAATAGGGTTTGTTTTTCTTGCCCATTTTTTAAAAGAAAGTATGTTTTCCCAAGCTGTTTGCTCCTGAATTTTCTGTAAGCAAGAAAAAATTCTCAAAAATGTTTGACTTGATGTTTGAAGAAGATATCTGCTAATTATAGTTTTCGGGCATGTGCAACAAAATAACACACATGTGGATTACAGCATTCCATATTCTTTGCTGACACTGAGTGAAATAGGCTATTATTAGTTGAGAATTATGTGGGCAGAATACAGATGGGGGAGATTTTAACAATTAAGTGAAAAGACATCTTTTTCTCCTTTCAGTGTCAGTACATTTTATTGTATTTCAAGAGCCAGTCTTATTTAATTGAAATCATTTCAGGATTGGGTTTGGCGCTTGGGACTAAGAGTACAAAGTATAACATTTATATCAGTTGGAATGCAAAGAGCATAGGGGTGAAAAGCACAGGCTCAGCCATCCTGGGTGTGTTTTTTTTTTTTTTTTTTTTTTGGGGGGTGCGCGGGCCTCTCACTGCTGTGGCCTCTCCCGTTGCGGAGCACAGGCTCCGGACGCGCAGGCTCAGCGGCCATGGCTCACGGGCCCAGCCGCTCCGTGGCATGTGGGATCTTCCCGGACCGGGGCACTAACCCGTGTCCCCGGCATCGGCAGGCGGACTCTCAACCACTGTGCCACCAGGGAAGCCCCATCCTGGGTGTTTTAATCAGCTTGGGCTGCTATAACAAAATACCATAGACTGTGTGGCTTACACAACAGAATTTTATTTCTCACAGTTCTGGAGGCTGGAAAGTCTGAGATCAGCATGTTCTGGGTTTGGTACGGGCCATCTTCCTGGCTTGCAGTCATCAACCTTCTTGTTGTATTCTCACACAGCAGAGAGAGGAAGCTCTGGTGTCTCTTCCCTTTCTTATAAGGGCAGTAATCCCATCTTGGGGGCTCTACCTTCATGACTTTATCTAAGCTTAACCACCTCTCACAGGTCCTATCTCCTAATACTAACACACTGGGAGTTAGAACTTCAATATATGAATTTGGGGGTGGGGGAACACAAACATTCAGTCCATAATACTGGGATGTGTGTTTTGGCGCCTATTACCTGTATGACTTTGGTTATGTCACCTAACCTTAATTTTCTCATCTGTAAAGTGATAGTCACATTTCATAATCTCATACAGCTCCTGTGAGAATGAAATGGGATGACGTTTCTGAAGTTCTTGATGAAGTACCTTTTGTTTACGTAGCTATTATTAGGACTCTTCTATGACTAAAAAATGTCAGTTACTCTTCAGAACCCTTCAGTATGGTGGTGATCAGTTGTGTTGAAAGAGGAGGCTCTCAGACACAATGGAACCTGAAACTATTAACTGTGCCAACAAGGACACCTACTTGGAGAGGTGACCATCTACACTTGCTGCATTCTGACAAGGTTTTAGGATGCACTGAGGATTCACAGAATGCTGACTGACAGGCAGGTAGGCCAAATTCATCACACTCTAACCCCCACAGGGAACTACAGAAGTGCAAGAAGCCGGAGACCTGATGCAAGTGCTTTTAACTTAGGATCCCACCAGGATTGGAGGGAGTGGACAAGCTTTAGATGTACCCATGCAAATGAGTTTTATCTGCAGAGAAGCCCAGAGTGTCCTCAGATTCTCAAACAGGTCTCCAGTTCAACAAACTTTAAGAATCTCTGACCATAAAGAAACTTACAGTGTTTTCCAGAGCACCCCCCTTAACTGAATTTCCTATACCCCATACTTCTGAATGAAAAACTTGTGTTTTTCTTCCCTAGGAAAAGATTAAATTCTATTTTGATTCTCACGATCTAAAATTTGATAATACATTTTTTGGAGGGAGTTTTAAATTAAGTAACAGAAAAGAACTATCTGTAAATTAGAAAATAATGAAGGAAAAAGAAGCTGCAGTCATTTTCTTTAATTTTAATATTGCAATGTAAACTGAATGTCCCCAGCTCACCAACCAGTGGGTATAAATGAGATCACTGGAACATTAATAAGGCCTGCATTTAGCTTCCTCACAGACCATATGTCAGGACCTCTGTTCATCTCCAGTTTTTTGGCAATTTCCTGGGTATCTCACTTGAGCTCAGGAATAAGTCTGCACATGTTCTAATTTTGTGTCACTACTGATGTCCATTGCTATTAGCCATTGTATTGTAGTTCTGTGGCCAGAATCCTCAGTGGGAATGCTGCTTCCTGGCATTCCTTCTCCACAGCTGCCTTGAGGTTCCTG
>NW_006781176.1:620353-623252 GCF_000442215.2 Lipotes vexillifer
CCTTGAGATTCCTGCCAAATGTCACCCTGTGCTGTGCAGAGATTGCAGACATGCTCTTCTCTCTAAGTAGCAGTTTGGCACATAGTACTATTGTGTATGCAGTATGTCTTATAGGCTTCTCATCAAAATGCTTTAGCTTTCAGTTACAACTTCTCCATTCTTCTCTACAGGGTGTCCCTGATAGGTGGGGTGGATAGCAGACACTTTTTAATCTTTCTTTCCCACATCACTCTTTTCTCTGTCCCAGATGACCATGAAAAAATGTCCCTGCCTTCTTTTGTGTGTGTGTGTTTGGCAGTGGGGGAGGGGACAAGTCTTACATACTGAGTGACACAGGCAAATAAATCTCTGGAGTTAAGGATTTGAGGATGTTACCAACGTCTGCTTATGCTCAGCTTAGATACCTATTTAACTTTTTAATAAAAGTAATAATAAACCTTTTATATCAATTAGAATGCTTTGGGCTGCAAGTAACAAAATATTAAATTTACAGTGTCTTATACAATAATGACACTAATATCTTCTACAATGTGTTCTGGATAAATGTCTAATGTAGATTGTCTGTTTTATTTACCAGTGTATCTCTAAAGCCTAGGACACCTGGCAAGAGTAAGTGCCCCATAAATATTATTTGAATGAACAAATGAATGTCCACACAGTTCTTCTGGCTTTCTTTCACAAGCACAGGAGAGTAGCAGCTGCTCTAAATATCATGTTGTAACCAAAACAAGAATAAAACATGCTGGAGGATAAAAGACTCTATCCATATGTACCTATTCTAGCAGGTCTTTCCAAGAAGACCTCAGCTGACTTCCTATTCTTCAATGTCTAGAAATAGATTACAAGCCCACTGCAGACCAATCACAGTAAGAGCAATATGGGATTGTCATAATTGACTTAAGTCAGTCTTGATTCATCTGATGAGGCTGAGCACTTTGTAACCTAAACAAAATTGGTAGCTTGAACGCAGAGAATGTCTTTTGGGTTGCTAATCAACAGTGTCTGCCATACCCTTTCCAGTTTTTCTAAACCCAGTTTTTGTATTTGTTCCATTTCCTCGCTTGCAAGCATATGTTGGTGACTGGAATAAAATAATCGACCATGTCCTCATTTTTAAAAGTCTTCCATTGGATAGAAATGGGCAGAGTATCTGGTCTGTGTATTTTCTAAATGAAGAAAAAAAGCCCAGCAGTCCAGATCTTCATTACCCTTGGAAACTAGACTATAGCAAGGGCCTCCAAGTTGGCCTACCTGCCTCCAGCCTCTTTCTGCTCTAATCCATCTGCCTCACAGCCAACAGAGTGATTTTTCAAATTCCAGACATGATAGGTTAATTTTTCTGCTTAAAAATTTCTGATAGCTCTCACCACCTCTCATCTCATTAGTATCACAAACAATGCCCTTCACAATCTTGACTCATTCTTTCTCTTCAGTGTCATCTTCAACTCCCCTTCTTACCCTCTCCAGCTTCATTTTGCCATGAAAGGCATTCTCACATATCTGTGCCTACTGCAATGGCATTCCCTCTTCCTGGAACGTCTGTCTCATTTTGTCTGCCTGGTCATCTTCATTTTATGAGCTTTCCTTCATAGCTCTGAGAGTCACAGATGCAAATATCTGTAGTTATCAGGTGGATGAGTGAGGTGAGGTAGGTATAAGGAAAAAACGTGCTTCTGATCATTGAACTTAGTGTCTTAGAGACAATAGGGAGTTGTGGAGACTGTGGCCAACTGGAGAACATATGCTAAAGGGGGCGTTCATTACTCAGCTTCAGCAGGTTGTTGCCATGATGGAATGTGGGCCTTCATTTCCAAATATTCTGACTACTCCAGAGAAGCCAGAAATGAATATTTTATGTTAAATCTCCTAATTTTATACACGTAGAATTTTAATTTCTCAAAATATTGTAGACCAAAACCAAGCCAGATAGAGTGGGCCATCTGTTTTTCATCACAGCCTTGGTTACACCCTCCTCTGAGCACCCATAGTATAGGAAATTGCTGAGTGGCAATTATGTAAGTTTCAATTTGATACTTTGATCCTGCTATCAGTGTAGCATATAATACAGTGGAGAATGGTTATTTGAGAATGGCTTGAGCTGTTCCATAAACCTTGCGTACAGGATGTTAGACTTCTTAATTCCTTCCCAGAGTCTGCCCCAACTGGCACTGGTATGACATACAATTATTTATTGTTTAGGGCCTTCATCCCCATCTCTTCCCTGTGGAGAACACCCCTAACTTGAACAAACTACAGTGTGGGACAAGGCCATGGTGGGGTTTCCTGTCATGCTTCCAGTTCCATTCAGAGGCAGGCAGTTCCTTTGCTCTAGGCGCATACTCTCTCTGTCCCACTCAGCCCTTGGGACTCGGCTGTGGCTTCCAAGGGCATGGTACTCAGTAAGGAGGCATCCATCTTTGGGGTGCTGTGTGAGAGCGGAAAGCAGGTCCTCACTACTGGTGGAACCACACATCTCTCCTTATAGTCTGGGGGAATCCAGTTCTTCCCAGAGTTGGGCTGCTCCTCTCCGTCAAACTTGGAGCATTTTTCTTTTCAGACAATCTAGATTTTTGCATCCCTGGGCTTGGATTTTGAAAAGCAGAGACCTCTTAAGAAGGAAGAGAAAGCTTAGCCCTGAAAATTAGAAACTCGGGTCCAACTTTTGAGCCTTTAAAGAAAACATTGCATGGGTAAAATGTGCCTATTAACTTATGACACTAGAATATCAATAAATCATGATGCTACATTTGTTCACACAAAAACCTCCCTTACATTGTGTAGCTCACACACTTAGCAAGGCACCTGGTACTTAGTAGGTTCCCAACAATTGATCAATGAATTGACCTCAGTATACCAGGTTTATACTGAGAAAGAAAGGGTTGGAGAATGAAAGGGAAAG
>NW_006781176.1:623262-632014 GCF_000442215.2 Lipotes vexillifer
GAAAGAGAGTGAAGAGGGGGCTGGAGGAAGAGGACAGGCAGGAGGGGGAGGAATGAAGAATTATTGAGAACTGATCATATTTTGGTTCTTTTTAGTTATTGCATTTAATCCCAAGAGAAATAATCATACAGGCATTTTCATTCATATTTTACGGGAGAGGATACGAAGGCTGAGTGAAAGGTTAAGTAATGTACCAAGATCACTGAGCTTCTTAGCTGAGCTGGGATTTAGACTGATATATGCCTTTCACTCCAAAGTCCTGCTAATTATTACACCTGCCTGTCCAAATAGTCCCAACTAATCTGGAGATACTTGAGAATCTGGTGGAAGCTGCCTGCATTTGTTGACTTTAAGATAATAGAAAACTCGCCTACTATTTGGTCTGGGGTCACCATGGAGTGAAATGCAAGAAGCTAAATGGATGAATTGGGAGATTGGGATTGACATGTATACACTAATATGTATAAAATAGATAACTAATAAGAACCTGCGGTATAAAAAAAAATTTAATGAAAAAAAGAGAAAAAACTGGAACCTGAGAGATGGTTTCTGTAGAGGCCAAATGTGACTGTAGCACAGCATGGCTTCTACTGCGCCTCTGCAAGAAGTCCAAATGCCCTCAGTTAACCAGTCCTGTGCATTGTAATGGCTCTGAACTCAGTTTTCTTTTTTTTTTTGGACTTTATTTTTATTTTTTTTAACATCTTTATTGGAATATAATTGCTTTACAATGGTGTGTTCTGCTTTAAAACGAAGTGAATCAGTTATACATATATATATGTTCACATATCTCTTCCCTCTTGCGTCTCCCTCCCTCCCACCATCCCTATCCCACCCCTCTACGTTGTCACAAACCACCGAGCTGATCTCCCTGTGCTGTGCGGCTGCTTCCCACTAGCTATCTGTTTTACGTTTGGTAGTGTATATATGTCCACACCACTCTCTCACTTTGTCACAGCTTACCCTTCCCCCTCCCCATATCCTCAAGTCCATTCTCTAGTAGGTCTGTGTCTTTATTCCCGTCTTACCCCTGGGTTTTTCATTACATTTTTTTTTCTTAGATTCCATATATATGTGTTAGCATACGGTATTTGTCTTTCTCTTTCTGACTTACTTCACTCTGTATGACAGACTCTAGGTCCATCCACCTCACTACAAATACCTCAGTTTCATTTCTTTTTATGGCTGAGTAATATTCCATTTTATATATGTGCCACATCTTCTTTATCCATTCATCTGTTGATGGACATTTAGGTTGCTTCCATCTCCTGGCTATTGTAAATAGAGCTACAATGAACATTGTGGTACATGACTCTTTTTGAATTATGGTTTTCTCAGGGTATATGCCCAGTAGTGGGATTGCTGGGTCATATGGTAGTTCTATTTGTAGTTTTTATTTTATTTTATTTTATTTTTTTGCGGTATGCGGGCCTCTTACTGTTGTGACCTCTCCCGTTGCAGAGCACAGACTCTGGATGTGCAGGCTCAGCGGCCATGGCTCACGGGCCCAGCCGCTCCGCGGCATGTGGGATCTTCCTGGACCGGGGCATGAACCCGTGTCCCCTGCATCGGCAGGAGGACTCTCAACAACTGCGCCAGCAGGGAAGCCCTATTTGTAGTTTTTTAAGGAACCTCCATACTGTTCTCCATAGTGGCTGAACCAATTCACATTCCCACCAGCAGTGCAAGAGTGTTCCCTTTTCTCCACACCCTCTCCAGCATTTATTGTTTCTAGATTTTTTGATGATGGCCATTCTGACTGGTGTGAGATGATATCTCATTGTAGTTTTGATTTGCATTTCTCTAATGATTAATGATGTTGAGCATTCTTTCATGTGTTTGTTGGCAGTCTGTATATCTTCTTTGGAGAAATGTCTATTTAGGTCTTCTGCCCATTTTTGGATTGGGTTGTTTGTTTTTTTGTTATTGAGCTTCATGAGCTGCTTGTAAATTTTGGAGATTAATCCTTTGTCAGTTGCATCATTTGCAAATATTTTATCCCATTCTGAGGGTTGTCTTTTGGTCTTGTTTATGGTTTCCTTTGCTGTGCAAAAGCTTTGAAGTTTCATTAGGTCCCATTTGTTTATATTTTTAAATTTCCATTTCTCTAGGAGGTGGGTCAAAAAGGATCTTGCTGTGATTTATGTCATAGAGTGTTCTGCCTATGTTTTCCTCTAAGAGTTTGATAGTTTCTGGCCTTACATTTAGGTCTTTAATCCATTTTGAGCTTATTTTTGTGTATGGTGTTAGGGAGGGTTCTAATCTCATACTTTTAAATGTACCTGTCCAGTTTTCCCAGCACCACTTACTGAAGAGGCTGTCCTTTCTCCACTGTATATTCCTGCCTGATTTATCAAAGATAAGGCGACCATATGTGTGTGGGTTTATCTCTGGGCTTTCTATCTTGTTCCATTGATCTGTGTTTCTATTTTTGTGCCAGTACCATACTGTCTTGATTACTGTAGCTTTGTAGTATAGTCTGAAGTCAGGGAGCCTGATTCCTCCAGCTCCATTTTTCGTTCTCAAGATTGCTTTGGCTATTTGGGGTCTTCTATGTTTCCATACAAATTGTGAGGTTTTTTTTGTTCTAGTTGTGTGAAAAATGCCCATGGTAGTTTAATAGGGATTGCTTTGAATCTGTAGATTGCTTTGGGTAGTATAGTCATTTTCACAATGTTGATTCTTCCAATCCAAGAACATAGTATATCTCTCCATCTATTTGTATCATCTTTAATTTCTTTCATCAGTGTCTTATAATTTTCTGCATACAGGTCCTTTGTCTCCTTAGGTGGGTTTATTCCTAGATATTTTATTCCTTTTGTTGCAGTGGTAAGTGGGAGTGTTTTCTTAATTTCACTTTCAGATTTTTCATCATTAGTGTATAGGAGTGACAGAGATTTCTGTGCATTAATTTTGTATCCTGCTACTTTACCAAATTCATTGGTTAGCTCTAGTAGTTTTCTGGTAGCATCTTTAGGATTCTCTATGTATAGTATCATGTCATCTGCAAACAGTGACAGCTTTACTTCTTCTTTTCCGATTTGGATTCCTTTTATTTCCTTTTCTTCTCTGATTGCTGTGGCTAAAACTTCCAAAACTATGTTGAATAAGAGTGGTGAGAGTGGGCAACCTTGTCTTGTTCCTGACCTTAGTGGAAATGCTTTCAGTTTTTCGCCATTGAGGATGATGTTGGCTGTGGGCTTGTCATATACGGCCTTTATTATATTGAGGAAAGTTCCCTCTACACCTACTTTCTGCAGGGTTTTTATCATAAATGGGTGTTGAATTTTGTCAAAAGCTTTCTCTGCATCTATTGAGATGATCATATGGTTTTTCTCCTTCAATTTGTTAATATGGTTAATCACATTGATAGATTTGCGTATATTGAAGAATCCTTGCATTCCTGGAATAAACCCCACTTGATCATGGTGTATGATCCTTTTAATGTGCTGTTGGATTCTGTTTGCTAGTATTTTGTTGAGGATTTTTGCATCTATGTTCATCAGTGATATTGGCCTGTAGTTTTCTTTCTTTGTGACATCCTTGTCTGGTTTTGGTATCAAGGTGATGGTGGCCTCGTAGAATGAGTTTGGGAGTGTTCCTCCCTCTGCTATATTTTGGAAGAGTTTGAGAAGAATAGGTGTTAGCTCTTCTCTAAATGTTTGATAGAATTCGCCTGTGAAGCCATCTGGTCCTGGGCTTTTGTTTGTTGGAAGATTTTTAATCACAGTTTCAATTTCAGTGTTTGTGATTGGTCTGTTCATATTTTCTATTTCTTCCTGATTCAGTCTTGGCAGTTTGTGCATTTCTAAGAATTTGTCCATTTCTTCCAGATTGTCCATTTTATTGGCATAGAGTTGCTTGTAGTAATCCCTCATGATTTTTTGTATTTCTGCAGTGTCAGTTGTTACTTCTCCTTTTTCATTTCTGATTCTATTGATTTGAGTCTTCTCCCTTATTTTCTTGATGAGTCTGGCTAATGGTTTATCAATTTTGTTAATCTTCTCAAAGAACCAGCTTTTAGTTTTATTGATCTTTGCTATTGTTTCCTTCATTTCTTTTTCATTTATTTCTGATCTGATTTTTATGATTTCTTTCCTTCTGCTAACTCTGGGGTTTTTTTGTTCTTCTTTCTCTAATTGCTTGAGGTGCAAGGTTAGGTTGTTTATTCGAGATGTTTCCTGCTTCTTAAGGTGGGCTTGTATTGCTATAAACTTCCCTCTTAGAACTGCTTTTGCTGCATCCCATAGGTTTTGGGTCGTTGTATCTCCATTGTCATTTGTTTCTAGGTATTTTTTAATTTCCTCTTTGATTTCTTCAGTGATCACTTCGTTACTAAGTAGTGTATTGTTTAGCCTCCATGTGTTTGTATTTTTTACTGCTCTTTTCCTATAATTGATATCTAATCTCATGGCGTTGTGGTCGGAAAAGATACTTGATATAATTTCAATTTTCTTAAATTTACCAAGGCTTGATTTGTGACCCAAGATATGATCTATCCTGGAGAATGTTCCATGAGCACTTGAGAAAAATGTGTATTCTGTTGTTTTTGGATGGAGTGTCCTATAAATGTCAATTAAGTCCATCTTGTTTAATGTATCATTTAAAGCTTGTGTTTCCTTATTTATTTTCATTTTGGATGATCTGTCCATTGGTGAAAGTGGGGTGTTGAAGTCCCCTACTATGAATGTGTTACTGTCGATTTCCCCTTTTATGGCTGTTAGTACTTGCCTTATGTATTGAGGTGCTCCTATGTTGGGTGCATAAATATTTACAGTTGTTATATCTTCTTCTTGGGTCGATCCCTTGATCATCATGTAGTGTCCTTCTTTGTCTCTTCTAATAGTCTTTTTAAAGTCTATTTTGTCTGATACGAGAATTGCTACTCCAGCTTTCTTTTGGTTTCCATTTGCATGGAATATCTTTTTCCATCCCCTCACTTTCAGTCTGTATGTGTCACTAGGTCTGAAGTGGGTCTCTTGTAGACAGCATATATGTGGGTTTTGTTTTTGTATCCATTCAGCCAGTCTTTGTCTTTTGGTGGGAGCATTTAATCCATTTACATTTAAGGTAAGTATCAATATGTGTGTTCCTATTCCTATTTTCTTAATTGTTTTGGGTTTGTTATTGCAGGTCTTTTCCTTCTCTTGTGTTTCTACCCTAGAGAAGTTCCTTTAGCGTTTGTTGCAAAGCTGGTTTGGTGGTGCTGAACTCTCTCAGATTTTCCTTGTCTGTAAAGGTTTTAATTTCTCTGTCGAATCTGAATGAAATCCTTGCTGGGTAGAGTAATCTTGGTTGTATGTTTTTCTCCTTCATCCCTTTAAATATGTCCTGCCACTCCCTTCTGGCTTGCAGAGTTTCTGCTGAAAGATCAGCTGTTAACCTTATGGGTATTCCCTTGTGTGTTATTTGTTGTTTTTCCCTTGCTTCTTTTAATATGTTTTCTTTGTATTTAATTTTTGATAGTTTGATTAATATGTGTCTTGGTGTGTTTCTCCTTGGATTTATCCTGTATGGGACTCTCTGTCCTTCCTGGATTTGATTAACTATTTCCTTTCCCATATTTGGGAAGTTTTCAACTATAATCTCTCCAAATATTTTGTCAGTGTCTTTATTTTTCTCTTCTTCTTCTGGGACCCCTGTAATTCAACGGTTGGTGCATTTAATGTTGTCCCAGAGGTCTCTGAGACTGTCCTCAGTTCTTTTCATTCTTTTTTCTTTATTCCGCTCTGCAGTAGTTATTTCCACTCTTTTATCTTCCAGGTCACTTATCTGTTCTTCTGCCTCAGTTATCCTGCTATTGATTCCTTCTAGACAGTTTTTAATTTCATTTATTGTGTTGTTCATCACTGTTTGTTTGCTTTTTAGTTCTTCTAGGTCCTTGTTAAACGTTTCTTGTATTTTCTCCATTCTATTTCCAAGATTTTGGATCATCTTTACTGTCATTATTCTGACTTCTTTTTCAGGTAGACTGCCTATTTCCTCTTCATTTGTTAGGTCTGGTGGGTTTTTGCCTTGCTCCTTCATCTGCTGTGTGTTTTTCTGTCTTTTCATTTTGCTTATCTTACTGTGTTTGGGGTCTCCTTTTTGCAGGCTGCAGGTTCGTAGTTCCTGTTGTTTTTCGCGTCTGTCCCCAGTGGCTAAAGTTGGTTCAGTGGGTTGTGTAGGTTTCCTGGTGGAGGGGACTAGTGCCTGTGCTCTGGTGGATGAGGCTGGATCTTGTCTTTCTGGTGAGCAGGTCCACGTCTGGTGGTGTGTTTTGGGGTGTCTGTGGCCTTATGATGTTTTTAGGCAGCCTCTCTGCTAATGGGTGGGGTTGTGTTCCTGTCTTGCTAGTTGTTTGGCATAGGGTGTCCAGTACTATAGCTTGCTGGTCGTTGAGTGAAGCTGGGTGTTAGTGTTGAGATGAAGATCTCTGGGAGATTTTCACTGTTTGATGTTATGTGGAGCTGGGAGGTCTCTTGTGCACCAGTGTCCTGAAGTTGGCTCTCCCACCTCAGAGGCAGAGCACTGACTCCTGGCTGCAGCACCAAGAGCCTTTCATCCCCATGACCTCCCCGCCGTCTCCACGACTGTTGCAACATCGGCCGTCAGGGCCCCTCCAGAGCCAGCAGCCTCAGTGAGGCTGACCTCCCCTCGGACTCTGGGGCAGTTCTGTGGTGGCGGAGGGAAGAGACCCCGAGCCGGGAGTTCTAGCTCTGTGGAAACGCGGGCTCCGTTCTGGGCGCAGTGGGTGGGATCGCTCTCTGAACTCAGTTTTCTAAAGGAAAGTGCTCCCCTGCTCTACTCTGTGCTCTACACTGTGAGCTCTTAAGAGGACTAAGCATTGGGGCTCTCACACTGTCCATACGAAATTGTACAGGATTATTCCTCTAGTTGAGAAAGAGTACCTGCTGTCCCCAGAATGTTCCAGACAGACAAGATCTTCTGGCGTCCTCACCACTGTAGGGGACAGCTTATTCTTTTCTTTTACACCTTCTTTCTTTTCTATGCCTCCTTGATGTCTCTGTGTCTACAGAAACTCCTTTAAATTATTGCCTGCTGTAGCCAAGACAGCTCTGTTTATAAAAGTCTGGTTAGTTTCACTCCAGTGTCGCTTGGATTTCTTTTCTGTGGTGCACAGTTTACAATGTGAACCCAGATTAAGAGGGAATGAGTTGACCCATTACTGGTATATTAGTAGAATGTCAATTTAACAGAACCTACTCAAGCATCCCACAAAACAAAGGATTTTTTGAACGAAGTCTTCTGAATTTGCATGATTTATAAACTTGGGCTAGTTATGAGGGAGATCAGCCAGACTTAAGAAAAACTCTGAATTATAGTTTAATATACTAGAAAGAACATTTGTTATTCTTATTATTTTCCTCTAAGAAATAGAATTAATTCAGTCTAAAGTATTTCCAAATCAAGGTTACCTAAGCCTGCTTTTACATGTAGAAGCTTTGCATTTTTGGTTGTTAGGATCACTAATTTATACTTAAATTAATACTACAAAGTTATAACATACAGGCAATTCTCTTAAGTAAGTCATTGACCTTCAACACGATATGAATTTTTTAAAAATCAGAAACATATGCAAATGTAAATAACAACTGAACTGCTTGAAAATGAGGGAGAAGGTACACAAGCAGCTCTTCAGATGACAGTAATAGCTACTATTTATTGTGTTCCAGTGCTGTACCAAAAGGATAATCCTAAGAGGTGATAATTAGTATCCTAACTTTTCAGTTAAGTTACAGCTTTTGAGGAGGCTAAACAACTGGCCCAAAGCCACACAGCCAGTAAATAGCAGAACCCCAGCTCAAGCTGAGTGAGCTTGTCACAGACCTTTGTTGCTAATGCCCAGTTTACACTGTTTTCATTTTAGTGCTGAAGGATATTTTAGAGTTGATCTAGTCCAGTGTTTCTCAAAGTCAGTGATGAACGTATCCCTTATTAAAAAAAACAAAAACAAAAAAAAGGGGCTTCCCTGGTGTCGCAGTGGTTGAGAGTTTGCCTACCGGTGCAGGGGACACCGGTTCGTGCCCCGGTCCGGGAAGATCCCACATGCCGCGGAGCAGCTGGGCCCGTGAGCCATGGCCACTGAGCCTGCGCATCCGGAGCCTGTGCTCCGCAGCGGGAGAGGCCACAACAGTGAGAGGCCCGCGTACCGCAAAAAACAAACAAACAAACAGACAAAACTCATGTGGATTCACAGTGTTGACATAAATTATTTTTATCATAAGAAGCTTAAATATGTATAAACTATGTTCCTTTTATGCCCATATTTCTTATATAAGCCTAAAGTCAAACCACATTACAAATTAAATATCAAGAAAATTACAAAACCAATAACATTTAATAGCATTAACATGACAGAAAATGCTTTTCTGCTGAAACTAAATTGCCTGGATTAGCTTTAAAAATATCAAAAGATATCTACTAATCACTAGGGTAGAAAATCGGAGTCTGTAGCAATGGGGTGTTCATATAAATGTAATGTTCAGAATGTTATTAATAATTTCAAGGCAGTGAGAGTTGTTCAGATGCCAGTTTTAATGGAGTCTTTTATAACTCTGTAAATTATCTTATTTACTTGAAGGTAAGGTTAGCATTCTGCCTTTTGGGAAATCTACATTAAAGAATATCTGATTGAATTATCACTGGACTGTGAAACTAAAATGTACTCATTGTGTGTTAACTGCCTTACAAAACTGTTCTCGAACTATTGCAAACGGAGGGTACCAGAAAGTGGATTTTCTTGGGTTCA
>NW_006781176.1:632239-670021 GCF_000442215.2 Lipotes vexillifer
TGTGTTCAGCAGCTTTAAACTACTGCTATGCTGCATGATGGTTCAATGCTCTGTCTACTTGTCTCTTTTCAAAGTTTTGTGTACTAATTAAGGATAGTGTTAGCAGTTATAATAGGTAACTGAATTTTCAGTAACTGAACCCAGTAAAATTTTGCTTCTCACTCCACAGTCTGGTCAGGCAGCCTTCCATGTTCCCCTCTCAGGGACTGGTCTCCTTCCATTTTGTGGCTCCACTTGCCTTTGGTCCTCAGTGGCCTTTCTGTTCAGCCGGCAGATGGGGAAAGAGAGCAAAGGCTCTATGTGCTGTGGGCAGGAGAGTGGGTGCTTATTTGGGCCCAATGTGGAAATGGCACACATAACTTCTGCCAGTCGCCCAGCCACACCCAAATACAAGAGAGGCTAGTAAATGTAGTCCAGCTGTGTGCTGAAAAAGGAAACAGGAAATATATAGCAGAATATTTCCTCATTATAAAAAAAAAGTTTTTTTTAGTGAACCAGAATTTCTTAGATGAGCCAGATTATAAACACAAGTATGAAAATGGGTCCCGTAATGATGTAGCAGTGACTAGATTAAGTGGCTATCCTGACCTACATATGCTTCCACTAATATTTTAGATTATCCCTGAAATGAAAACATTAAGTGTAAAAATTGTCTCTGAAAACTCAAAGGCCTCTAAGAAGATACACAGAATCCTCAAGGTCCATACATCCTAATTTTAGGGACGATCACCCTAAATGAAATCTCCATTCTAATCTGGCTAGAGGGTTTCCTGTTGCCTGTTCATTCACCATAATTATTCCTAGCCTTAGGCTTTTGTTTATGCAGTTTACCTGCCTAGAACGCTCTACCCCTTTCTTTTCAGAAATTTATCGAATTCCTACTGACCACTTGGCTAATGGTCCCACACCTCTAGGAAGGTTACCCAGCTTTCCTGTCATCCAGGATCTCTGATTTTGCAGAACTCTTACCTTACACAGAACTAAAAAGTTATTCATATCATTATTTAGTTTATGCATATATGTCTTGTTTCATGACTTGTTTCATCAAGTGATTTCCCAACCAGAGCCTGGAGGAGTTTTTCACTCCACAAAGAAATGAAGAAAGTAAGGATAGAATGCTGGGATTTTGCAAAGGTTTAATTAATTCAGCCTCAAAATTTTTTTCTTGAGAGTACATATTTTCTATTTTGTAAATGTTAAAATGACTTTGCTTTTATAAAATGATGATTTGAAATACAGAGAACAATCTCTGTCTTTCTCTCTGTTTCTCTGTCTCTCTCTCTCCCAGTGAAGAGACTGACCTCAGAGAGGTGAAGTGACATTCCTAAGGTTACATTGCAAGGTCAAACCGAAGTGTTTCAGTCAGGACATTGTGGACAATGAATGACAGGAAAATCAAACGAAACCCAAGTGTCTTAAGCAGTAAAGAAACATATGAAGAAGTCCTGAGGAAAGGCTTCTATGCAGGGTTGATTTATTCAGTGGCTCGATGATGTCATCAAAGGGCCAGATTCTTTCTGTATTTCTTTTTTTTAAATTTAATTTAATTAATTTATTTATATACAGCAGGTTCTTATTAGTTATCTACTTTATACATATTAGTGTAGAGATGTCAATCCCAATCTCCCAGTTCATCCCCCCCCCCCCCCCCACCCCAACTTTCCCCCCTTGGTGTCCATCCTTTTGTTCTCTACATCTGTGTCTCTGTTTCTGCGCTGCAAACCAGTTCATCTGTATCATTTTTCTAGATTCCACATATATGTGTTAATATACAATATTTGTTTTTCTCTTTCTGACTTACTTCACTCTGTATGACAGTCTCTAGGTCCATCCACGTCTCTAGAGCTGACCCAGTTTCCTTCCTTTTTATGGCTGAATAATATTCCATTGTACATATGTACCACTTCTTCTTTATCCATTAGTCTGTTAATGGGCATTTAGGTTGCTTCCGTGACCTGGCTATTGTAAATAGTGCTGCAGTGTACATTGGGGTGCATGTGTTTTTTTGAATTATGGTTTTCTCAGGGTATATGCCCAGTAGTGGGATTGCTGGATCATATGGTAATTCTATTTTTAGTTTTTTAAGGAACCTCCATACTGTTCTCCATAGTGGCTGTATCAATTTACATTCTCACCAACAGTGCAAGACGGTTCCCTTTTCTCCACACCCTCTCCAGCATTGATTGTTTGTAGATTTTCTGATGATGCCCATTCTAACCGGTATGAGGTGATACCTCGTTGTAGTTTTGATTTGTGTGTCTCTAATAATTAGTGATGTTGAGCAGCTTTTCATGTGCGTCTTGGCCATCTGTATGTCTTCTTTGGAGAAATGTCTATTTAGGTCTTCTGCCCATTTTTTGACAGGGTTGTTTGTTTTTTTAGTATTGAGTGGCATGAGCTGTTTATATATTTTGAAGATTAATCCTTTGTCCGTTGATTTGTTTGCAAATATTTTCTCCCATTCTGAGGGTTGTCTTTTCATCTTGTTTATGTTTTCCTTTGCTGTGCAAAAGCTTTTAAGTTTCACTAAGTCCCATTTTTGTTTTTATTTCCATTACTCTAGGAGGTGGGTCAAAAAAGATCTTCCTGTGATTTATGTCATAGAGTGTTCTGCCTATGTTTTCCTCTAAGAGTTTTATAGTGTCCGGTCTTACATTTAAATCTTTAATCCATTTTGAGTTTATTTTTCTGTATGCTGTTAGGGAGTGTTCTAATTTAATTCTTTTACATGTAGCTGTCCAATTTTCCCAACACCACTTATTGAAGAGGCTGTCTTTTCTCCATTGTATACCCTTGCCTCCTTTGTCAAAGATAAGGTGACCATAGGTGCATGGGTTTCTCTCTGGGCTTTGTATCCTGCTCTATTGATCTGTATTTCAGTTTCTGTGCCAGTACCATATTGTCTTGATTACTGTAGCTTTGTAGTATAGTCTGAAGTCAGGGAGTCTGATTCCTCCATCTCTGTTTCTTCCCCTCAAGATTGCTTTGGCTATTCAGGGTCTTTTGTGTCTCCATACAAATTTTAAGATTTTTTGTTCCAGTTCTGTAAAAAATGCCATTGGTAATTTGATAGGGATTGCATTGAATCTGTAGATTGCTTTGGGTAGTATAGTCATTTTCACAATATTGATTCGTCCAATCCAAGAACATGGTATATCTCTCCATCTGTTTGTGGCATTTTTGATTTCTTTCATCAGTGTCTTATAGCTTTCTGCACACAGGTCTTTTGTCTCCTTGGGTAGGTTTATTCCTAGGTATTTTATTCTTTTTGTTGCAGTGGTAAATGGGAGTGTTTCCTTATTTTCTCTTTCTGGTCTTTCATTATTAGTGTATAGGAATGCAAGAGATTTCTGTGCATTAATTTTGTATCCTGCAACTTTACCGAATTCATTGATTGGCTCTAGTAGTTTTCTGGTGGCATCTTTAGAATTCTCTATGTATAGTATCATGTCATCTGCAAATAGTGACAGTTTTACTTCATTTTTTCCCATTTGGATTCCTTTTATTTCTTTTTCTTGTCTCATTGCCATGTCTAGGACTTCCAAAACTATGTTGAATAACAGTGGCGAGAGTGGATATCCTTGTATTGTTCCTGACCTTAGTGGAAAAGCTTTCAGTTTTTCACCTTTGAGAATGATGTTTGCTGTGGGTGTGTCGTATGTGGCCTTTATTATGTTGAGGTACATTCCCTCTATGCCCACTTTCTGGAGAGTTTTTATCATAAGTGGGTGTTGAATTTTGTTGAAAGCTTTTTCTGCATCTATTGAGATGGTCATATGGTTTTTCTCCTTCAATTTGTTAATATGGTTTTTCACATTGATTGATTTGCATATATTGAAGAATCCTTGCAATCCTGGGATAAACCCCACTTGATCATGGTGTATGATCCTTTTAATGTGCTGCTGGATTCTGTTTGCTAGTATTTTGTTGAGGATTTTTGCATCTATGTTCATCAGCAATACTGGCCTGTAGTTTTCTTTCTTTGTGACATCTTTGACTGGTTTTGGTATCAGGGTGATGGTGGCCTCGTAGAATGAGTTTGGGAGTGTTGTTTCCTCTGCAGTTTTTTGGAAGAGTTTGAGAAGGATGGATGTTAGCTCTTCTCTAAATATTTGATAGAATTCACCTGTGAAGCCATCCGATCCTGGCCTTTTGTTTGTTGGAAGACTTTAAATCACAGTTTCAATTTCATTACTTTTGATTGGTCTGTTCATATTTTCTGTTTCTTCCTGGTTCAGTCTTAGAAGTTTATACCTTTCTAAGAGTTTGTCCATTTCTTCCAGGTTGTCCATTTTATTGGCATAGAGTTGCTTGTAGTCTCTTATGATGTTTTGTATTTCTGCAGTGTCCATTGTAACTTCTCCTTTTTCATTTCTAATTTTATTGATTTGAGTCTTCTCCCTCTTGATGAATCTGGCTAAAGGTTTATCAGTTTTGTTTATCTTCTCCAAGAACCAGCTTTTAGTTTTTTTGATCTTTGCTATTGTTTTCTTTGTTTCTATTTCATTTTTTTCTGCTCTGATCTTTGATTTCTCTCCTTCTCCTAACTTTGGGTTTTGTTTGTTCTTCTTTCTCTAGTTCCTTTAGGTGTAAGTTTAGGTTGTTTATTTGAGATTTTTCTTGTTTTCTTGAGGTCGGCTTGTATAGCTATAATCTTCCCTCTTAGAACTTTTTGCTGCATCCCATAAGTTTTGGATCATCGTGTTTTCATTGTCATTTATCTCTAGGTATTTTTTGATGCCTTCTTTGATTTCTTTGATTTCTTCAGTGATCTATCCTGGAGAATGTTCTGTGCGCACTTGAGAAGAAAATGTAATCTGCTGGTTTTGGATGGAATGTCCTATAAATATCAGTTAAATCTATCTGGTCTGTTGTGTCATTTAAAGCTTCTGTTTCCTTATTTATTTTCATTTTGGATGATCTGTCCATTGGTGTAAGTGAGGTGTTAAAGTCCCCCACTATTATTGTGTTACTGTTGATTTCCTCTTTTAGAGCTGTTAGCAGTTGCCTTATGTATTGAGGTGCTCCTATGTTGGGTGCATATATATTTATAATTGTTATATATTCTTCTTGGATTGATCCCTTGATCATTATGTAGTGTCCTTCCTTGTCTCTTGTAACATTCTTTATTTTTAAGTCTATTTTATCTGATATGAGTATTGCTACTCCAGCTTTCTTTTGATTTCCATTTGCATGGAATATCTTTTTCCATCCCTTCACTTTCAGTCTGTATGTGTCCCTAGGTCTGAAGTGGATCTCTTGAGACAGCATATATATGGGTTTTGTTTTTGTATCCATCAGCGAGCGTATCTCTTTTGGTTGGGGCATTTAATCCATTCACATTTAAGGTAATTATCAATATGTATGTTCCTATTACCATTTTCCTAATTGTTGTAGGGTTTTATTTTTAGTTCATTTTCTTCTCTTGTGTTTCCCACTTAGAGAATTTCCTTTAGCATTTGTTGTAGAGCTGGTTTGGTAGTGCTGAATTCTCTTAGCTTTTGCTTGTCTGTAAAGCTGTTGATTTCTCCATTGAATCTGAATGAGATCCTTGCCAGGTAGAGTAATCCTGGTTGTAGTTCCTTCCGTTTCATCCCTTTAAATATATCGTGCCACTCCCTTCTGACTTGTAGAGTTTCTGGTGAGAAATCAACTCTTAACCTTATGGAAGTTCCCTTGTTGCTTTTAATAATTTTTCTTTGTCTTTAATTCTTGTCAGTTTGATTACTGCGTGTCTTGGGTTTATCCTGCCTGGGACTCTCTGTGCTTCCTGTACTTGGGTGGCTATTTCCTTTCCCACGTTAGGGAAGTTTTTGACTATAATCTCTTCAGATATTTTCTCGGGTCCTTTCTCTCTCTCTTCTCCTTCTGGTACCCCTATAATGCAAATGTTTGTGCATTTAATGTTGTCTCAGAGGTCTCTTAGGCTGTCTTCATTTCTTTTCGTTCTTTTTCCTTTATTCTGTTCCGTGGCAGTGAATTCCACCATTCTGTCTTCCAGGTCACTTATCTGTTTTCTGCCTCAGTTATTCTGCTATTGATTCCTTCAGTGTATTTGTCACTTCAGTTATTGTATTGTTCATCTCTGTTCCTTTGGTCTTTAATTCTTCTAGATGTTTGTTCTTTAATTCTTCTAGTTCTTCATTCAGCATTTCTTGCCTCTTCTCTATCTTTGCCTCCATTCTTTTTCTGAGGTCCTGGATCATCTTCACTATCATTCTGAATTCTTTTTCTGGAAGGTGGCATATCTTCACTTCATTTAGTTGTTTTTCTGGGGTTTTATCTTGTTCCTTCATCTGGTACATAGTCCTCTGCCTTTTCATTTTGTCTATTTTTCTGTGAATGTGGTTTTCCTTCCACAGGCTCTAGAATTGTAGTTCTTCTTGCTTCTGCTGCCTGTCCTCTGGTGGTTGAGGCTATTTATGAGGCTTGTGCAAGCTTCCTGATGTGAGGGACTGGTGGTGGGTAGAGGTGGGTGTTGCTCTGGTGGGCAGAGCTTAGTAAAACTTTAATCTGCTTGTCTGCTGAAGGGTGGGGCTGGGTTCCCTCCCTTTTGGTTGTTTGGCCTGAGGCGACCCAGCACTGGAGACTACCCGGCTCTTTGGTGGGGCTAATGGCGGACTCTGGGAGGGCTCATGCCAAGAAGTACTTCTCAGAACTTCTGCTGTCAGTGTCCTTGTCCTCACGGTGAGCCACAGACACCCTCTGCCTCTGCAGGAGACCCTCCAACACCAGCAGGTAAGTCTGGTTCAGTCTCCTATGGGGTCACTCCTTCTTCCCCTTGTGTCCTGATGTGTGCACTACTTTGTGTGTGCCCTCTAAGAGTGGAGTCTCTGTTTCTCCCAGACCTGTTGAAGTACTGCAATCAAATCCCTCTAGCCTTCAAAGTCTGACTCTCTGGGAATTCCTCCTCCTGTTGCCGGACCCCCAGGTTGGGAAGCCTGATGTGGGGCTTAGAACCTTCACTCCAGTGGGTGGACTTTTGTGGTATAATTGTTTTCCAGTTTGTGAGTCACCCACCCAGTGGTTATGCGATTTGATTTTATTGTGCTATGTGCCCCTCCTACTGTCTCATTGCGGCTTCTCCTTTGTCTTTGGATGTGGGTTATCTTTTTTGGTGAGTTCCAGTGTTTTCCTGTCAATGATTGTTCAGCAGTTAGTTGTGATTCTGGTGCTCTCACAAGAGAGGGTGAGCACACGTCCTTTTACTCCGCCATCTTGAACCACTCTCTCACTTTCTGTATTTCCTTCTCAGCCATCTGGAACTGGGTGGCTTTGGTTTCAGTGTGGTACTCACGGTTCTAGATGTCATAAGCAGACATGCTGTCAGTGTTTGGCAACGTGAAAAGTGATGGTCTCTTTCTGTGCTTTTCTTTTGTAAAAGTGAGGAAACCTTTCACAAAGGTTACCAGCAGACTTCTCCCTCAACTCACTGGCTGAAATGTGTCACATGCTGAGACCCAAACCAATGACTGTGGAAAAAGGAATGGGGTGAACATGATTAGTCGGGATGTACCACTGAGTTGGTTTAGGGTCACCTTCCCTGAGGAGTAGAAAAAAAACAAAATTGGGTTTTGTGAACACAAAAGAAGGGGGAGAAATGGCTGTCAATAAACAATCATTAAGGCTCACTATGCCAGACTGATTCTAGGGGTCTTCCTACTGCACAAAATACTGGTTGAATGAATAGAGAGAGGTGAAAATATACATGTAGGAGAAAGATATTTAGAATATCAATTAAGATGTTGAGAGAAGGAAAACTGATTTCTCATTTCTTTCTTTAGAACCATCAAATACTTTTATAATTTATGATAATGCACATTTGTATGAACCATATAGAAATTCCTCCTTCAGGCTTTCTTATGTTGCTATAAAGATAAATGAGCTCTATGAAGTCATACACCATAAATATGTTTTTATCACAATACTGATTATTACAACTCTATTTCTAAAGAGCTGTAGAAATTTCATGAAAAGAAAAATGAAACTCTAGGAGATGCATATAAAAGCCAAACAATTGCACAGATTTTTAAAGCAGCATTTTCCAAAAATATGTCAGTGCAATATAAATATATGAAAAAATGTTCACCTTCACTAGTAATCGAAGGAATGCAAATTAGCATGAGAAACATTTTCACTCATCAAATTGGCAATTTTTTTCCTAAGCTTGGTGTTAAAGGTTGGTGAGTGTGTAAGAAAATAGGCATTCTTATATACTGATGGTGGGATTGTAACTTGCTGCATCATTTCTGGTTGTCATTTTAACAGTGTGTGACAAAGGATTGTTTATTTCCGTCTTCACTAGACCTTAGGGTCACTGATTGCAGGGACTATATTTATTCTGCTGAATATTCCTGGTGTCTAGACCATTGCCTAATAATTAAATAAATACATATCTAATAGTTATTGAGTGGTCACTAAGTATTTGCTGAATTAATAAACAGATATTTAAAAAAGTAAGCATAGCCTTTAACCTGGCATTAAAGTTTCTAGGAATATATATGAGAAAAATAAGGATTATAAACCAAGAATCATTTATAAAGATTTTTATCCCCTTGTAATTTACAGTGTCAACAAGATAAAAATGTCAGTGGGAGAATAATGTTTAGCATAAGGGATTAGTATTCTAAATGTTAGCACATCCAGATGATAAGAGCTAATAAAAAAACATTGTGGAAGGTTATTTAATAACATTGAAGATGTTCATAAATGTGTATTATCAAATCAAGAAAGTTTTAACAATAGCATGACCTCTTTTGTTAAATACATGGATATGTGAAAATGCTTAGAAAAAGTGCTGTAAATATATACAACAAAATGTGCACAATGATTATTTAACTATGATGGGAATATAGCTGATTCTTTTTCATTTTTTAAAATACTTAACATGTATTGTTTTGTAATAAGGAAAAGAAGAATAAGTGTTCTTTTGTTCAAGTGAGTGATTTGGAAAAAAACCCCTCTCCATTTGATTACTCCTAATCAAATGTCATTTTATTTTGGTAACGATGGCTTGATAAAGATATATACTATATTAACCAAACTAAGCATAAAGAATCAATCTGTGGTACTTTTGTGGCAGATTGTGGGATGTTTTCCCACTGTGACTCCTGCAGCAGGTTTTAAAATGATATTTTAAAGATTACCGAAAAGAGTCACAAATTTCTATGTAAACTGTGGGAAAAAATCTATTGTATTTGAAGTTAAGCTTCAACCTTGTATATCTTATACTCGAGAGCAGCAACTTAATGTTTTAAAAAGCTGCTTGCCTACTTCTCTTTCTTTGACAGTGCTATTTAAAGTGCGGTTAAGCACACTTATCAATAGGATGTATGAGTCATATCAATAATTATGAGCAACAGCAATAGTTTTCTCAAAGATGTGCAGCGTTTTTTTTAAAACGTTAAGCAAAATGGCATCTTTATGCAGTTGAATGGTGTTAGGGGCTGTTTAGAAGCACTGGAGTCTTTTGTTGTTTCCAATCAATCTGTATCATTGTAGATGAGAAACAAATCAAGTCATCCATTAACATAAAACATTTTTTACCATGACCCAGTTGATGCACATATTGTCGGGCGTAAATAAACTCATTGTCCCTAAGACATGATTCACGTTCCCTAACATGTTTTATATGGTCTAACTTTGTTTATCAGCAGCCTCCAGGTAGCTTCCTGGTTTCTCCATGGTAGATATTTGAATTTTTTTCTGCTCTTATCAAGCCTATGCTTTCACCAACCTGTCCCTTAATACATGACTTCAACACTTGCATCATTCAGAAAATAGGAGGCACCAGAAGGAAAATGACTGTACTTTGCTTCACTGAAACTACAGATTTACCTGCCTTAGCACCCACCAATCCACTTTCCTTCCTACAGTGAATTCCTCTATCTGTGCTTTGGATCTCATCTTGCCCTGCCTTCCCCTGACTGTACTCCACAAATTAGCCCCCTTTTCTTATCTCCAACTCTGACTTCAACCATAGGCACCTCAATATCCTTACAAGTAGCACATGGATAGCATTAATAAAATGGCAATTCCACATTTACTAAGCATTTCATTTGTACTGGGCACAGAGCTTTGAATCTATTAGCTTATTTCTTTCAACCTCTTTGTATGGTGGGTGTTGTTTTCCATATTATGCAGATGAGGGAATTGAAGCTCAGAAAGGTTAAGCACCAGCTAAGATTATGCAACACACATGTGGCAGAGTTGGGATTCAAACCAAACTCTGTCTGATTACAAGATTATATCTTAACTGTTGTGTTATTTTGCTCTTGTTTGTCTCTGAAAAACCTTCTCTTGGACTCAATCTCTATCTCATCATAGACAAAGTTCCTGGAAGACCTGTATTCACCTGCTCTCTCTACATCACGCCTTACACCTCAGCCCACTACAACTTGGCCTGTGCAAATCGTCAGTTACCTTCTCATTTCTAAAGCCAGAAGGTCTTCTGAGTCCTCTTCACAACTTGATTTGTCGGAGACCTTGACTCTGTTGACAGCTCTCTCCTTGAAACATTTTCTTCTGTGGACTTTCATAAAATACCCACTCTGCTAGTTTTTTTCCCTACTTAATCTTTGGGGTTGCGAATTACTTCTTTTTTTTCTCTATCTTTGTGTTAAAATTCCTCAGATCTGTCTTTTGTTTGTTACAAATACAAATGTTTTCGTTACAAATACTGTCCTAGGGATCTCATGCACTCCCATGGCTTTATGTCTATTAGCTGATAAATCCCTCGTTTCTATCTGGAGCCCAGGTCTTTGTTCTGACCTTCAGACCTGAATATCTGCTGCCTGTTTCACATCTGACTTTACCTGCCCCTCAGGCACAGAAATGGAGTAGTGAAGTATTGGGAGCATCCTATCTAGACTCACGCCGGGGCTTGAATTCTGGTACCACCACCTAGGACCATGTGCCTCTGGGCATTCAACCCTCTGGGCCTCCATTTCCTCACCTCATCTGCACTTACTGAGTACACACACATAACATTTTCCTCTTTTTTAAGAAAAACAGGTCTTACGCAAATAAAGATACTACTATACCATTGAAGGTTATTTTTCAAATTATTGTGCAGGCCACCTGCCACTCCATCAAGTGAGAAAATAATGTTATGATCTTTATTTTAATAGTCCAGTATCCTATTTTTTGTGGGTCAGAAACTGCAAAGGAGAGAGAAAGAGAGATAAAGGAGGGAGGAGGAGAGGGAGGAAGAATGGTTGAAATTTTAAAAAAATTTTTAAAAAACCCTGAATTTTCATAAAAATTTACACAAATTACTGTTAATTAATGGTATCATTCAAGGTAATTGCTGTCAGTTATTCACTAAGAGGGACTTGTGGCATTCAAGCAGATTGGTACTCAGTAAACAATAATCAAGAATAGTGTTTCTCAAATATGGTGATCATCAGAATCGCTGCAGAAAATTTAAAATATACCTATGTGAATTCCTCCCCAGATTTACTGAATCAGAATCTCTGGGGATGGGAGCCAGGAATATGTATATTTTAAAGCTCTCAGCAGATTCTAATGATCTATCTTATTTGGAAATCACTGTTGAGCAGGGTTTTAACCTCCAATATAATAAAATAGTCATACCTTCTTTAGAACAAATGAAAACTATTTTTAGTGCTTTATGATATTTTATGTTTGAATCCTGGATACTTTGAGAGACGACTCAAAGGACTCATCATTAATGGCATTGACCTAGGTAAAGACTACATTTAGGAGCTTCAAGATGGCGGAAGAGTAAGACGCTGAGATCACCTTCCTCCCCACAGATACATCAGAAATACATCTACATGTGGAACAGCTCCTACAGAGCACCTACTGAAAGCTGGCAGAAGACCGCAGACCTCCCAAAAGGCAGGAAACTCCCCACATACCTGGGTAGGGCAAAAGAAAAAAGAAAAAACAGAGACAAAACAAGAGGGATGGGACTTGCACCTCTGAGAGGGAGCTGTGAAGGAGGAAAGGTTTCCACACACTAGGAAGCCCCTTCCCGGGCGGAGACTGCGGGTGGCGGGTGGGGGGGGTGAAGCTTCGGGGCCGCGGAGGAGAGCGCAGCCGCAGGGGCGCGGAGGGCAAAGCGGAGAGATTTCCGCACGGAGGATCGGTGCCGACCAGCACTCACCAGCCCGAGAGGCTTGTCTGCTCACCGGCCAGGGCAGGTGGGGCTGGGAGCTGAGGCTCGGCTTCAGTCGGAGTGCAGGGAGAGGACTGGGGTTGGCGGCGTGAACACAGCCTGCAGTGGGTTAGTGCGCCACGGCTGGCCGGGAGGGATTCTGGGGAAAAGTCTGGACCTGCCCAAGAGGCAAGAGACTTTTTCTTCCTTCTTTGTTTCCTGGTGCACGAGGAGAGGGGATTAAAAGCGCTGCTTAAAGGAGCTCCAGAGACAGGCGCGAGCCACGGCTAAAAGCGCGGACCCCAGAGACGGGCATGAGACGATAAGGCTGCTGCTGCAGCCACCAAGAAGCCTGTGTGCGAGCACAGGTCACTATCCACACCCCCCTTCTGGGGAGCCTGTGCAGCCCTCCACTGCCAGGGTCCCGAGATCCAGGGACAACTTCCCCAGGAGAACGCATGGTGCGCCTCAGGCTGGTGCAAAGTCATGATGGTCTCTGCTGCCGCAGGCTCGCCCCACACGCCGTACCCCTCCCTCCCCCCAGCCTGAGTGAGCCAGAGCCCGTGAATCAGCAGCTCCTTTAACCCCGTCCTGTCTGAGCGAAGAACAGACGCCCTCAGGCGACGACACGCAGAGGCAGGTACAAATCCAAAGCTGAACCCCAGGGGCTGTGCGAACAAAGAAGAGAAAGGGAAATCTCTCCCAGCAGCCTCAGGAGCAGCGGATTAAATCTCCACAATCAACTTGATGTACCGTGCATCTGTGGAATACCTGAATAGACAACAAATCATCCCAAATTGAGGAGGTGAACTTTGGGAGCAACGATATATATATATATATATATATTTTTTTTTTTTTTTTCCCTTTTTCTCTTTTTGTGAGTGTGTATATGTATGCTTCTTTGTGTGATTTTGTCTGTATAGCTTTGTTTTTACCATCTGTCCTAGTGTTCTGTCAGTTTTTTAAAAATTTTCTTAATAATTATTTTTTATTTTAATAACTTTATTTTATTTTATTTTATTTTACCTTCCTCTTTCTTTCTGTTTTTCCTCCTTTTTATTCTGAGCTGTGTGGAGGACAGGCTCTTGGTGCTTCAGCCAGGCGTCAGGGCTGTGCCACTGAGGTGGGAGAGCCAAGTTCAGGACACTGGTCAAAAAGAGACCTCCCAGCTCCACGTAATATCAAATGGCAAAAATCTCCCAGAGATCTCCATCTCAATGCCAAGACCCAGCTCCACTCAACGACCAGCAAGCTACAGTGCTGGACAACCTATGCCAAACAACTAGCAAGACAGGAACACAACCCCATCCATTAGCACAGAGGCTGCCCCAAATCATAATAAGGCCACAGACACCCCAAAACACACCACCAGACGTGGACCTACCCAACAGAAAGACAAGATCCAGCCTCATCCACCAGAACACAGGCACTAGTCCCCTCCACCAGGAAGCTTACACAGCCCACTGAACCAACCTTAGCCACTGGGGACAGACAGGAACTACAAACCTGCAGCCTGCAAAAAGGAGACCCCCAAACACAGTAAGATAAGCAAAATGAAAAGACAGAAAAACAGCAGATGAAGGAGCAAGGCAAATACCCACCAGACCTAACAAATGAAGAGGAAATAGGCAGTCTACCTGAAAAAGAATTTAGAATAATGATAGTAGAGATGATCCAAAATCTTGGAAATAGAATGGAGAAAATACAAGAAACGTTTAGCAAGGACCTAGAAGAACTAAAAAGCAAACAAACAGTGATGAACAACACAATAAATGAAATTAAAAATTGTCTAGAAGGAATCAATAGCAGAATAACTGATGCAGAAGAACAGATAAGTGACCTGGAAGATAAAAGAGTGGAAATAACTACTGCCGAGCAGAATAAGAAAAAAGAATGAAAAGAATTGAGGACAGTCTCAGAGACCTCTGGGACAACATTAAATGCACCAATATTCGAATTATAGGGGTCCCAGAAGAAGAAGAGAAAAAGAAAGGGACTGAGAAAATATTTGAAGACATTATAGTTGAAAACTTCCCTAATATGGGAAAGGAAATAGTCAAGTCCAGGAAGCCCAAGAGTGCCATACAGGATAAATCCGAGGAGAAACATGCCAAGACACATATTAATCAAGCTATCAAAAATTAAATACAAAGAACAAATATTAAAAGCAGCAAGGGAAAAACAATAAATAACACGTAAGGGAATCCCCATAAGGTTCATAGCTGATCTTTCAGCAGAAACTCTGCAAGCCAGAAGGGAGTGGTAGGGCATATTTAAAGTGATGAAGGAGAAAAACATACAACCAAGATTACTCTACCTAGCAGGGATCTCATTCAGATTTGACGGAGAAATTAAAACCTTTGCAGACAAGCAAAAGCTAAGAGAATTCAGCACCACCAAACCAGCTTTACAACAAATGCTAAAGGAACTTCTCTCGGCAGGAAACACAAGAGAAGGAAAAGACCTACCATAATAAACACAAAACAATTTAAGAAAATGGTAATAGGAATATACATGTCAATAATTACCTTAAATGTAAATGGATTAAATGCTCCAACCAAAAGACATAGACTGGCTGAATGGATACAAAAACAAGACCTGTACATATGCTGTCTACAAGAAACTCACTTTAGACCTAGAGACACATACAGACTGAAAGTGAGGGGATGGAGAGAGATATTTCATGCAAATGGAAATCAAAAGGAAGCTGGAGTAGCAATTCTCATATCAGACAAAATAGACTTTAAAACAAAGACTGTTACAAGAGACACGGAAGAACACTACATAATGATCAAGGAATCGATCCAAAAAGAAGATATAACAATTGGAAATATTTATGCACCAACATAGGAGCACCTCAATACATAAGGCAAGTACTAACAGCCATAAAAGGGGAAATCGACAGTAACACAATCATAGTAAGGGACTTTAACACCCCACTTTCACCAATGGACAGATCATCCAAAATGAAAATAAATAAGGAAACACAAGCTTTAAATGATACATTAAACAAGGTGGACTTAATTGGTATTTAAAGGACATTCTATCCAAAAACAACAGAATACAAATTCTTCTCAAGTGCTCATGGAACATTCTCCAGGATAGATCATATCTTGGGTCACAAATCATGAGAGATTACTACAAGCAACTCTATGCCAATAAAATGGACAACGTGGAAGAAATGGACAAATTCTTAGAAAGATATAACCTTCCAAGACTGAACCAGGGAGAAATAGAAAATATGAACAGACCAGTCGCAAGCACTGAAATTGAAACTGTGATCAAAAATCTTCCAACAAACAAAAGCCCAGTACCAGATGGCTTCACAGGCGAATTCTATCAAACATTTAGAGAAGAGCTAACACCTATCCTTCTCAAACTCTTCCAAAATGTAGCAGAGGGAGGAACACTCCCAAACTCATTCTACGAGGGCACCATCACTCTGATACCAAATCCAGACAAAGATGTCACAAAGAAAGAAAACTACAGGCCAATATCGTTGTTGAACATAGATTCAAAAATCCTCAACAAAATACTAGCAAACAGAGTCCAACAGCACATTGAAAGGATCATACACTATGATCAAGTGGGGTTTATCCCAGGAATGCACGGATTCTTCAATATATGCAAATCAATCAACGTGATACACCATATTAACAAGTTGAAGGAGAAAAACCATGTGATCATCTCAGTAAGTGCAGAGAAAGCTTTTGACAAAATTCAACACCCATTTATGATAAAAACCCTCCGGAAAGTAGGCAAAGAGGGAACTTTCCTCAACATAATAAAGGCCATATATGACAAACCCACAGCCAACATCGTCCTCAATGGTGAAAAACTGAAACCATTTCCACTAAGATCAGGAAGAAGACAAGGTTGCCCACTCTCACCACTATTATTCTACATAGTTTTGGATGTTGTAGCCACAGCAATGAGAGAAGAAAAAGAAATAAAAGGAATCCAAATCGGAAAAGAAGAAGTAAAGCTGTCACTGTTGCAGATGACATGATACTGTTCATAGAGAATCGTAAGATGCTACCAGAAAACTACTAGAGCTAATCTATGAATTTGGTAAAGTAACAGGATACAAAATTAATTCACAGAAATCTCTTGCATTCCTATACACTAATGATGAAAAATCTGAAAGTGAAATTAAGAAAACACTCCCATTTACCATTGCAACAAAAAGAACAAAATATCTAGGAATAAACCTACCTAAGGAGACAAAAGACCTGTATGCAGAAAATTATAAGACACTGATGAGAGAAATTAAAGACAATACAAATAGATGGAGAGATATACTATGTTCTTGGATTGGAAGAATCATTATTGTGAAAATGACTATACTACCCAAAGCAATCTACAGGTTCAATGCAGTCCCTATCAAACTACCACTGGCGTTTTTCACAAAACTAGAACAAAAATTTTCACAATTTGTATGGAAACACAAAAGACCCCAAATAGCCAAAGCAATCTTGAGGAAGAAAAACGGAGCTGGAGGAATCAGGCTCCTGGACTTCAGACTATAATACAAAGCTACAGTAATCAAGAGAGTATGGTACTGGTACAAAAACAGAAATATAGGGCTTCCATGGTGGCGCAGTGATTGAGAGTCCGCCTGCTGATGCAGGGGACACAGGTTTGTGCCGTGGTCTGGGAAGATCCCACGTGCCGCGGAGCGGCTGGGCCCGTGAGCCATGGCCGCTGAGCCTGCGCGTCCGGAGCCTGTGCTCCGCAATGGGAGAGGCCACAGCGGTGAGAGGCCCGCGTACCGCAAAAACAAAAAAAAACAAATAAAAAGAACAGACATATAGACTAATGGAACAGGATAGAAAGCCCAGCGATAAACCATGAACATTTGGTCACCTTATTTTTGATAAAGGAGGCAAGAATATACAACGGAGAGAAGACAGCCTCTTCAATAAGTGGTGCTGGGAAAACTGGACAGCTACGTGTTAAGGAATGAAATTAGAACACTCCCTAACACCATACACAAAAATAAACTCAAAATGGATTAAAGACCTAAATGTAAGGCCAGACACCATCAAACTCTTAGAGGAAAACATAGGCAGAACACTGTATGACATAAGTCACAGCAAGATCCTTTTGACCCACCTCCTAGAGAAATGGAAATAAAAACAAAAACAAACAAATGGGACCTAATGAAACTTCAAAGCTTTTGCACAGCAAAGGAAACCATAAACAAGACCAAAAGACAACCCTCAGAATGGGAGAAAATATTTGCAAATGAAGCAACGGACAAAGGATTAATCTACAGAATATACAAGCAGCTCATGCAGCTTAACATTAAAAAGCGAACAACCCAATCCAAAAACGGGCAGAAGACCAAAAATAGACATTTCTCCACAGAAGGTATACAGATTGCCAACAGACACATGAAAGAATGCTCAACATCATTAATCATTAGAGAAATGCAAATCAAAACTGCAATGAGGTATCATCTCACACCAGTCAGAATGGCCATCATCAAAAACTCTGCAAACAATAATTGCTGGAGAGGGTGTGGAGAAAAGGGAACCCTCTTGCACTGTTGGTGGGAATGTAAATTGATACAACCACTGTGGAGAACAGTATGGAGTTTCCTTAAAAAACTAAATATAGAACTACCATATGACCCAGCAATCCCACTACTGGGCATATACCCTGAGAAAACCATAATTCAAAAAGAGTCGTGTACCACAGTGTTCATTGCAGCTCTATTTGCAATAGCCAGGATGTGGTAGCAACCAAAGTGTCCATCAACAGATGAATGGATAAAGAAGATGTGGCACGTATACACAGTGGAATATTACTCAGCCATAAAAAGGAATGAAACTGAGTTATTTGTTGTGAGGTGGTTGGACCTAGAGACTGTCCTACAGAGTGAAGTAAGTCAGAAAGAGAAAAACAAATACCGTATACTAACACATAGATATGGAAACCAAAAAAAAAAAAAGGTCATGAAGGACCTAGGCGCAAGATGGGAATAAACATGCAGACCTACTAGAGAATGGACTTGAGGACATGGGGAGGGGGAAGGGTAAGCTGGGATGAAGTGAGAGAGTGGCATGGACATACATACAGTACGAAACGTAAAATAGATAGCTAGTGGGAAGCAGCCGCGTAGCACAGGGAGATCAGCTCGGTGCTTTGTGACCACCTAGAGAGGTGGGATAGGGAGGGTGGTAGGGAGATGCAAGAGGGAAGAGATATGGGGACATATGTATATATAAAACTGATTCACTTTGTTATAATGCAGAAACACACCATTGTAAAGCAATTATATTCCAATAAAGAAGTTAAGAAAAAAAAAGACTGCATTTATTAGTCTCCATTGCAGCAAGGGTTTACCATGTGACTAAGTTCAGCCAATTGCATGAGAGTGGAAATGAGGCATGCAATTTGCGGTCTGGCCTTTCCATCAGTGGATTTTATTGGTTTTTGTTCCATAGGCCCTTTTGACAGCCTGGAGTAGACTAAAGGCTCCTTTTAAAAATAATATTTGTATATGCCTCAAGTAAATACTTAGAATTATGAGGAGACCAATTATATGACATACTGATATCAAAATATTAAAAGAATAAATTTGTGATACAGTGATATAGATGTTTATCAACACATTCAACAACAAGATTTAGTAGCAGGTTCATGGCAGAATTATGAACATTAGGGTTGCTTGGGGTGAAGGTGGGAGAGAAAGCTATTTCAGGGTAGGGTAATGCTTGGATTCAAAGCACTTAGGTTTCTCTGGATTCTAAGAGTAAATGGACTCTATTCTCATGTTTTCTAGACTCTAGAAACTTCTAACTTTGTCCCAATCCTACCCAAAGTCCTAATTCTCAAGCATCACTTAAAGGAAAATTATAGATGCATAATGGACATGGCTTTTCTGTGAATTAGGAAGGTAAAGAGCAGGTTCAGGAATGTTTTAAGTAAGACGAGGACCTTTTAAAGTATTCTCATTCTGGTTTACTTGATTTTGTAAACCCAGCTAAAAGAAGTGGTATTTACTTTATTGGGCTCCTCAGTACTTAATTCATTTATCCATCCATCCATCCATCCATCCATCCATCTATCCAACAAATATTTTTTTGTGAAAAGTGAATTTGCTATAGTCCAGACACTATACTGGGTTATCTAAAAAATGTTGGCGACTCATAAACTTGCCAGATGTTGTGTAGTGGGTGTGACCTGTAGTGACAGGCCAATGGCACCTCAACCTTAAGTCTGATCACATCTGCTTGTCCAGTTAGAACAAGATAGGAATTAGGTTTACAAAGCACTCTAAAGGGATAGTGAGGAACTAGTTAGTTTTTGGCTCCCTGTTTTAAGTTTGTCGTATAATTGTCTGATCTTTTCTGAGAGTATCTGGGTTTCTCTTTGAGCAAACTGCTGGCTTGTAATAGGTCAGTTCAAGGAGAGCATACAATCATTCCTAGGAAATTTCCATAATAAAAAATTCTCTGTGACCCTAATGATTCAAACTGGCCATCTGCCTTGCTCAAAATCACTGGGAAATATGTTGCATCCTAAATTTCCATTTATTTGTGTCTGACTTAGCTGATCTTTTAAAAACTGCATGGCACTTGCTCTATTGAGCATTGCTATATTTAATGCTCATCTTGGAGTAAAGTAGAAATTATGTCCTTTTTTAAAAAAAAAAAATAAACATTTGAACCAAGTTGAATCAAAATCAGTTTTTTAATTTAAATTGGTTGATGGGAAAATAAATCTCGCTGAAATGAGCACAAAAAAATATATGAAAGTAAATCTTTCCTGGGAGAATCTACAATATGTCTGTAGGTTTAGTTGTTCTTTCCTTTCAGTCTCATCCTTGGACATTTTCTCAGGTTACCTGCCTATATCAGATCAAATGAAATGATGTATGAGACTGGCCTTGTAAGCCTTGTTCCATGCAAAAAGAAGGCATTGCCACTGTCAACTAATGGCCTAAGAAGTCATTTCCTCCAAAAGAAGTTAGGTAGTTTTCCCCATTATGTATCTGTTTATCTTTTACTTTTGTCTTGTTTATTCTTTTTTGTATCTATGTGTAACTGTAAACCATTTATTAGAGAGGACTTTGAATCCTGTCTCTCAGTTCTATCAAATATTTTTCTTGGTGGATTCACTTGAGACAAAGACTTCTAGATTTTCTGTTTAGTGGTTTACTGGATTTTTGTTACTTGTTACCCACATTCCCACAGAGAAGGGACTTCTGATAAATGGAAAACAATTTCATATTGGAAGGATATAAATGTAACTGGCATAGAAATGAATAGGTAAGATAAATGAGAGTCGTATGGCTGCTTCTGGACCTGCCTATTACCACCATATTATCCTTGATGTGTTTAAAAGCTGTCTCTATAACTAAGTAATTGGAAAATGGCAAATGGTTTATTTACCATTCTATGTTCTCTTAAATAAGGGGTTCAAATATTGGAGTGGTAAAATGTGGTAGGGTGGGAGTGTGTTGGATGGCTTTCTTGACATTCTTTTGAAAAATTTGCTTTACATTGGCAGTCTCTTTGCTAATCGTAATAGTAATAATGATAATTAAAAACTACTATCGTTTTGGAGCACTTACTATGTGCTAGGCATTTTATATACATTATCTTCACAACAAAAAGGGAAAATAGATGCTCTTATTTGCTTGCCAATGCCTATATTTGTGTGTATATATATATTTTTATATATAGATATATAAAGTAGTAAGCATATAATGTTGATATAATTAGAGTGGATTAGTTATTTGCATTAGGATTTTGACAACTTGTAGGAATTCTTTACCAGATTTCAAGCCAGCTCTAAACCCTCATAAAAGTCTTGTGAGACAGGCTGGCAGCCAGCATCTTTATATAGGCAGGGCTTGAGCCTGATTCAGTTTTTTGCCTAGCACCTAACTTATTTTTAGAATGCAATACATAGTAATTAAAATAAAATAGTGAACAACAATATAATCAAAGTAATACAGATTTACTTCTCAGATTAGATGTGCTTTCACTGGAATTTCTTTTAGGGTGTCTGAGGTATTCCTTGTGTGGCAATAGAGATGGAATAAAATTACACCAATTTTAGATTTCTTTTGATAAAAATTATTCAAGCTTTCAACAGAATAGGCCAGCAGCCTCTCCCTGTGAGTAAGCTAGGCAGAGCTGGAGTCTCCACTGACTGCTTCACTCCTCCTGGCACATTTGCCTTGCCACAGTGAGCTTGTGTGTGCCCTCCACACTTGTGGGCATCCTCCAGCTGTGTCCACAATCCTCGGGTAACATTAATCACCACCCCTCTGCTTCCAGACCAAGTTAGGACTTGTTGGCACATGGGATGTAGTCAGGGTGTCACTGAAGAAAAACTACTTTTTGGGACCCACACAGGGCTCATGGCGTCTGCTGCAGTATATTCTTCACATTCCCATATTCTGGCCTTCAGTCTTACAGCTCCACTGATGTGATATTGCTAGGAGCCTGGAATTCCTCGGATACAGGGAGACAGATTACTGCTTTATCTAGCTCACAACAGACTCCGTGTAAAAATACAATGTTAGGGTATTTAACTGACAATGAGAAATGTAACTGCCAAAATGTATTTCTCTTAGTGAAATCTATATGAGAAGCTAAATCTTAATCAGAGGGTTGCTTGGTTAGCATTAAAGCAGGGCAGGGGAGTTAGCATAATGAGTTGAATATTTAAAGAGCCCAGGGTCATGTTAGTCTGGGACCAGGAATCTTGTGGCCACCAAGATGGGAAACGGTAAATTCTTAAGCCAGAGCATTTCTGCCCCTGGAAGTTCCCTGCCCTGGAGATAACTAGTGCCTGCTGGAAGCTGTTGGATGATGCTGGAAATATTTCCCCTGGCCACTGGCACCTCCCCAGTGCACTGCACTGAGTAGGCACTAAGAGAAAGATAGTTAAACAACAAGCCCCTATAGCACATAGACATAAATGCCTTTATTCTAAACCTACATTCACATTGGGAAGTGATCATATTTCTGAACTAAGATGCCAAGTAGTTTAAAAAAAAATTCATCTAGCTAGAGAATAATTGTGGTTTAAAATAAGATTAAAATAAGCCAAGAAAAAAGGGGGTGGGGTGCAAATCCCATATAGATGTTTCAATTTCACTTAATGGCTTATTTATGTAGATAAGAGCATTTTAAAAAACAGACACTTCCAGGAGGTTTAAATCTACCTGATATTCATAACTTAGTACACTTAATAATTTTTGGTGACATATAATGCTTGATTTACAGAAAATGACAAAATACAGAGAACAAACTAGTGATTACCAGTGGGGAGAGAGAAGTGAGGGAGGGGCAAGATAGGATAGAGGGTTAAGAGGTACAAACTACTCTGTATAAAATACATAAGCTACAAGAATATATTGTACAGCACAGGGAATATAGCCGATATTTTATAATAACTTTAAATGGAGTATAATCTATAAAAGTATTGACTCATTATGTTGTACACCTGAAATTAATATAGTATTATAAATCAACTATACTGCAGTTTTAAAAAATGACAATCAAGAACTTTACACAAGAAGAAGCTGAGACCCACAGAGTTGAAGACATACAAATGGTTAGAGGTAGAAGCAAAACATACACTTGCTTAACTTTCAGTCCATAGTTGTTTGCATAATTAAGTACAGCTCAGTTTTCTTCTATCACCCAGTTGATATGCACCAAATAAGGAATGGAATTTGGGTTTGAGAGAGAGGGAGAGGGGTAAGGGGTAATTTTTTTGAGAATGACACAATGTTAGGGGCCAGGGAACCCAAGTAGAGCCCCAGTGGAAGGTCATAGGGTGCAGAGAGGACCATAGTGGACATCTTCAATTCTGCAGTTTTTCTAGAACTGGTCAGCGGCTCTCATGCCAGATTTTGGATAGCTTTATGTTCTGTTACTTCAACTCCATTAGTTTTGTAATATACAAAACACTCATCATCAAGTACATGAGAGCTGCGGGAAGATGATGACACTAAGACCTGGAGATCCTGGTTAATGGATAACTTATGAGAATGTAGCAAACTCATTTTTTTTTCATTCTATACTTATTGAGTACCTCTGCCCAGATATGCCCTGGGCATAACCCAGAGGACACAAAGATGAATAGCACATGGTCCCTGCCCTCAAGAAACCACAGTCCAGTGAAGTCTTTCACTTAATCAATTACAGTTACTGCATAATATACCCAATGATCCAAAGCTATATAAGACATGGTGATAATATAGAGGTAGGAGAATGTAATTCTATTGGGAGTGGTCAAAGAAGGCTTTCCAGAAAAGGTGACCTATGAACTGGGTTTTGAGTAATGAATAGCCTTAACCATGGCCTTACGCTGTTACCTCATCCCACCACACCCCTGCTTCATGAACCCTGTGCTACCTACTTTGCCACTTTTAACTGCACCATGGATTTTTCCTTAATTGCAATGCCTTTTCTCTATTACTTAAAAAATAAAAAAGCTTACTTGTCTTTCAAGGCCTACCTCTAGCACCCTCTAAACCAGAGATCAGAAAACTATGGCTTGTGAATCAAATTTGGTCCACTATTTGTTTTGTAAATAAAGTTTTATTGGAACATGGCCATATTCATTCAAGTATCACCTTATAGCTACTTTGGTGTTACAATAGCAGAATTAAGCAGTTGTTTCAGAGATGGCATGGCCTCCAAAACTATGTATCCTTGAGATAATAGTTATTTAACTTTCATGTTTCAATTTCCTTATGAGTCACATGGCAGTAATTATTAAAGCTGCAGCATGTTTTTATAATGATTAAATGAGCTGTTGTGTATTTGATAGATGCTGTGTTGTGGCACCCTCATCCCTATTCTGAACGAGGATCTATTTCCTCAGTTGTCAAAACATAACACTTAGCTGTCAACCTTCTGCTGTGTTGGAAGAAAACTTCACCTCAGGTCATGACTCTTTTCTGGGGCAGCGCCCATCTAATGACTAATTACTCTGGCAAGTATGGATTTACCCCCCTACCCCCCCAACTCATATCTGTACCAGCACCAGAGGTCCCCATGGATCATAGAAATTCAGGCTTTTCCTGTGCTGGATCCTGCTACCTTCCTCACTGTTCCATAGGTGTTGATCTCAAGAGCATTCCCTAAACTCCTTCTCAGGGTCTATACCCAAGGATCCCCGCCTGTGATAGTAGGTACCAGGATTGGTCTTCAAGCATAGACACTAAGATGGCATTTTGGAGCTGATCACCATCTCCTGGCTGCCAGTGTGAGTGCTGTCACTGGTAGGTAAAACATGCATAGCCCAGGCAGCTGTGCAGTTGTTTCACCAGTCATGACCTACGAGTGGAAGGGGATGTGCTGGCTGATGCTATGTGTCAGGCATTTGAGAAGTGAGAAGGAAATAGTAATCTTTTTTTTTCACTGTTGTGGCCTCTCCCGTTGCGGAGCACAGGCTCCGGACGCGCAGGCCCAGCGGCCATGGCTCACGGGCCCAGCCGCTCCGCGGCATGTGGGATCTTCCCAGACCGGGGCACGATCCCGTGTGCCCTGCATCGGCAGGCGGACTCTCAACCACTGCGCCACCAGGGAAGCCCGGAAATAGTAATCTTAAGGGCAGTGAATTGGCTGGCCGTGGTCAAGTTCCACTGATGCCCTGGAAAAGGGTAGCAAAAGAGCTGAGATGGATTAATCAGCAATTAAATCCTAATTGTGAAGACCAGACGGCCTCCCTCGAAACATTTAAAAAAAAAAGGCTCTTATATCACAAATTGAGGATAAGGGGTTCAAATACGAGGACCAAGGCCAGGATTTAATGGTAAGAGTAGCCGAGGCAGGTTTGTTATGCCAAGGTTGGGAGAAATGGGCCCCTGACACAAGGGATGGGTTTATCTGTGTGGATCCCCCCCAACCCTCCAAGAATCTTTAATTTCCAGATTACCCTGAACCCTTAATCCTCTGTACTCATTCAGGATCTCCGCCATCTCCCCTCCCAATCACCATGTCAATAACTAGGATTAAATCACAATGTACCTCTGCCAAGGACATACTGGAACTGCTAAGGGAGGAAAGGGACTATCCCCCTGTAGTCTAACTTCAAGACTAGCCAACTGGGGAAGTATGCATGGGACTGGGTTCTGAGTGTGCCCAGCCAAGGTGGGTGGACGATAAATTTAGATATGAGAGTTTGCCAATATGAGAGCATTTGCCCACAGTACAGGATGTAATAATATCCTGGCAAGGATCCAAGAGAAAGGATGTGAATGTGTTGCAGGCTGGCTCCCAGAGCATGGAAAAAGCAATGCCCCATACTAAGTGAGCTAGAAATGATGGAATTGATGTGCCAGACAGATGGAGAAAGGAAGGAACATGTTTACATGTTCTTTACACAGTGGAGAAAGGAAAGAATGTGTTCAATGGCTCTTCTCCCTTGCCCAGTTTGACAGTAAATGACATGTGCAGCAGTCTCAGCCTAGTTTTATTATTGCTATATCATTCTGAAGATGTCCGAATCAGTCAAGAGGATGCAGATTTGTGTCAAGAAGAGTACTCCAAGAATGTCCCATAGAGACACAGTAGTCCAGACACACTGGGAGATACACAGACCATTGAGGGTTCTGCTGGATCCAAACAGTTATAGTTTCTGGAATCCTCTTACCTCCCAACACCACATCCTCAACCAGATATCCCTGTATCTGTCCTAGGTGTGCAGATTCGTGGCTCTGGCTTATGGGACCCCATTATGCAGGGCCTCCTTGTATAGTTGTGTCTGGCTGTGAGATGGGGCCCGTCATTTCCAAGGACAAAGTGTAACAGAGGAAGAAAAGGAGGCAGCTGGGTGCCCTTTGTGTGATTATCAATTTCAGGAGAACTGTTCTCTAGTAACAAGTAATTTTTGCTTAGGAAGCAATCTCTGAGCTTTCTCTTTTCTGGTCTCCATCTATATTATTTATTGATTTGCAGGTTCCAGCATGTCAGCTATTTTACACGAATTCTTTTCTATTTTAAAAATCAGTAATGTATATAGAAACTATTCGGACATCCCTTGTGTATTGTTCTTTGGGAACGTTGAGCTGAGAATGCTTGCTTTCAGATTAGCCAAGTGACCTTAGCACACAAAGAAATTATTACCCATCATTTTTTTTTAACATCTTTATTGGAGTATAATTGCTTTACAGTGTTGTGTTAGTTTCTGCTGTATAATAAAGTGAATCAGCTATACCTATACCTATATCCCCATATCCCCTCCCTCTTGCGTCTCCCTCCCACCCTCCCTATCCCACCCCTCTAGGTGGTCACAAAGCACCAAGCTGATCTCCCTGTGCTATGCGGCTGCTTCCCACTCATCCATAAAAAGAAACAAAATTAGGTCATTTGTAGTGAGGTGGATGGACCTAGAGTCTGTCATACAGAGTGAAGTAAGTCAGAAAGAGAAACACAAATACCGTATGCTAACACATATATATGGAATCTAAAAAAAAAAAATGGTTCTGAAGAACCATCATTTGTTTTAAAACTCCATGGCCTTACATCGTCCTGATTTTCCATGGGTAGAATACATATTCACGCTGGTTGCAGTTTAAGGAGAGTTAAGAAAGCTCCCTTATTTTCTCTTAGACTGACTTCCTAGAAATATTCTCCCCCAAAGTGTTTTAAATTCCACTGTAATCAACACTGTTGTACAATAATGCTATGAATGGGTCCACAGTAGTCACTCTGCATAATGCAGTGCTGCTTTAGTGCAAGGTTCAAGACATAAGCCCAAGGAGCCTGCTGGAAGGACTGAAGCCAATGCCAAATCCCATTACGTTGGAATCTGAGCTATCACAGGACTGTGTTATCATCGTTTCATTCCATATTTAGCAAACTGGTCTCTGGTTACTCGTTGAACTCTCCCTGTGTTTCTCATTTACTGCAGAAGAACCAATCAGATTCTCTCTTTACTCTTTGTCTAAAGAGTGGAAATCATTGATATAATGGGGAGCAGGAAGACCATGAAAAAGAGAACAATAGGAGAACAAAGGGAAGGGATTCAGCAAATAGGTATAAACACCAGTTTGGGGCTGAAACAGTTTGCTCAAATAAAAGACCAAATAGGGTGATGGAAAGAATTTTGAGTTAATTCCCAGAGTTCTGAGGCTCTTAGAGAACCAGTGTTGCAGTCTTGGACACAGCAGTTAATGTTTGTTTATCTCAGTTACTTCATCTGTAAAATTCAAAGTACTATGCTTGCCTTGCCCATCTCCCTGGCTGATCATGAAACCCAAGTTTATATTTCTGATGACTCTCTGTGAAACATACTGTGCTCTACGAAGGCACTTGGTTTTTGTTATGGGTTTCTGAGTGTGTATAAATCATGCCTCAAAATCTATTGGGAAAGTAGTTGGGTATAAAAGAGTACATAGAACTGAATTAATATTTGTGAGACATATCAAGAATAGAGGAGCGTCTACTTGACAATTTTGCCTGGTTGCAATCCTGGTGCTGCTATTATAGAGCTGAGGATGTCCCAGTTGACCAGCCTCCACTGGGGGAACTGTGGTTTTGGCGAAGAAGGTGGCTGGTCCAGATCACATCCAACTATGATATCCAGTAACTTGGGTTTATTGTTGGTTACCTCTCAGTTGAGTGATATTTCTCTGGAAGCACAAGGTTCTACAGTTTAGGGAAGACAGTGTCAGCTAAAAAAGAATTCCTGCTCCATTTGCTTTGTTTTGTTTTTCTGTATCCACAGTTAGCTATTCATTGGCAAGACTGACCCATTTTTACATCCACTTTTGAATAAATACATTTTTACCCAAGAAAGAATTAAGGTATGGTCCTGGACATCATGGCCTTTTTTTCCTTTGAGTTTTCAAATTTCAGTCAACAAAAGAAATCACATCATCAAATAATAAAAGTAAATAATATTGAGTACCTTCTATATTCTAACTGCTGTGCTAAGAATTATATGTATATTATTTCACCAATTCTAATAGTGAAACTGAGAGTAGGTATTTGTGTTTCTGTTTGGAGAAAGCAAGATTTAAGATGAAGCCACACACACGAGATTACATAGTCATAAGGAGTAGAGCCAGGATTCAGATCCAGCTTTAACTTATTTTGAATCCCAGATCCTTAATCACTTTGTTCTCCTATCTTCACCAAAGGGCATCTGCTCTGAGGAAGGTGTGCTGTGTACTGGGGATGGAAGGATGAATAAAGTAGTAATTCTGTCCTCATCAAGTTCCATTTGATGTTTCAATGAGCATTATAAAAGCTATTATTGAGAGGCCCACAAGACTGAAATGATTACCGTAATAGCGTTTCATAGAAATAATGAATTTTTACAATTTGAGGGGAAAATATTCCATTTTTAAGCAGTAAAAATGATAGCAGAATGTATGTTATATCTTGACTTCAGCAAGGCGCCAGACAGTATTTCATAACATTTTTGAGGGAGAATTGTAGAACTATCATGTAAATGACAGTGTAATATGGAGAATTCAGAGCTGATTAAACCCATACATCAAAATGTATTGACTAATACAGTCAAGGTCAAGCTGGAGTGAGGTTCTGGAGGTGAGCCGTTGGGCTCTGTCTTTACTCATGACCTACTCATCTCTTTTAACAGTGCCTTAGGTCACTGGTTTGTTTAGCACATAACAAATCTGTAGATGGCATAAGACTTTGAGAAATAATTGACACATTGAATTAAACAAGGTCATTATCATTAAGGATAATGTAAAGCCTTTGATTTAGGTTCAGGAAGTCAACTACATTTGTATAGAATGATACTAATAATGGGCTAGAAAGATTTAAACGTGTAGTATGTCTAAATAACAAAATATGTATGCTAATGAAGCAGGTGTTACCTTAGACTGAAATAATAGAAGTCTAATGTCCAGATCAACGAAGATAAGTTTCAGTGTATTTATTTCTGTACTTCAAAAAAATATTCTGACAGTTCCAGGTGTCTTCCTTGAAATGAGATATTGACCAGATAGAGGCAACAGAGACATTTGCTGAGGACCTGCTTTGTACCAGATTATGTGCTAGGTGTCATCCAAATCTCACAACATCTCTGTGAAACACTTTTAAAGAAGACATAACAACTGAACCTCAGAGAGGTTAATAAGTTGTTTGCAGTGAGGCTGAGATTTGATGTCAGATTGATGTAACTCCTAAACTCATAGCCACACCACCACATTAGGCTCCCGGAGGGCTCTCAGCTCTGAAGGGAGCAACCTGGGGGTGGGAATGAACGGAGGTAGCTAAGAGTAGAGGAGAAGTGAATTAACATTTATTAGGCATCTACTATTTGCTAGACATTTTACATTGCATAGTCTCAATATAGTAACTCAACAAAATAGGTATTATCACATACCCATTTTAATATGAGAAAACTGAGGTTCAAATGGCTAAATACGACCTGGGCATTTTGAATGTATAGAAATATTGAACCACTGTGTTGTATAACAGGAACCAACATAGTGTTGTAGGTCAGTTATATCAATACTTCAAAAACAAGCAAACATGCAAACACATAGAAAAAGAGATTAGATTTGTTATTAACAGAGGCAGGGGGTAAGGGTGGGAACTGGATGAAGGCAGTCAAAAGGTACAAATTTCCAGTTTAAAATAAATAAGTACTAGGGATATAATGTACATGATAAATTAACACTGCTTAGTGTTATCCATGAAAATTGTTGAGCATAAATCCTAAGAATTCTCACTGCAATGACAAAATACTTTTTTTCTATTTCTTTAATTTTGTATCTATATGAAATAATGGATGTTCACTAAACTTATTGTGGTAATCATTTCATGATGTATGTAAGTCAAATTATGTTGTACACCTTAAACTTATACAGTGTTGTATGTCAGTTATATCAAAATAAAACTGGAAGAAAAAAATAACTTACCTAAGGTCACCTAACAAATAAGTGGTAGAGTCAAGATCAGGCTACTCATCTGTTCGATTCTATGACCATGGTTTGCCATCCCCACTTTCAGATATAACACATGGCACCCATATTGATTTTGCCCAGTCTGTAAATCTGTGTTGTAATTAACTTTTTAGAAAAAACGTCTCAATTTTTAAAACTTAAATTCAACTATTTTTTAAAGTATTTATTTATTTTTGGCTGCATTGGGTCTTTGTTGCTGCACGTGGGCTTTCTCTAGTTGCGGCGAGTGGGGGCTACTCTTCGTTGCGGTGCGTGGGCTTCTCATTGCAGTGGCTTCTCGTTGCGGAGCACGGGCTCTAGGTGCGTGGGCTTCAGTAGTTGTGGCACGCAGGCTTCAGTAGTTGTGTTGCACGGGCTTAGTTGCTCCACAGCATGTGGGATCCTCCCAGACCAGGGCTCGAGCCCGTATCCCCTGCATTGGCAGGCGGATTCTTAACCACTGTGCCACCAGGGAAGTCCCTAAACTCAACTATTTAACTGGAAAATTGTATACAGAACCATAAATGAGAAGCCAGTTATGCCAGATCTATAAAAGAGAAACTAACACCCCTTTGCTATAAACAAGAAGAGACCATAAACATAAGAATGTTATAAACGAAAGGACGTTGGGTGCTAGCTAGATATTGTTGCCTGCAGAAGGTTCTAACTCTGAGGTCCCCTTTCTCTTTGTTAGAAAGCAAAATTAGCCTGGTTACTAAGCCATTTAGATCCCTGACCTGTAAAGAACTGAAGAATTCAAACAGAAGTAATTTTCTCACAATAATTATATGTAATTCAATGCTGTTTAATGCAGTGTCTGTGAGATAGCTGAAATCATCTCCTGAACCATCTGAAGACATCTCAGCTTTCACCAGTTGCTCACATCCAGTACTTTTGAATATACTCTTTACAGTTCTTCTTAATTGCCTTGAAGAATAGTAGGATGATGAATCTGGTAGGGGGAAAAAAAGGCTTAGGACAGTCACCACCATTTCAGATTCTGGAGGGCTGGCATGTGGGAGATAGTACTTATTTCTTATTTTATCCTCAAGAAAGTCAAACAAGGACAAATCGTGTGACACTTTGAAATACAGCTTTCAGTTCAGTGTAATATACAATATGAACATTAAAACTAACAAAATGGCTATTGCTCAAAGAACTGAGTTCTTTGCTCTTGAAAATTGATAGTGGACCATCTTCCAAGATTGATATAAAAGAAATGATTCTATTGTTTGGGGAATTGAAGTCAAATTAAAAATCATTTAGAACTTTAAGATCATTTTCCACTCCATCATTCTCTGTGATTCCATGATGCTGCTAGTAGCTCAAAGGTCACTGGACATTTAAGATCCTATAGCTGATCTTACCTAGACAAAGATTTTTCAACCTCTGACACTACTGCCATTTTTTGACTAGAAAATTCTTTGTCCTCTGACTTGTAGGATGTTTATCAGCATTTCTGGCCTCTACCCACTAGATACTAGTAACACCCCCCACTTGTGACAACCAAAAATGTCTCCAGGCATTACCACATTTCCCCTAGGGGGCAGACCACTCGTGGTTGAGGATCATTGTTTGAGACCCACTTCTCTCTGTGCATATTTGCTCTTCTGAGATAGTAATCAGTAAGACGTTTCTTAAATATTTATATCTTATATATACCTTTACCATTGCACTTAATGCATTTAACAAACATCTACACATGCCAGATGCTGTGTTAAGCGCTGTGGCTACAGTGGTAAAGGAGACAGAGCCAGTCCACACAGAGCTCTGTGGTGGGTGGATGGAATTGCAGGGGTCGAGGGGCGAAGAGACAGACCTGTATATGGTTTATCACAGTTAACCTGTGTTCCTGTCTGTTTCCACCATTATCTTGGGAGCTTCCTAAGGGTGAGAACCACGTCTTTGAAATCTTTGGGTTCCCAGGGCCTAGCTGAATGCCTGGAATATAGTAGGTGCTCGATAAAACATTTGCTGACTAAATGAATGAGAGGGTAGATTGGGTAAGGGCAGGAAATGGTAACCTACCCAGCACATTAAACCACCACCACAACAAAATCAACCATGTTTAGTTGACTGGGGAAGGAGGAAAATTTATATAGTTTTTGTTAGGTCTTGTGGAAGATTAATATCATTGCATCTTTCCATAGTTTCATTTTTTTTTTTTTAAATCATAGAGTTTTACTAAAAGCCAGGAATAGAGAAATCTCAGAATGAGGGAAGTGTACTTATAGGGGTGTGGGTAGTGGGGAGGGAGGGGAACTTTGGCTCAGAGGATTTCCATACTTTCATTGTATGTTGTTTTTATGAGCATTGTCCCTTATCCTAACACATCTAGGAATATAAACAAAAGATGAACCAGGCATGACCGGCCACCCCTCTTTCTAGCACTTTACCTTATGGTCGACAAGTAAAAATTTGACCCAGAGAAATGATCAAAGCAGTGCTTTTTGTTGTGGCTCATTTGAATTAGGCATTTTGGTGTATTTGGTCTAAGTAGAAATTTACTGAATTTCATTACCAATTTCAAGAGGGCGTGAGGGATAAGTAAGGATTGGGAAGATTAATGATCAAATTGACATTGCAGTGCTATATGTTTTAAGTCATTAAACTATCTCTCCATTGAAATAACCACATCAATATGTCCCATATCTGGAAATGACATAATTTACATAAAGTAAGTACATGGCAAACAGAGAAATTCCTTATGGCACCAAAAATGTTAAATATCTTTCTTCTAAGTCATAATGGCTGAATCTCTGACCCAGATCTATGTATTTTTGTCCTTCTAAGGGAAGAGCAGTCTGTAAATAAAAATTAAGAGTAGTTCACTCTGCACTTTAATTTTTAAAAGGTCCCTTACATTTGTGATTCTTAGTATGAGGACAGGAACTATTTCACACTTATTTTTATATCCCACACAACACACAGCACATTGTCTTACTCATAGGAGGCACAAAAGAAAGTTTATTAAAGGAAAAAAGAAAGCGTGTCGCAATATAATTATTTCACGTACATCATAGATTCTTTCATACTTCACCAATATTTATACCTGTTATATAGTTGACCCTTGAACAATATGGGTTTGAACTGCTCAGGCCCACTTACTGTATAAGTATTTTTTTTCAATAAATATATTGGAAAATTTTAATGGAGATTTGAGACAATTTGATAAACTCTCAGATGAATCATGTAGCCTAGAAATATCAAAGAAATTAAGAAAAAGTTAAGTATGTGAAGAATGCATAAAATATATGTAGATATTAGTTGATCCTTACATAGGCATAAGGTGAGTGATATTTAATATAAAACTAATAATGTGTTAGTTTTCTTACTGTTTCATAACTTTGCTTTCAGAGAATTACATTACTGTTCACTATGCCTCCCTCTTTCATAATTGGCGAAACTGCACATCAGTCTGTCATCACAGGTAAGTGATTTTTTTAAAAAATGAAGTTTCCAATACTGTATTATGAATATGATTGTAATGCTGTATGCCATAAAAATTTTATAATGATTCATTCATTAGTGTATAGGGTAGGCTATACAATCGATATGTGAAGCAATTATATTGATTACACTAGGCTACCATATTGCTGCTGCTTTATTATCAATGCATGAATCGTTACACCTGTAAATAAATATGAATTTCTTTTTCACGTTATCTTTTCATTTTTGATGTCTAGTGTTAATAATAACCTCTACAGTATTTTATATCGTATAAGACAATTTTGATATAGGTACTGACAGATGATTCATCTTGTAAACAGATGATTCAAACTTACTGTAACAATAAATACAATACCATACTGTAAATGTATTTTTGCTTACTTATGGTTTGCTTAATAACATTTTCTTTTCTCTAGCTTACTTTATTGTAAGAATACAGTATATAACACATATAACATACCAACTATGTGTTAACTGTTTATGTTATCAGTAAGGCTTCTGGTCAACAGTAGGCTGTTAGTAGTTAATTTTGGGGGGAGTCAGAAGTCAAACACAGATTTTTAACTGTTTGGGGGTCTGCACCCCTAACCCCCAAGTTGTTCAAGGCATCGCATCTCACATTGCCCTCTATGGTGATTTTTGTGGGACCGGACATTGGTCCAATTGGGGCAAATAAGGCAAAGAGCTGCCTGTTGTTTTTTTCCTGGAAATTTGGAGGAAGGTTGTTTGGTGCTTCCCTCAGTTGAATTTGAGAGAGTATGAAGTCTAGAGCTGTTGCTGCCATGTTGTAGCCATAAGGAGAGATATGCTAGAGAATTAAGTCTGTGTGAAGGAGGGATGGAGGACGGGGGAGGGAGGGAGAGAGGGAGAGAGAGAGAGAGGGAGAGAGGGAGAGAGGGAGAGAAGAGAGGAGCAACCGGGTGCTGTAGACGTTGATGGAACCTGCAACCAAGCTGTGCCAGAAGCCAGTGAGATTATGTTTTTGGTTTTGTGAGACAGTATATTCTCTCCTTTGGCTTGAAAAGTTTGAACTGATTTTCTGCCACTTTCAACTCATAGTCTTTACTTACACATGCCCTAAACTCAAATTACATTTTCTTCATTTCACAGAATATTATAGTATTATACACACTATGGCAATTTTAATGCTGTGGGGTGGGGGAGATGAGGGAGTCTGAGTGGGGGGTTTAGGGTATATAATGTAACATTAATTCATCTAATATTTACTGAGTCCCTATTATATTCCATTGCACAAAGAATTCTGAAAAACAAACCAAACTTATAAAAGCAATTAGAAAAACTGCTTTTCTTAGATGTTTTTATTCTCCGATTAGGGCTAGATTTTTGTTATAAATATAATCAATGTTTTTGCATTTCATAAGGAAGAGTCTTCTGTAAATGGTAGGTTCCTACATTTATACGTAATATTAAAAATGATCCCTTTAGAAATATGCAGAGAGGAATTTTTGACATTTATAGTTTTCCAAATAATTTTATACATTCAAATAATACTATAAGAATTCCTCAGAACTTTTTTTTTCCTTTAAAAACATCATTATTTTATCATTTAATTTGAGTTTCAGTTAGCCTTTAATTTCCATATCCGAAGGGGCTCTAATTGTGTAGCTTTTCTAAGGATGGTAATATTTGGCTTTCTGCTGGGGTAGAGTCCAACCTTGACATGGCTTCTAGAAGCATGGACTCTATAGGCATGCAGTAGCTGTTATAGTATATTGACTATCATGTCATTAGCTGGCGCCAGCATTTTCCCAACTTTGGAACCATGATTGCTCAAGCCGCTTGAGTTGTGCATTGATATCCTTGAGGAAAACCAACCTTTCTCTGTGATCTCAAGAATTAACACCTAAGTAGTATTCACTTAATCCTCTAGGTCTCAGTCATTGATGTGGCATGATGGATATGTGTAAAATATACTATTTTAGTTCAAGGCAGAAAGTTAACAACTAATTCCCCAAAATGTGTGCAATCAGGTCAGTGATTCCCTACCCTAGTTTGGTTTTTATCAACCTAGAGTCCCAGGATACTAAGGAGGATTATTCAACAAATTAAAAAACATATTCCTTAAGCTATTTCTAACATTTCACAAAGCCTAACAGAAGTTGTCCAACTTGAGATAGATTGCATGGGCTACATGAAATGTTAGATCTGCTTTTGTTTTGAATTATGTTAACTCAACATACTGATACTAGACAGTTCATGTTGACCAGCAAAATTTGATTGGTAGTTAATTTGGTCTTTAGTGAAAAATAGGGAAATAATTTATTCAACAAAAATTTATGTCAAGCATCTATCTTATCTTCTTGATGGATAAAATGTTTTAAAACTTAAGATCTTAGCAGTCCTTGAGAGTAAAGAAGTATGGAGCCAGTGATAGTATGTGACCTTCCATCTTATAGATGGAGAAACCAAGCCGAAGAGGTGGAATGCCTTTCCCAAGGCACCACTGGCTAGTGGCTAAGCTGGAATAGGAGTCTCTAGATATTGATTCTATCTGGTCCTTATCCTTTGATATTAAACATAGGAAAATATCTATGTTAGGGCAGAAATGTAGACAGAGTAACATCAGGTCGATAGTATTTGCTTTGAGCTTGCTGTCATGACATGGAAAGTGGCATAAGGTAATTTCTGCTCAGGCGCTGTGTGATTCTAAGGGTCAGCAGTATGAACAGGTGGAGACAGCTACTTACATGGTACTGAAAGCTTTCCAGCCAGGAAAAATACCTTCCTGCACCAGCCTGGCATAAAACCTAATTCAGGTTGAAGCACAATCCTCTCGTAAGTTTTCCTTTCTTCATTAAAATTCAAGTGAAATATATGCCTTTTTCCAGATTTCTCCAAATTTCATTGCTGTTCTGCAAAGTAGAGGTGGCTTCTCTCTAGCTTTCTAGTTTTCCTTTCTACAAACTTCTAGGCTATTCTTTTGCCTTTTCTATACTTGAACTTTTCTAAGAAAATCTCAAGGGTGCTAATGGTGATGATATATCTGGGTAGTGAGATATGAGTATTTTTTAAAATAGTCAAATCTTGAAAAATGAACATATATCAGTTTTACGTAAGTAATAAAGTAGCTACTTAAAAATACAGACTTCTTTAAAACAAATAATATTAAAGAAATCACATAACCTCTGCATTGTTATCAACACGTGTCACTTCAGCCTTAGTCTTAAGTGCATTTTATTATATTCATATAATTTACAATTTGATATGTAGTATATATGATAATATGCTATTTGCCAGCCATGCTAGGGAAATGTTATAATAACACTATGAAAACTAATCCTACTCCTAGAGGTGATGGAGAGAAAGAAGATTAGTATAAATTGCATATGGACAAGATAATATCTGTTTCATACACTGTTACATCCACAGAGCCTGGCAGAGTGCCTGTCATAATATAGATATCCAATAAATATTGGCTGAATGAACAAACAGAAGAAAATGTATAGGGACTAGTACCATATTCTCATAAAAATCGGCTCAGTGAGGTTTGAGCCATTTCTCTGTTGCCAGTAAATGCAGAAGTGATATTCACAGACATAACTACTGCTACACAGATAATTTTCGGGAGCCAAGGGTGCTCCTTTGGTGGGTATGCAATCCTGTGTTCCCACTTAAGAAGTGGAAAAATCAAGATCATTATGATTTGCCATCTATCAAGGCTTCCTACTCAGGAGCACACAGTTTTAAAAGAAATCCATTTATCCCATCTCAGATTTTTGGTGTGTGTGTTTTTTTTCCCTAAAGCATAACGAGCTTGTCAGAGTTTCCATGGTGAACGTGGGGCACCATGGAAACTGATAGATTTAGCTACACGAAAAGAATAAATAAAATAGGCAGGCATTTATTTCACTATGCAATGACAACTTCTCTGCCAGCTAGGAGAGGAAAGTGGCTTTTCATTTAACCCGCCTGACCTTCACTCTCCGTGTCTCTTGAAAGTGTGAGTTATTCTCACTGGATCATTTTACTGACTTATGTTGATTGGATTGTTCTTCTCCTTGAGGTCCATTAGTCTTACTTTGGTTTTTCTTCAGGGTAGATCTGTATGTCACTGGCAACTGTTGAAAAACCATGTACAATGTGAAAGTTGTAGAAGACAGCCCACGATGCGGTGACCAAATGAGTCATGGCAAAATTGAATGGAAATTCTTCACAGTCTACTGTGATGAGACAATGAGTGAGAATAACTGGAGTTAAAACCCAGGTCTGGGCTTCCCTGGTGGCGCAGTGTTTGAGAGTCCGCCTGCCGATGCAGGGGACACGGGTTCGTGCCCCGGTCCCGGAAGAT
>NW_006781176.1:670211-672066 GCF_000442215.2 Lipotes vexillifer
GGGAGAGGCCACAACAGTGAGAGGCCCACGTACCGCAAAAAAAAAAAAAAAACCACAAAAAAACCAAAACCCAGGTCTATCCTATACTAATTGGATAGGCAAGCCAACTGCCCTGAACCTCAATTTCCCCATCTCTGAAATGGTTAAAATACATCCTCTTCCTACTTTATAGGGTTGTTGTGAGGTTCAAAATGAGATAGTAAAAGAGAAAGTTTTTTAAACAGTCAAGTTCTGTCTAGCAGGAGAGATTGACCAGCTGCAGGTATAGTTACATTGATAAGGTGATCAAAATGTCAAAACTGGTCGTGCTATGGTCCTGTTCCTTGCTTCACACAATTAGAGGTTCAGTTTCTACTGGTCCCATCCAGTTGTTGTTGAGTTTGAGATCACATGGCTCCATCTGAAGAAGGGAAAAATGTGATCTTAAGAAATGAAGCTTTTCAACTTTTCTGCATGTTTGAAAATTTTCACAATAAAATGTTAGAAAACTAAATAAATGAAATAAAACTCTTCCTTAAATTCTAGTCCCAGTGAATTGCTCACCATTAGCACACACCCGCTATTCTCTTCTTTTTTATCACTAAAATATAGACAATAGAGTCATCTCTTGAAATCCAGCATTTATATGTTTATTGAGCAGCTCCTACTGGTCAGATGCTGTGTTAAGGGGGTACAGAGAAAGAAGGGAAGGAAGAAAACATGGTCCTTAAGGAAACAGCAATCTTCTCAGGCAGACAGACTGATAAGGAATACTTATAGCAACCCCACAAACTCAGGAGGAGCACTTAACACCTGAGAGAGAGAGGAGGTGTAAAGATTTCCTAGAGGTGGGCGGGAGTGCACAATTAAGATGAGGGATTTAGCCAGGGGAGAGTGGGCAGTAAAATGAGGCAGGCGCAGTATAAAGTGGTATAAGGGCGCTGCAGGCAGAGAGATCGTGAGCAAAGCAGATGCATGGTATGTGGGATACTGGAAGAGCCTGAGGAAGCAGCCAGGGCTTCAGGAAGCGTCCATGACAAGGAGAGTCTCTTTTCTTCAGTAGGAAGTGATACGTAGGGGTAGGGCACTGAAAAGTGCATACCACTGTTGGATTTCCTTTAGAGAAACTGAGTTGGTGAGGGTTGAAAGAAGCCATTATTGGCAGGGAACGGTGATTCTAGAAAATAGCAGTGAAATGCACATTGAATAATAATCTCTATGGCTCTTTCAGTTCTAATATTGCATGAATTTAAAATGGGCTACAGAAAGAGCTGATGACTTCGGAGGCACAATAAGCACCACTTGTCACATACTTTGCCCTGGTCAGAATAATTACACTAAACCAGAGGCTGGCTTGCGGTGTGCTTGAGTTGTGTTTCAAAGGTAAATATAAAAGCTCTGCACTCCTTTCTTCCTCCAAACCTCAGTAGCCTCCAGAACGTTTCCCTAGAGATAACAGGATGGGAGTCAAAATTGCAGGAGGACTGGGAATTTAAAGGAGTCTCCACCCCTGAGGGTGGAGGACAGGTGAGAATAGTTGGGAAGCCAAGATTTCTTGACGTGTGGCTGAGCTGAGGGTACTGGATCCTGAGCGAGGAGCCTACACCTTGGCTGGGAATGGAAGTGAAATTGTGCCCTGCTTGGAAGAGCTAACACTTACCTGAGAAGTGCTAACGCCATGTCACCTGGAGGCCCATGGCCATATCTTCTGTTTAAGAAGATCAGCTTTATTCAAAGCTACACAATGACTAGTCATTCCATAAAGCCACATGAAACAATGTCAATAAACATCAAAACACAATTCCCCAGCAATTCCACTACCTCAACAGAATGACTGCCATTGTTCGGTACACTTTTTTTTTTTTTTTTTTTTTTG
>NW_006781176.1:672138-685656 GCF_000442215.2 Lipotes vexillifer
AGCCGCTCCGCGGCATGTGGGATCCTCCCGGACCAGGGCACGAACCCGTGTACCCTGCATCGGCAGGCGGACTCTCAACCACCGCGCCACCAGGGCAACCCTGGTACACTTTTAAAATTCTAGCCATTGTGACCTAGGCTTTTCCTGATTTTAAGCATAGCATAAATGCCATTAAAAAAAACCCCGACATTTTATTATACGTAATTACTACAAGGTTACATATATCCCGTATTGTTTTCAATAACTGCATAATATTCTACTAAGTAAATAGATTCTGATTCACTAAACTAGACTCAATTGTTGGACATTTAGGTGGCTTTCATTAAAAAATACATTAGCTGTATTTATGTTAGGAAACCAATATATCTTTTAGAAATTTTTTTTTTAAAAAGAATTTTATTGATTGATTGATTGACTGATTGATTGGCTGTGTTAGGTCTTCGTTGCGGTGTGCGGGCTTCTCATTGTGGTGGCTTCTCTTGTTGCGGAGCACGGGCTCTAGAGCACGCAGGCTTCAGTAGATGCTGCGCATGGGCTCACTAGCTGTGGCTTGTGGGCTCCGGAGCACAGGCTCAGTAGTTGTGGCTCATGGGCCCAGCCGCTCCACAGCACGTGGGATCCTCCCGGACCAGGGCTCGAACCCGCGTCCCCTGCATTGGCAGGCGGACCCCCAACCACTGCGCCACCAGGGAAGCCCCTCCCTCTTTTAGAAATATTTAATTGATTCCTCTTTTACAGTGACAGCCAGACATTTTGTTCACTTTTCTTTCTGAGGTTTGTGTGTATACAAGCCTAGATCAAGAGGATGTTTTCAGTGTTCTGTCTCTTGCGACTGCAAGCAGGGAGTGTGGTCTGCATAATCAGAAGTAAGCAACAGGGAGAAAGGGCTGATGTCTCCCAGAGGCAAGTGCAAAGCTCTCAGCTTCCTAATCTCAGGGCTTCCTAATCTGAGTTCTTGGCAGGTGATCAACCAGCTTGGTGTGCCTGGGACTGAGGAGTTTCCTGCATTGTGAGACTTTCAGTGTTACAGCAAGGAAAGTCCCCATGAGTTGGTCACCCTACACCTTGGGAAGGGGGAGGTGAAGGTACTGAGAAGGGAATGAATCATTTATATAAGCTACCCCTGTGTCATAAAAGCAGCAATTCAGAGAAAGCTTGCTCATGCACGGCAATGTGAAACCCTTATCCTTTATGTAGGAGCCAAAATAGATATTTGTCTCAGGTTACTGTTCTGCTCCCCTGCATCGGCAGGCGGACTCTCAACCACCGCGCCACCAGGGCAACCCTGGTACACTTTTAAAATTCTAGCCATTGTGACCTAGGCTTTTCCTGATTTTAAGCATAGCATAAATGCCATTAAAAAAAACCCCGACATTTTATTATACGTAATTACTACAAGGTTACATATATCCCGTATTGTTTTCAATAACTGCATAATATTCTACTAAGTAAATAGATTCTGATTCACTAAACTAGACTCAATTGTTGGACATTTAGGTGGCTTTCATTAAAAAATACATTAGCTGTATTTATGTTAGGAAACCAATATATCTTTTAGAAATTTTTTTTTTAAAAAGAATTTTATTGATTGATTGATTGACTGATTGATTGGCTGTGTTAGGTCTTCGTTGCGGTGTGCGGGCTTCTCATTGTGGTGGCTTCTCTTGTTGCGGAGCACGGGCTCTAGAGCACGCAGGCTTCAGTAGATGCTGCGCATGGGCTCACTAGCTGTGGCTTGTGGGCTCCGGAGCACAGGCTCAGTAGTTGTGGCTCATGGGCCCAGCCGCTCCACAGCACGTGGGATCCTCCCGGACCAGGGCTCGAACCCGCGTCCCCTGCATTGGCAGGCGGACCCCCAACCACTGCGCCACCAGGGAAGCCCCTCCCTCTTTTAGAAATATTTAATTGATTCCTCTTTTACAGTGACAGCCAGACATTTTGTTCACTTTTCTTTCTGAGGTTTGTGTGTATACAAGCCTAGATCAAGAGGATGTTTTCAGTGTTCTGTCTCTTGCGACTGCAAGCAGGGAGTGTGGTCTGCATAATCAGAAGTAAGCAACAGGGAGAAAGGGCTGATGTCTCCCAGAGGCAAGTGCAAAGCTCTCAGCTTCCTAATCTCAGGGCTTCCTAATCTGAGTTCTTGGCAGGTGATCAACCAGCTTGGTGTGCCTGGGACTGAGGAGTTTCCTGCATTGTGAGACTTTCAGTGTTACAGCAAGGAAAGTCCCCATGAGTTGGTCACCCTACACCTTGGGAAGGGGGAGGTGAAGGTACTGAGAAGGGAATGAATCATTTATATAAGCTACCCCTGTGTCATAAAAGCAGCAATTCAGAGAAAGCTTGCTCATGCACGGCAATGTGAAACCCTTATCCTTTATGTAGGAGCCAAAATAGATATTTGTCTCAGGTTACTGTTCTGCTCCCAGAAAAACCATTCATTCATTCATTCATTCAATATGTATGAAACACCAGGCACTGTTCTAGGTATAAGACTCCTGTTCTTGTGGTGCTTCCATTACTCTGTGTGTGTGTATACTGGGGGAAGGGAAGCAGAAATAAATGAAAAAGCATAAAATAAATGAGAATGGATATGATAAATGCAATAGCAGAAACAAAATAGTCTAATGCGATAGAAACTGCCAGGGATGGGGACGTGCTGTTAGCTTGGTGTTGGAGGGAGGTTACTCCGAAGAGCTGACACTCGAGGCAAACCAGTGATCAGAAGAGCCAGTCATGTGAGTATCCACAGGAGGCATTAGGGGCAGAAGGAGCAGCATGCGCAAAGGCCCTGAGTGGAAACCAGTTATTCTTCCTGGAGGAACTTAGCAAAGTACTTTGTGCACATACTGTAGGGAAGGAATGCTGACCTAGAATCAATCTTAGCAACCACCCAGTCCCAGTTCCATTTTCACAAACAAGGATAAGGATGCTGAGTCCCACCTGCATTGACCATAGTCTCTTGATTCCTAATCCAGGACTCTTTCCACCAAGTCATGCCACACTGCCATTTTTAGCTACTTGGCTCGAGTACTTAATTTTCTCCCCCTGTACAACTGGAAGTAAATCAAAGAGATTCATTTATTTTAGGTATGAGAAAAACTGGAATTGGAGTTGTTTGTGGGTGGACACAAGGCCCAAAACATTGGCCTCAGGTGAAGAGAGGAACTTTGGGGTCGAGATTAGCCTCCACTGGTGGGGCCCCCATAATTCTGTAAGACGTGCTTTCAGAACATGAGGTTTGGACAAATTCTGCAGCCCGCAGAAAATGAAAATGAAACTGGTTGGTAAAGTAGGCAGCCCTAACAGACCTGTCACCCTGGCACTGAACTTGTGCCCGTTCAGACCTTGTGGTTATTACAGGTTGAAAAGTTCCAGGGTTTGGCCACAAGTAGTGCTAAGAGTTTAAAGGGCAGAGAAAGCATATAGATGCAACTCTGGGCGTGCCAGCTAAAGGAAGGTGGAGGAAGTTGGGGCCCGCGGCAAAAGCGAATTTAATGACCACTTAAAGGCACAGGGATGGAATCCTGAATCCTCCAGCTCCTTCCTTCATCTCCTGCCCCCTGGGTGGGTGACAACAACCAAGGGTTAAAAGAACCGCAGCGTGAACGGTGATTTTGGAAACTCAAAGAGTTAACGTTATCAAAAACTAAAGCAGGGGAGGGGAGACTGGAGCCAACTCACGGGAGAAAAAATCCTATTGGCATCGAGGAGGCAGGGAGCCAGCCCCTGGGCGCGGTCTGCAGGGGGCAGGCGATCGCGCGGGGAAGCGGGGGCAGGACGAGGCCGGCGCTGGTGCCGGCTCGGCAGCTGCCCGCAGCCGCAGGGAGTCCTCGCCGCGCCTCCGCCCGGTGCGCCCTCCTTGGGCCGCGGACTCCGCACTGCGCTCCACCGCTGACATGTGTGCCGCCCGGATGCCGCCCCTGGCGCACATCTTCCGAGGGACGTTCGTCCACTCCACCTGGACCTGCCCCATGGAGGTGCTGCGGGATCACCTCCTTGGTGTGAGCGACAGCGGCAAAGTAAGCGGGTGCGGGGTCTGGCGCACCCTGACGGGCGGGCGGACAGGTGGAAGGAAGCTCGCCGCGTGAGCCGCGGAGCCCGGAGTTAGCTCCGTGTGGAGCTGGCGCCGCCGCGCTGGAGTTGAACTTGAGCGTTTTGGCTTTGGGAGAACGCCGGGAGAGCCCTGGCACTGGGTTCGTGGGCTGGACTGGGAGTAAAGTGTTCCCAGGTGCTGGGAGCCATGGAGTACGCACACCCACGATTGGTTCGACAGCCGTGCAGGCTGTGGTGGCAGGGAGCGAGGCTGTGCCCTGCCAAATCTTAAGAGATCATTAATAAACTAGCACCGCGCTTCATTCATTTTTGTATCTCAGGAGCCTGACACAGTGCCTGGCACCGCCTAGGCGCTCCGTAAAGTTGATTGAATTTATTGTGAAAGAAATAACAGAAGGGTCATTTGATCAGTGTTGTTGAGCCCTTTCAGTGCATTGGAATAAGTAAAGAACTGATTTCATTCACCTGATCATTCAGCAAACAATACATGAATGATTCAGACTAGACGACTTGTAATACTAGAAAGGATAGTCTGAGATAAATTATCCACCCCCCAGCCATTTGCATCAAAGCAAGCAGTTCCATTTTAAGGTTCAAAATGTCTTCTATGAGAGTATCTTTCACACTTATACGTTTCCAAAATCAGGATTTCTGCAAACGACATAGGTAACTTGACTGTTCCATACACACCAGTGGTAACTATATTGGCAGTGGCCTGGCCAGTTTCAGTGAAAGCCATTCCATTTTTAGGAGAATAATTAAAGATAGAGATGGGTTATTTTTAAGCTTTTCCCCAACTACCGGTTTGGTTAGCATAAGTACATATATTTGGAACTTGTCAGCTTGAAGATACTATTCCTGACTAAAGATGCTTCCGAGTCAGTGACAGTTTTGAATCGTGACTCTTACATTTGGGGATAACTAAACCCTGTTTTCTTTTGGTGCTTAAAAATCTATACTCCCTGTGTATATTCAGGGAGCCTGCTGTCGTGTTTCCAAGGTGATGAAACTCTCAGAGCTCTCCCAAATGGGGAGACTCCAATAAACCCTGAGACTGATGAATTGTTGCCTTGGGTACTTTGACCCTCAAGTTTCAGGGATGCCTTAGGCTTGGGACAAGTCCCAAGAAGCAAAGGAAGAGAGACTGCTAAACCAGGGAAAGATTAGAGGTATTTGCTTAATCACAAGGAATTGTTCAACAATTAGGTTTCTTTTTGTAATTTAAATTTTCATTTCCAACATTTGAATTGGTAGGATAGCAGGTGAGGGAATTGACTAGGGGACTGTCTTTAACCAGTGGAGAGGAGGAAGAAAAGGAAGTAATTTATCTAAAAATTTACCTTTTCTGGGGGTTGTACAGAAGAAGAATAAAAGAGTGTCCTGAACATGAAATTAGTAGTTGAGTCAGGGAGTCTGTTCATAACTAAGGAGCATATTGAAGTTATAAATTTAGAAAAATGCCATTCCCCCACAAGACAAAATTAACTAGGAATCGGATACAAAGGTGAGTTAATCAACTGGATTAGATTTACAGTATACAACGTCCTAATCAGTGAAATGGTAGCTGTTTTATTGCTCTCCTCTTAAGTGCAAGGCAGTTCATTCCTGACTGTGTGTAAAGGGTGGACATGTCGTATATATTTTAAGACTTGATTTCTTTCATTTTGAAAATGGCACTGCCTCACCTTTAGAGTTGCTGGGATAAATATATTATTCATTTAAAAAGTTTCAAGGTTCTTACAGAAAATTATATTCCCATGAAGTAAATAAACATGCAGTTGATCTTTATATTTTTACTGAGCTCCCAAAGCTGTTCTCAAACCTTGGGATGAATCAGAAACATCTGGAGTGTTTGTTAAAATGCCAGTTCCTGGGTGTCATCTTCAGAGAATCTGAATCTGTAGGCCTGGAGTAGGTCCTAGGAAGTGGCATTCCAACAAAGGTCCCAGGTAGTGGATGGATTACATTTTGGGTAACCTCGGTATATAGGCTGTGTGATGCAACCAGTTATGTGGGGTCTTGGGTGCTCAGTTCTCCGTTTCAAGCCCTGGGCTGGGGTAGCATCTCAGAGAGACAGGACATGATTTCCTCTGCCCTCCCTCTCCCTTCTAGACCTAATCTTTCATTTCATTTAGGCCCAGAGAATGGTAATGATTAACTGCTTTTAGTTCATTAATTAAAACTCATTCAAAATTAGGTTAATTTTTAAAAAAATTCTCTAGTCAATATTTTAGTATTGGGCATTTTGAATTCAGAGTTAGTTTTTCTACTCAAGTGGCGTGTAGCTTTTTGAAAGAAAAACTCCAGCATGTGTAATTCATTTGCAGATAGGTAATTAATTGTGAGACACTGTGTGCTCAAATATTACTAAATTATCTGATTCTTCCAGCAGAGTCAGGTTGACTTTAAAGACAGGTAAAGATGTCTTGGGTCTTTTAAGCACACTTAGCTGAAAGCAACAGCAAGGAAGAGAATCGTTTTGGAAGTAATGCCCTGGGGTAGCAGGAGCAAGTCCTGTGGAGACCTGAGTTCAAGTCAGGTCTCCACCACCTACATGTTCAAAGTCCATGGGTGAGACCTTAACCTCTCTGAGCCTCAGTTTCCTCACTTGTAGAATCAGATACTTTTGCTAAGTATTAAATGAGATAATGTATGAAAATGCCTGTCACTTAGTGGATACGCAACACATAGCATGTTCATTTTGTCCCCTTCCTTCCCTCTGTGCCTAGCAAATCCTTAACCTCTTGCTCACTGTAGCATTTTTGCATACTTCCGCACGGTGGCACCCATTGCAGGCCAACAGGTAGAGAAGGAAACCATGGCCTGGGATGAAATATGTGGGAGGTGGGGGAGGTCACTGGGCCTCTGGTGTGCAGCCTCACTGCTCATGCCATCGACCCTCTGGGACACAAAGATGCATCTAGGAAGAAAGATCTAAACAGCATTTGCTGCCAGTTCACTAGCACATCATTTTCAGTATCTCTTTTAGTCTTCAGTGTGATTATTTTGTCTTAAAGTTGGGAAAGTTGAGACTTGAAAAATCATGCATCCAGAGATGGATTTTGAATTAACATGGCCAAAGCCCATATTCTCTCTCTCTCTCTCTTTTTAATTGGGGTATAGTTGCTTTACAATGCTATGTCATATTCTGCTGTGGTCACCGCAGAGAATGGAGCTGAGCTCCCTGTGCTATACAGCAAGTTCCCACTAGCTATCTACTTTACACATGGTAGTGTATATATGTCAATCCTAATCTCCCAATTCATCCCACCCCGTTCCCCACCGGTGTCCACACATCTGTTTTCTACGTCTGCATCTCTGTTCCTTCCCTGCAGGTTGGTTCATCTGTACCATTTTTCTAGAGTCCACATATATGCGTTAATATAAGATATTTGTTTTTCTGACTTACTTCACTCTGTATGACAGACTGTAGGTCCATCCACATCTCTACAAATGGCCCAATTTTGTTCTTTTTTCAGAATGGCCATCATCAAAAAATCTACAAACAATAAACGCTGGAGAGGGTGTGGAGAAAAGGGAACCCTCTCGCACTGTTGGTGGGAATGTAAATTGATACAGCCACTATGGAGAACAGTATGGAGGTTCCTTAAAAAACTAAGAATAGAACTACCATATGACCCAGCAATCCCACTACTGAGCATATACCCAGAGAAAACCATAATTCAAAAAGACACATGCACCCCAATGTTCATTGCAGCTCTATTTACAATAGGTAGGACATGAAAGCCCATATTCTCTTTACTAGAGTAGCCCACCTCCCTGAGGCACAGTCCCTGACCTCAGTGAACTTGCACTTTTAGCAAGGGAGCTTAGAATTGTACCTGTAATAAAAGTGGATTGATTCCTGAACCAAAGACTGGGCTCATTGCTGGAGATACACTGATGAGTGAAATATGCAAACTCTGCCCTGCTCTAGTGAGGTTGATCATCTCGTGATTAACAGAATCTGCTATGACCTGTCAGAACTTGAACTAATCCGGGAGGTAGGGAAGAGCCTTCTAGGTAGAGGGAATAGCCTGTGCAAAGGCCCTGGGGTAGGAAGGAATGAAAACATCAAGGTGGTTAGAATCCAGAGTTCGAGGAGAGGATAACACAATGTAAGTCTGGAGAGGTAGGCAGGGCATAGGGAGTTGGGGGAGGGATTGTGCCATGACCAAATTTTGCATTTTTTTTTAAAGATCATTTTAGCTTCAGGATATAAAGAATGCATTGGAGAGGAGTTAAGTGCAGGCAAGGAGATCAGATAGGATCCTGTTGCAGTAGTTTAGGTGAAATGGGATGTGGCTTAGAAGAGAGAGGCAGTGTAATGTATCAATTAAGAAATGAACTCTCAAGAGTACTTCTATCACTTATTACCTATGTGAATTTGAATAAGTTACTTAACAATTCTATTTCCAAGTTTCCTCATGTATAAAATGATTACTATAATCTACCTCACTGGGCTGTTGAAAAGACTAAATGAATTAATAATTGTAAAGTGCATAGAATAATGCCTTGCAGCGTAGCACATGCCCAGTAAACATCAGCAGTTATTATCAGCAATGGAGATGGAAAGAGGTGGACAGAATTGGTAACTATTTAGGTTAAATTAATTGGATTTGATGATAGGATTAGAAAGATGTTTGTGAATGTATTAAATAGTATGGTGGGATACAAATTGGTTGGTGGTAGGAAAAACTTGATGAAGGAAGCCAAAATTGAACTGGACATTAAAGAACACCTAGGACTTGAACGTGCAGAAGAGGGTTAAAATAGCCCTGGTTAAGGGAAATGAGTCAATGTTCTGTAATTTCTAAAACTGCTGTAGGAGGAGCAAGAGTTGTGTTTCACCTGTGACTGCATCATCATCTTGCTTTACCAGGAGTTCTCATGGTCTGAACCACAAATCTTAGTGGTTGTGTGTCATCTTTTCCTTCTGCTCGGCCAGGTGAAGACCCATCTTCCTTTAAGCTCAAGACCTCAGAATATCTTATCATTTTGAAGAGGGAATTTGGGATAAGCTATCCCTTCTGAGGCTGCTGAATCAGGGCTTCACTTTCATCAGAAACGTGTTCATGCCCAAGGATCACATTATCATCCTGTAAATTCCCATTTTCTGGAAGGCAGATTGCTTTGTTCAAAATGCTCATGGCAGACCCTGTTGGTTACCCACTCACTAGCCATAACCACTTCTTTCTTATTAACACTTGCTGAGTTTGATAGCCTGCAGTATACTTGGCTCATGGATAGATCATGGTGTAAGCCAGTCATAGTAATCATAATCCTGTTTGCTGGATACTTATTTTTCCAGTTTCCTTGGTAGCTAAGGGTGGCCAGTGATGACATTCCAGCATTCAGGAAGTCATCTCAGAGGCTTCTGGGAAATATTTTTTTCCCTAATAAATAGACACAGATGTGGGAAGAGAAGTCCTTCCTTTTTTGGATACTTTCATGCGAGGAGTGGAGCTGCTGCCACCACTGTTTGAGACTATGAGGAAAAAGTTAAGAGGTTTTCAGAGGCACCAACCTAGTCCCTATTTGAACATCATTGAATGCATAAGTGAATTACATCATTGAGTAGTTAATGGTCCCTGGAGCTGCCTACTACATTGACTTCTTTTGCGAGATAATGAAATGTCTTTATTATCTACCCTTCTGTCAATTGCAGCTCAAAGCACCTCTAACAATTATACCACTTTTTCAAAGAATCATATTATTTTTCAAAGGACTGCTAGCTGCCTTCTCCTTTTTCCGTTTCTATTTTCTCCTTATTTGCCAAAAATGTCAGTGTCTTTCCAGGCACCCATATCAGTATTCAGGTCCCCCCAGTTATCCCCTGGGGTATCTTTGTGCACACCCCTTTCCGTTGTCATTGGCCCTGTCCAGCCTTCCATTGTCTCTTGCCTGAAGTATTACAGGAACCTCCTAACCGTTTTCTCTTCCCCCATTCTAATATCTCTTCCAATTACTGACAGTTACTTTCCTGGAGCATGGGTAGTGTCATGTATCTTCCCTTTTGTAACTACCTATGGCTCTCTATTGCCTCTAAGATCCAAATGTCCCAGGAAGATATTTTAGACACGACATTTGGCCCTAACCTGCTTTCCTAATACTTCCTCCTGTTCCATCCTTCTCTCTTGCAAATAGGAGTAGGGTTACCGTGAGGTATCCACAAGCTGAGGGATATCTATCCATGCCAATTTCTCACTGTTTCCCAGCACATCATATCTTTTTACACCTCCACTTTGTTGGTGCCAGTCCCTCAGCCTGGAATAGTCCTCCTTTATATAATCCCTTTTCCATTCCACCTCTGTCAAAATGAAATCTTGCTTTTCCTCCAAGGCCCAGTTCTGATGTCCCCTTCTTCCCAAAAGCTTCTCTGGCGACCATCCCCCAGTTGAAATAAATTACCTTTTGTTTTTCCATAAAATTTGCGTATATATTCAAACCAGTGTTTTCCTGGTGGTTAAGAGCATGGCTTCTGGAGTCAGATTATGTGGATTCAAATCCCAGCTCTGCCACTTACTTGGAAACATTTCCTAACATATTTGAGCCTTGGTACCCTCACTTATAAAATGTGGACAACAGCACCCTGAAGAAGAGGTAAGGCAGATGAGATAGTGTGTGTAAAGCACTTGGCACATAGTAATTGCTCAATAAATACTGGCCATTGTTATTATTTTTCTCTCGCTAAAGTGATTATTTCACTTTTGCCTTTGATTATACTTAGGTTTATAGAATGTTCTCACTCACTGAACTGATTTAAAGTTCTTTTACAAGTGGGAGGTGAACTGGAGAGAAGGTAACATTTATTAAGTCATAATTTGTGTCAGACACTCTGCCAGATTCTTTATACGTCAACAGTTCTGAGATGAGACCACATCATCATCATCATCGTCTTCTTCATCATTATCCCTACTCTACAAATGAGGAAATGGAGGGCCAGCTAGTTAGTTGACTTGACTGCAGTCACAGTGAGTAAGTGGCAAAACCAAGAATCACACCCAAGTCTGTCTAATTTCCAAGGTTCGTGCTCTTTCCAGGAGTTCCAGCTGCCTCCTGTCATGAGGAGGGCTGACACTCTATTGTCTTTAAGGCTCCTCAACATTGTCTTATTGTTTTAACACAAAGTAGGTGATCAGAAAAGGGTTTTGAAAGTGATGTGTAGTACAAAGACATTTGTGTGTGATGATTAAAAAAGGAGACATTTCTAATTCCAGAGAGGTTTTTTTTTTTTTTAAACCACTATTTGACTTATTCTTTCTTTGAGGCCTTGAAGCAACACTGCTGGGCATGACTGGAGTGTGCCGCCCTTCTGGTTGTGTAAAGTTGTCTGTTAATTCCTGGCATTTCTTGGCAGTCTGGTTGATTCAGCACTGTGGCTGTGAGGCAGCATAGGTGTTGGCGTATCTGACACATGGCTGACTGTCTGGGAGCTTCTGACAGGTGCAGAGGTGGTGGGCAGGATCTCTTGCAGGCCTATGGCATGCCCATTCACTTAATGGGCGTTGATCTAACTATTTAGGGATAAAGGCCAGGTGGACTTCCCTTACCTGCAAGAAGAGAATCCAACCGGTCATGTGTTTACACCCCCCATTTTGTAGAAAAGATTTAAGGCAGCTGTAGAGGGCACAGGCAAGTGGTGATGCTTTTATACATTTAAGGGAGAATAGTCAGTTGTTGACATAAAACAAAGCTAGGAATTAGATTTAAAATGCATCGTGAAATGACCTACACTCTTATTGGCCTCTGACTTTCCTAGGTGCCAGCCATTAAAAGGACACGTGTTACCTAGTTGGCAATATCTGTACTAAAAGCAGTTGCTCAAGAGAAACACCCCTGTTCTTGATGCTGAGTTTGGATGGGAATTTCTCCTAGATGGACACTGTCTCTTATAATTATGCTTAACAACTTTCCAGTGCAAGGTAGCATTTCATAGGATTGCCTCTCTTGAGCTGAAGATGTGACAGGAAGAAGGGGGTCCATAAAGCTATTCTGTAGGGCTGAAGCTCTGGGGAGGGGACAGTGGGAGGTGGTCCAGGTTCCCAGGTCTTGGCTGATCTGAAATGTCCTAGAGATAGACTTCAGGATGTCAGAGGGGTGGCAGGACCCCATGTCTTCCAGGTACTCCTAAGAGTGGTCCTTTTGATGGGGTTATGATGAACACCAAGAGGGAGGAGCCTCGTAGTTATTGGCATAAGCCTGGAGTGCAGTTTGTTTCGTGTTGCCAGTAAAATGCAGAACCACCTACCTTTACTGCTAATCCAGCTTTGTGGATGTTGAGGAGCCTCACAAGAGACTATTCAACAATTTCAAACCCATTTACATCGGTTAGAAATCCATTTCCATGGTGGCCGTGGCTGCCCTTTGTGACCACACGATGTTACACTTCGGTGCTAATCCCACCCATGTGTCTGCCATTACTATGCTGTTCTGTCCAGGCTGGAAAGGGCTTTCCTCTAGGTCAGCTCAGTGGCAACTCCACGCCCCTGTGCTCTGTTCTAGAACAACTCATACAGACTGCTGTGGTCACACTGGTCTTAATATTTAGCTTCCCCCTCTAGGGAGGAGAATGATGTGTTATTCTTTCCTGGTGCATCCAAGGCACTAAGAAAACAAAATGCAGGAGAAATTTTCAGTGGGCCACTCAACTACTCAATGGTAAGTTTTAAAAATGAGTTCCATGGTATATTTAAATTATGATTTTAAACATTTGATCAATAAAAATATAAGTAGCACATTTGTTATATTAAGCAGATGTGCATTAAAATACTCTTAACATGAATAAAAAGGAAATAAATTTTGTGTGTAAGTCATCTTCTTACATTGCATTGGGTCTTTAGCCCATGACCCTGGGTTATAAGCTCGTAGACAGGAGGTACATGGATGGTGTTATTGCTCACGTTAACAACTACAATAATATTGAACATTTATTAGACACTTGTTATGTGCTAGGTGCTGTACTCAGTGCTTTGCAAAGCATAATTCTCCTGACTACTTTATGAGGGGAAACTATTACCGATTCCTGATGAGGTTCTTTTCCTACCTGGTTATTGTTCACATCAACAAGGCGAAATTACTTTTTTTAGCAGCAAACAGAAACTTTATTCATTGGCCAAATAATGGAGCAGGAGGAGCTCATGCTCTAAAATCACCTTCTCCCCATTACAGGCAAGGCGAAATTCCTATAGAAAAAGGTGAAGGAGGCTAGGGGGCACGGGGATCTTTTATTATCCTGACTTGTGGAAAGGGATGGTGATTTTTTTTTTTTTTTTTTTTAAGATTTTTAATGTTAATTTTATTTTTTATTTATTTATTTGTGCTGTGTTGGGTCTTCGTTTCTGTGCGAGGGCTTTCTCTAGTTGTGGCAAGCGGGGGCCACTCTTCATCGCGGTGCGCGGGCCTCTCACTATCGCGGCCTCTCCCGTTGCGGAGCACAGGCTCCAGACGCGCAGGCTCAGTAGT
>NW_006781176.1:685666-731287 GCF_000442215.2 Lipotes vexillifer
TGTGGGATCTTCCCAGACCGGGGCATGAACCCATGTCCCCTGCATCGGCAGGCGGACTCTCAACCACTGCGCCACCAGGGAAGCCCAGGGATGGTGATTTTCCAGAATGCAGCTCACGCCTATTTTCAGCCCTTGTATGGTCCTTCAGTGTCGGGGTCAGAAGTGGGTTTAACCAGTATGGCGCAGGTGGGAAGAGATCTTATTACAATGAGACGGTAATGAGCTGTAGAGAGACCTTTGTCCCAATTTTTAATTCGGCTAGCTTATGCCAGTTTCTTGTGGTTAAGCCCTCTTGTTCTAATTATGTAAAAACAGCTAGAAGATTGTCAGTTTTGGGTTTTCTGCAAGTTTGCCTGGAGTAGAGAGTTTACCAGAAGTGGGGCACTTCTTTGCCTCCTTGCCTAAGACAGGTGCACTTGTGCGTTACAGAGACAGTTTAGGTACAGATGAAGGACCCTTGACTTGATCCCCTGGGTGACAAAACTTTTCCTTATTTTATTGACAAGGAAACTGAGACTCAGAGTGTTAATCCTAACTCCAAAATAAACATCTGATTACTATACATTGGATGACTTCCCTCTCCTAAAGCCACTGTGTAGCTCTTTGTTTTCAGATAGTCAAATGGCAAAGTGATAATAGCGTTCTGTACTTAAATTGTTAATACCAGTTTAATCCCTGAGATTAAAGGTGAAGACAGATTCATCTCTTCTGATACATTTTTTAAGACTCGGCAATAGGGAATTTACTGGCAGTCCAGTGGTTAGCACTCTGCAGTCTCACTGCCGAGGGCCCAGGTTCAGTCCCTGGTTGGGGACCTAAGATCCCACAGCCATAAGGCGTGGACCAAAAAAAAAAAAAAAGATTGAGCAATAAATGTTGATCATCTCCCCCCAAATCTTACTTTGACGTTATTTCCTACCTTCTAAAAAGCCTCACCCTTTTCCTTTATGAAAGCATTGTTTCACTGACGTTATTACACTAACTTATTGACTCTAAAGGATAAATTACATTAACTGTCTTTTTCTTCTTTTTTAAAGTATCTCATATATTTTAAGCATCAAACAATATGCTACATGCTGTGTTAGATATTTTATCTATTATCACATTAATACTGTACAATCATATGAGGTAGATTTTTTTTCTCATATTGGAGTAGAGTTGATTAACATTAACTTCTAACTGAGATCTGTTCTTCAAAATCTTTTGCCTGTTGAAGTTGGTGCCTTTGCTTGTGAAATGGTGATTTGTTTGTCATGAATTCGTTATTCATGCACTGTTACCCGAAACCGTTGCATAATAAATACCCTTCATGCCTTCTCTTCTCATCATGGTTCTGCTCAGGTTGGCATCACCATGAGACCTGCTTCTGTAGTCACAGTGCTTTTTCTCTTCTCAGCCTGTTACTGGGTTTTAAAAAAATTATTTTGACAGAATGAACTTTCCTCAGTAACCTCCACCTGAAAACCCAGCTGTGTTGACCTTAGTTTATCAACCAGCTGTTGATTCGTGAGTTAAAAAAACTTTGAAGGCTAAAAAATGATAAGGTAATTCTAATTTAAAGTGAGTCCTTCTAGACTTACATATACTGATATAGGAATTTTAAGAACCCAAAGATTTCCCAATAGTTTAAATGGACAAAAAAGTGTATGACCATACAACACTCTCCATTCACCCACACACTTATATACACACATATAAAACATATTTCTGGAAGGCAGTATTAAAATTAAAAACCTAAATAAGGGCTTCCCTGGTGGCGCAGTGGTTGAGAGTCCGCCTGCCGATGCAGGGGACACGAGTTCGTGCCCCGGTCCGGGAAGATCCCACATGCCGCAGAGCGGCTGGGCCCGTGAGCCATGGCCGCTGAGCCTGCGCGTCCGGAGCCTGCGCTCCGCAACGGGAGAGGCCACAGCAGTGAGAGGCCCGCGTACCGCAAAAAAAAAACAAAAAACACCTAAATAACAGTTTTGTAGAGTAGGAGTGGAGAAGTGGGGATGTGGAGAAGAATTTTCACGTTCCACTTTATAACTTTTTGCATTGTTAGTTTTTGTTTTATAATTTTCCATAAAATTCACCATTTTAAAGTGTACAATTCAGTGTCATTTATCACATTCACAATGTTGTACAACCATCACCACTAACTAGTTCCAGAATATGTTCATCACCCCCAAAGGGAAACCCATTAACCATGAAGCAGTCACTCCCTATTCCTCCCCTGCTTCCCCTGAGCAACCACTAATTTGCTTTCTGTTTCTATAAATTTGCCTGTTCTGGATATTTTATATAGATGGATACATATAATGTGTAACCTTTGTGTGTGGCTTTTTTCACTTAATTTAATGTTTTCAAGGTTCACTCATGTTGTGGCATGTGTCAGAACTCCTTTCCTTTTTATGGCTGATTAATAATCCATTGTATAGATATACAACATTGTGTTTATTCATTCATCAGTTGATGGACATTTGAATTGTTTCCACCTTTTGCCTATTGTCAACAGTGCTACTCTGAACATTCATGTTCAAGTTTTTAAAACCAATTTATTGTTTAAAGTTGTTTTATGGTTCCACATTGCTTAACTGTGGGATAATTCCTGGCCTAGCCTTGCTAACTGATCGCCCCACCTTTCATATTGTTTATGCCCTTGTGTCTTTGTTTATGCTCCTCCTTCACCTTCCTTCGGCTGGTTGAATGTACCTTAGAAACTAGTGTAAACGTTACTTCTTCAATGAGGTCATTGCCGACATTGCTCCCTGCCTTCTGTTTGCAGGCAGAGCTGAACCTGGCTTCTTTGTGCCTCAGTTTCTGCTTGGCACCTCTTTGTGGCTCTTTATTTTGTGAATCTCTCCTGTAACCCAACCTTGAAGGCAGGGGCCATGACTTCATCACTTTTGTATTCACGACTCCTAGCACATGGTAGGTAGGCACTCAGATGAATATTTGTTAGATAAACGGTGCTTAGATTTTTTTTTACTGCAGGATAACCAGGTTGGAAAAGTTCACTTTAGGATCACCAAAATGTACAGCCAAGTAAAAATATCTTCCAAAAAATTTGTTTGAATAAGAACTCTGGGTTTTTCTAATCTGGATGTTTAATACAATGTACTTGGCCACTGGGAGCTATAATTAGTTTCATGTCCTAGTGAGTAATTAAGAACCCTGGAAGAGTTGATTCTAATTGGAACTTTGAGACCACATAAAGTTGTCAAATGCCTTTAACTTGGACTGTGTTAAGGATCTGGAATAATGTAGACTATATAGGCCCGCTTACTCCCTTTGGTTTTATATTATGATTTAAGTGTTCACTTCTTCATAAAATTGTAATTTACTTCAAATGTTGCTTGTAAATTGCCACTTACAATTTACAGTCCTGGAACATGGTAAACCCTCCAAAAACAATAGCTCTTATTATCCATCTCCTGCCCCTCACAGTACTTGGTGCTTTAGCACAAAATCAGCATTCAATAAATGCTTCTGAGTAAAAGAATGAACAGAATGGGCTGCTGTACTCTGAGAGTACACTATTCCTTTTGACCCTCAGATAGTCCTGGCTGAGTAGGCAGGCAGTAGTTAATCAACATGCTCATCTGGTTGTAGCCAATATCTGTGAAGGTGCAACAGAAGAAGTAACATTGTTAATGCCTTCCAAGAGTGGGACAGATTTTTTTCTTTGTGCTCTTTAACCTGGAAGTTGTTTCCCTCCTGCCATGTGGAGGGTGGTCTTATGTAAGCCCTAACTATTTTCTGAAGTGCAAAACACAGGGAGAAGCCGTTCCAGCTCCCTGGGACATGAACCTTCAGCTGCGAGCATGTGGACTCACTAGCCTGTGGAGTTAGTGCCCTTGGAGCTCATAACAACTGATAATGGCTGATGAAGAGCAAAGACTTAAAGGGGTTCAGGATAAAATGGTGAGCAAAAGGAATGCAGATACTGCCTTATTTGTACTCAGAGTCAGTAATCAAATGAGCATGAATAAGTATATGATCTCTATAAAGGAAAAATGCAGGGTGCTATGGAGGTATGAAGCCAGAGGACCTGGCTTATTTTGAGGAGGTGTTTCAAGATGCATCCCTAAAGAAGTGACATTTGGTTGAGTCTGAAGTCTAAATGGAAGTTAACTAGGCAAAGGAAAGGAGGGGAAAGGCCATGCAAAGACCCAGTGGGGTGGAGGAATTAGGAACCTGTGATGGAGGATGGGGGTGGAAATAGATGAAGCCAGAGAGATAAGCAGTAGCCACGGCAGTGTCTTTGTAGGCCTTTCCCTTTGTTCCAAGGCCAATGGGAAGGCAATGAAGACTGTTAGAATGAAGAAGATAGATCAGATTTGCATTTTAAAAATATATAAACAGTCACACCTGTCAGAATGGCTATCATAAAAAACCCACAAATAACAAATGTTGGCAAGGATGTGGAGAAAAGGGAAACCTAGTACACTGTTGGTGGGAATGTAAACTGGTGCAGCCACTATGGAAAACAGTATGGAGGTTCCTCAAAAAACTAGAAATAGAACTACCAGCAATTCCACCCTTAGGTATATATCTGAAGAAAACGAAAACAGTAGTTCGAAAAAAGGCATGCACCCCAATGTTCATGGCACCATTATTTATAATAGGCAAGATATGGAAGCAACCAAAGTGTCCACAACAGATAAATGGATAAAGAAGATATATATATATAAATGAAAACAAACAAACCTACATATATATATATATGAATTGCAGGGTGGAGGACAGACTAGAGCAGAGCAAGAGTGGTTGCTGTAGGAGATGTGTTGGAAGGAATTGCAGTGAACCACGAAAGAGAGGTAGGTGGTGGTAGACTTGGAGAGAAGTAGGTCCATCCGTGAGACAATAAGGATGCAAAAAACTCAGTGGGATTGGGTGACAGGTTGGATATGGGGTGGGGACAAGCTTCCCCTAGATTTCAGGCTAATACAACTGGATGGATGTGGTGGACATCATTGAGTTAGGGAACAGAGAAAGAGGTCAGACCCTGAGGTCTGTTTTGGTCATGCTTAGTTGAGGTGCCCTTGAGATATCTGAGTAGGAGATAGTGGAGTAAGGATTGAGCACCAGAAGGTAATGTCATAGAAGGCAAAAGATGGGGATACTTCAAGACGGAGGGAGTAGAGCAAATGTCACATGTTACTGAGAAGTAGAGGAGGAATAATACTGGAAAAATGTCCAATGGATTTAGCAACATGAGATTATTGTTGAACTTATGAAGACTTATTTTGGTGGAGAGAGAGGGTGACAGTCATCTTGGTTTGGGTTTGAAATGGGTGAAAGATAAGGAAATACAGATAGTGATCATAGACAACTCTTCTGAAATAAGTGTGTAATATTTTTATTTATCATAAAGTGCCTCCAATAGTAATAAAGTACAAATAAGTTACATATGTTTTATTCCCCCAGTTATTTGAGGGCTTTTCTACAAGTGTTTGTGCTTGTAAAAGTTACATAAGCACTAATATTGCCCATTTACAAATATTTGAGTGGACGCTAAAGCATTGGCAAATGTATATGTGCCAGAGTTTAGAATTAGTTACAGCCTTCTTAATAATCGTTTTACTATCTTATCTCAGAAATGTAATTTAGCACCTCAGAGTCACTGGAAATCTTGATATTCAGTCAGTATTTTTGTTTCAAAGTGTGGGATGTTACTAGTGAAGCTATTTTCATTTTATTAAGACCAAACAGGGAAGGCATAATTTTTCTATACATTTAAGGTTTTTTTTTTTTTTGCGGTACGCGGGCCTCTCACTGCTGTGGCCTCTCCCGTTGCGGAGCACAGGCTCCGGACGCGCAGGCTCAGCGGTCATGGCTCACGGGCCCAGCCGCTCCGCGGCATGTGGGATCTTCCCGGACCGGGGCACGAACCCGTGTCCCCCGCATCGGCAGGCGGACTCTCAACCACTGCGCCGCCAGGGAAGCCCTTAAGGTTGTTTTGAAATTAAAACAAACAAAAGCAGGTAAGACAATCGAAACAGGTGTTTCCTGTATTTTAAATGCGCTTTGATCCTGGGGAAGCATTTTTGGACTCCTGCCTTCTCTAAGGGAATTAAGAAAACCTCACCTCCTCCCTCTCTCCCGGGTGGATGACTGTGCAAGAAAGATTTAATCCAGTTGAAAAAAACCCACATATAAATGACTCATATTAGGAAGGAAAACTGCAACCCTTATCTCTGTGAATGGAGGCCTGAACAATCATTCTTTTTTTCTTTCTCTGTCCAGACAATCAAGTAGGAAGGAGAAAAACAAGACTTATGCTAGATTTGTGACAATTGAAATTAGAATAAGGAAAACTATCCGTGTAATCTAGACAGGATTGGATTCTTCAAAAATGCCAAATCATTGGGTACGTAGAGTGAGAAGACAGTTAAGAGGAAAATATGTGGAAAAGGAATGATGTGACAACTATGACAATATAAATACACATCGGTTTACATTTTTTTTCATGTCTTTGGGCTTCCCCATCTTTGTGTCTTATCCTGAATGCCCTAACCCCTCACTCTTCCCTACTTATAACTTATCCATCACCTCCTCCAAAACACAGAAAAAAAGAAAAGAAGATTTCTCTTTTCTATGAGTTTTCACAGCTCAGTTCATAATGCCAATTTGGCTCTTAGAAACATGCCACTGTGCACTGTTCTCAGTTTCCTATCTGCACATAAATTTTATTTCCTCTGCCAGAAAATAAACTTTCAAAAGGCAAGAATTATTTCTTATACATTTATCTGAATCCTTAACAGTTTGATGGGCATATGATGTACATTTAAACAATATGTGTTGCCTTGAATCATTACCAGGTAAAATGCGTTACTGAACATGACAAAAGGTAGGCCGAGGACTCTATTTTATATAACTTCCAGCCAAATCTTGGCATTTTTCCTCTTAGCCTCTGTACCTAATGATTTGTTTGCCATGCACCCTGTAACAGGCCCTTGGTGAGCACAGGTGTGACTTTCTCAGATGAATTTGGAAGGTGTTTGTAATTTAGTGGAGGTGTATGTCTGAATCCCTAAAGCTGCATGGTGGTGTACTGGTCAGTATCACTTAACCAGCCATTGAGCCCATGTTGTCCTCCAGCGTCAGCATCTCAGTATCATTTCTTGTCCTTTTTGTATATGCAGTAACTCTCACGAAGGTGAAAAGCAACCCACACTTAGCATATTTGTAAAATGTTTCTATGTTCTTGAAAAATTGAGGACCCCAGTGTTTGTAACAGTATTATATACCATAGCCAAGATATGGAAGCAACCTAAGTGCCCATCAGCAGATGAATGGATAAAGAAGATGTGGTAAAAATATATACAGTGGACTATTACTTAGCTATAAAAAGAGTAAAATCTTGCCATTTGTGACAACTTGGATGGACCTGGAGGGTGTTAAGCCTAGTGAAATAAGTCAAACAGAGAAAGACAAATACTGTATGTTTTCATTTATATGTGAAATCTAAAAAAGCAAAACAAAGAAATATAACAAAACAGAAACAGACTCAAAGACATGAGAACAAGCTAGTAGTTGCCAGAAAAAAGGGAGTGGAGAGAGGGGGGTGAAATAGGTGAAGGGGATTAAGAGGTATAAACTACCAGTTATAATATAAATAAGTCACAGGGATATGATCAATATGTTATAGTCAATATGTTACAGTAACTTCGTATGGTGCATAATCTATAAAAATTTCGAATCACTACTTGTACACTGCAAACTAATATAATATTGCAAGTCATCTATACTTCAATTATTAAAAAAATGAGCAAGTGAAGATGTACTGCTATCAAAGCAGTTTCCTTTTACTAGCATTGCTGCTGCTGTAGATTATTAATTCCTTGAGGGCAAGGGTTTATGTCTTATTCCTATCACATTCTCCAGGCTGGGCACATCATCTGGTAGATAGAATGTGCTCAGCAAATATTTGACGAATGAATAAGTAAGCAAATGATTAATTTCTAAAAAAGGTAAAAGATTGTATAACATTTATTGTGTGCCAGGCACTAGTCTGAGTCTTTTCCATATATTAACTCATTTAATCATTACAACAACTCTGTGAATTAAGTACCATTATATCTCCATTTTGCAGATGAGGAAACTGAGTCACCAAGTTTGAGTGCCTTGTTCACGCTCACATAGCTGGAAACTGATGGAGTTAGGGTTTAAATCTACATGGTCTGGTTCTAAAATCTGTACTTTTAGCAGCTCTGATTTGGGAGAAATGAAATGCTGTACTGGTAATCAAATATTTGGGGATATATGAAAACCTTAGGATATAGTCACCAGTCTCTGTTATAAAATTTTTGTTTGCTTTTGGCTTTTTGTCTTACCAGAGAAAACTCATAAGCCATTTTGGCAGTTTGTCAGTAAACTTTCTAAAGCAATTATGTGTCCTTTCCAAGATCACTAATTGCTAATTCTTACTCAGGTTTTCAGGGACGCTGTTATGTCATTACAGGTCAGAGCTCTGGAACCGGGGGCATGGGCACTGGCCTTGGGAGTGGGGAAAAGTAAACTAGTGTCAGTGCTTGGCTCTGGCATCCTCATACAGGAGAGGGATTTGCAAGGCCAGTAGTGGGGATTGTTCTGAATTTCTTTTATTAGCTTCAAGAGTTGAGTTTGTTGAGCTAATAAGCAGGCAGGTCAGTGAAACTCACAATATGTTGGCTGTGTGAAACCTAATGTCACGTCTGTCTAGAGCCACCACAAAGAAAAGAGAGACAAACAAGAGGGAGTATCAATCACGTGAAATATTTCTGATTGAACTCAGCTTTTATTTATTTTTTATTTTTATTTTTTTTCACACACACACACACACACACACACACACACACACACTGTATTTTATTTTTACAACAGATAAATAAACTGACACCAAGCATTGTAAATGGATGACCACAACAAAAGCAACAATGATTGAAATCACCAAACACGAAACACACTCATACTATGTCATAATATTGACATTCAGTCCAGGAATCCTCCGCTGTAACAGCTGCTTTACTTTGCAGTGAAAATTGATTTGTATATTTTTTGCCTCTGAGTCCTTGTGGGATTTTTTTTAATTCAAACAGAAAGTCACAAAAATTATAATCATCCTCATCAGTTCACTCAGTCCCATGTAATTAATTTTTTTTATCTTGATCTTTTGTTAGCACTTTTATGAATTCATCACTTTTCCATTAGAGTTCTGAAAATGCTTATTCATTCAGTTCAGCAGTATAGTCAGTTACCAGAAACCTGTACTTGTCAGAGTCTTTTCCGTGAATTCCTTGAAGATGAAACCCTTTTATAGGAACATATTTGCAAAAGCATGAGAGTACACCCAGAACTGTCTGTAAATGACAAAAGACTTAAAAATGATCACGGTTAAAGATTTGATGAAAGTTCAGAATAATGCAATTGACAAGGAAAGATTTTATTTTATTTATTTATTTTTAATACATTTATTTAATTAATTAATTTATTTTTGGCTGCGTTGGGTCTTCGTTGCTGCGCACGGCATTTCTCTAGTTGTGGCGAGTGGGGGCTGCTCTTTGTTGTGGTGTGCGGGCTCCTCGTTACGGTGGCTTCTCTGTTGTGGAGCACAGGCTCTAGGCACGTGGGCTCAGTAGTTGTGGCACACAGACTCAGTAGTTGTGGCGCACGGGCTCTAGAGCACAGGCTCAGTAGTTGTGGAGCAAGGGCCCAGTTGCTCCACAGCATGTGGGATCTTCCTGGACCAAGGCTCGAACCCGTGTCCCCTGCATTGGCAGGGGAATTCTTAACCACTGCACCACCAGGGAAGTCCCAAGATTTCGTCTTTTAAATCTACTCTTTTGGACGTAGAGCCACAATTTGACAAACCTTGGCTGCTCTGCATGCATATTCTGTAGATGGCCACCATGACTTCCATACGTGTTCATACCGACTTTTAAGTAGGCTTTGTAAATCAAACCTTGGACTAATTGTCCTGATGTAACTTACTTAAAGAGCTACTCCCAGTCGTAGGTACAAAGTCTTGGGAGTTCTGTTCGGCAGAAACAAACGGAACCAAAATTTTGCTTTTCTACTTTCATCCAACTCCCTATATAGTCAATCTGATTAAAACAAACTAAACACCCCAAAAACAAACCTGGCTACTGAGCTCACACTGGAATTGGAAATTGTGAAACATTTGGTTTTCCAGGAGCACTGGGAAGGTCTTTGTAATTAATGTGATAGAAACAAAGAGGTTTTCAATTTCACCACATATGATAGAAAAAAATAGTAATTTAAAAAATGTATCTTCCAGCTCTGAGAGCAGGTAAAGGTCCCCTGAACCTCCAGTAGGAGGTGCTCTTGCTAATTCATACAGCTGTGTCCCAATGACCAAATGGGATGAAGAGAGTTGGACTGTAAATTAAACAAACAGAATGAAGCATATATTAGGGAATATGACATCAAATAGCATTCTCTGGTTGCCATAAAAATACAACAGGAAAATTGGATTAGAACCACAGTTTTGACTAATGAATGCTGTGCTCATGAAAACACATAATTATCCCTGAGCTCCTGATGTGAACCAATTGCAGTAGCTTGGGTGAGGGGGCATTTGCACATATTAATTTTAAAGATAGAATACTGGTTGGCAAAAACGACTCTCCTAGTACTATATTAAATGATACAGCAAGAAGCAGGGAATATACATAAAGACTGAAAGAAAAATAAAGCTCATTGCTGTTTTCATCGAGTACGGATTTCTTAGAACTTAATAACTGGATTTTTGTGGAACTGTATTTAAAAGAAATTTTAAAGATTAAATATCGTTAAAAAGTGTATTAGGCCATAAGTTGGGATACCTGAACTAGAGAAGGGATTCTACTACTTATAGCATTGTGTGATCATGGGTTAGTCTGGATCCTTTGTGTGTCTTCCTTCTTCATCTGTGAAGTGGGTTTGGGGATACAGTCCTCCAGAAAGGATTTTTATTTTCTTCTGTTGGGAGCTTGGGTCACCGGGCATTTTGTCTGAGCTTACTGTTCATTGTTCCTCTTTCACCCTAGAGCCTCTTTTTAGTCTCTCTCTCTCTCTCTCTCTCTCTCTCTCTCTCTCTCTTTTTTAAACCTTGATACTTCCCCTGTGTCCTGCAAGCATTACCTAAAAAGTCTTATGCAGCATAGAGTTATTTGTACCTTTAGAGTATCTCACCCCCTTATTTATGGAAGCAGAAATTGCTGGTGTTATAGAATACGTACTCTATGCCAGGCATTCTTTCGATCATTTTACTTGTGCCATCTCATTTAATGCCAACAACAACTTTATGAGGAAGGTAGTATTTTTATTCTCATTTTATGAGTGAGGAGACAGAGGTCTAGTGAGATTAAGTAATGATTTGCCAATGTTACACAGCTGATAAATGCTGGAACTGGGATTTTAAAAATACACCAAAAAAAAAGAAAAAAGAAAATCCATGCACATGATAGGAAATTCCAAGTTTACAAAAGGATATATGTAGTGGCTAGCAGGTCCTGTTTCTGTTCCTGTTTCCTAGACATGACAGTGCCCCTCCCAAAAGACAACCACTATTACCAGTTTCTTATATATTTTTCTAGAGATAATGTACAACATATAGAAGCTAATATATATATTTTACATCTTCAAATACTTATATATTTTTATATATTCATTTTTTTCCCACAAATCGTGGTCCACTAAATGTTTAATGCTTTGCTATATACTGTCAGCTCTCCATAGGTTGAGGTTCTGCATCTGGGGGTACAGAGGGTCAACTCTGGGACTTGAGCATCCCTGGAGTTTGGTACCCTCACAAGTCCTGGAACCAATACCCCGTGGATACTGAGGGATGACTCTTTGACATCCTTGCATGACGGTAGATAAAGATTTGCCTCATTTTCTCACTTTTCCACAATTTTCCATCGCAGTGATGGGCCAGAATTTATTTCACCATTCCCCATTGATGAGTATGTAAATTATTTCGTCTGTTTTGTTATTACAAACAGCGTGGTGCTGGGATGTGAACTCAGATAATCTGACTCCTGATCCCTACTTCTTTGCCAACCTTTTCATTTGCTTTCTGCTAAGGGGTTTCCTCTGTACTCTGAAAATGATGATGAGAAACATTTTAAAATAGGGGAGTGACATGTCACCAATGCTCTGTTGTTGAAAGAGAACTCTGGTGGCTGCAGAGAGGAGAGTCTAGATAGAGAGGAGTTTGGAAGCAAGGGTATTCTTTTTTCAGTAATTAACACCACTTTCCCCTTCACCATGTGGACAGTGTGATCTCATATTCTTCCATCTCCAGGGACCTCCATCCCCCTTCCACTCCAGCCACCGGCATGGCCTCATGTGGAATCTTCGCAACTCTGACCACGACCTGTCCCTTGTCTTGTTCGCAGCCCTCAGTTTTCATGGGAGTGGGCCTTACCCTGTCCTCCTCTGTCTGGATTTGATAGAAAAATAGAAATAACAAAACTAGAAAGTAACATTTCTTGACTTGTTACTCCATCCCTGGCATTTCTCATTCATGACCTCTTTTAATCTGAAGAATTATTAGTTTTATTTTAAAGGTGAGAAATTGAGCCTTAGGAAGTTTAAGTAGCTTGTCCAAGGATTTTCAGATAGTAAGAAGCAGAGCTTAGATGCAAACCCAGGTCTTCATGGTTCCTGAACCTGCACTCTCAGCCCTCAGGTGATGCTACCTATGTTTTTTTCAGAGGGATGGATGCCCTTATCCCTCCTGTACTGGGTTAGGCTGAGGGTTAGAGTTAAGGCTGGAGCTAGGGTTCACCTTAGGATTGCCCCTCTATCTATGATGCCCAGCCTGGATGTGGCCTGCCCCAGGCTGTTTTGGAATTGCTGGCTCCTGGGGGACATGGGGGCTGGCACGAAGCTCATCCCTGCCTAGTTTCTCTACATTCATATTGTCAGTTTCATGTTTAAGGATAAGCCTTTATCGGCCACTCTCTCTATTTTGAAACTCCCTCCCTCTTTTTTTCTTCTTGTTCTGATTCTTTTCTTTCAACCTTTCTATATTTGAGTTCCTCTGTGTGTCTAGCACTTTGGTGCCAGAAATACCAAGGACCACGAGCATCACTGTCTTTTGAGGAGGTTATACTTTAGTGGGGAGACAAATAGATGAACTCTAGATTATACTGCCGTGAGTTTAGTGCTTGTATCAACATTAGCTTCCTGTGGTGTTACCACAGACTTGGTGGCTTATAACAACACACATTGATTCTCTTACATTTCTGGAGGTCCAGAGTCTGAAATCCATTCCCCTGGGCCAAAATCAAGGTGTCAGTAGGGCCCTGCTCCCTCTGCAAGTTCTAAGGGAGAATCTATTTCCTTGCGTTTTCCAGTTTCTAGAGCTACATTTCTTGCATCCTTGATTCCTGGGCCTTCCCTCCATCTTCAAAAACAGCATCTCACTCCAGCGGTCACATTGCCTTCTGCTTCTGTGTCAAATCTCCCTCTCCCTCTCTCCACTAAGGACACTTACGGTTGCATTTAGGGTCCACCCCGCTAGTCCAGAATAATCTCTCCATATCAAGATACTTAATTTAGCCACATCTGCAAAATGCCACATAAGGTAACATTCGCAGGTTCCAGGGATTAGGAACGGGATATTTTTGGTGGCCATTATTCAGCCTACCACATTGCTGATGGCAGGTACATGCAGACATTGCCAAAGAGCAGTTTCTTTAGCTTGAGGGGTCAGGTCAAAAAGGGCACCTAAGGAAGTGGTTGACCCTTCAGCGGAATTCTTAAATAGATAGGAGTGAGCTTCCATTCATTCCACTCATTACTTCCCAGGCCTGTCTCCCTGACTTTACCTTTTCCAGTTCCTTTCCTGGCTCCTCTCACCCTCTTCTAGACTTGAAAACTCAGCCACAAAACCCCGGGCTTCCCCTGTCAGCGCTTCTCACTCCATCTTCTCTTCCCCAGAAATGTCAGCCTCTTGCATGGGGTTCGCATTCACCTCTGCACAGATGACTCCAATATCCATCTCCAGACCTGTGAGTTTCAGTCCTCTGCCCACGCCTGCTGTTGGACAGCTCTGTCTGCAAGTCCTGCTCCCCTGCGTCATCTCCCCTCTACACCTCCAACTCACATCTCCTTTGGTTGTCATAGTTCTGTCGTTTCATCCTCATTCTCTCATTCAGAGACTTAGTATTTATATATATCCTCACTGTTTCGTCTGGATCCAGGGCACTACCAAGTTGTGTGGGTCCTTCCTTAACATTCTGCTCCCATGTTACTTCTCTCTCTGCTCCTCTACACTGGCCATTGCCTCTACCCAGATGAACCATTCACATGCTTGGCTAAGGGTTCTTCCTGTCTCTAAACTCTCTTCCTAACTTACCTTACGATCATTGCTCCGTTAATTTTCATCTGCGACCCTTGTTTAAAAACTTCTAGAGAAAAAATTCTAAACTCCTTTGTGTGACACTTCAAGGTTCTTCAGAGGCCAGCCCTACATCACATTCATTTATTCATTCATCAGATGTTTAGTAGGCATCTCCCATGTGTTCCCCTCATGCCAGGAAGTGGAGGTATGGTAATAAGTGAAAAGAGACATCTCCGCCTTTGTGGAATTTGCCATCTAATGGTAAAGACAGATATGAATAAAACAATAATTATGAATATGTGTGAAATTGCAGCTGTCGTAAAACAGTAGTTCAGACTTATGTAATGTCTGTGATGTGTCTGTCACCAATCTAAGCATTTTACCTATGTTTCATTTAATCTTCACAACATGTTCATAACTATTATTCCCACATTACAGATGAAAACACAGGCACAGAGAGTTTAAGTAACTTGCCCAAATTTATACAGCCGGAAAGGACTGAAGTCAGGCATCCTGCTTCTAGATTTGTGTATTGAATAACCACGATGTTGTATTTTCATAAAGAATAGGTGCCCGGTGCTTTGAGAATTGTTAATTGGCGGTGGGATATGAATAAGTGGTGTTATGAGGAATTTGAGCTCATCAGGAAAGGCTTCCTAAGGAAGGACAGCTAAACTGAAATAGGAAAAATCAGTTGGGATTAATTGGGCAAGAGGAAAGGAAGGTGTTCCATGCAGAGGCGGGGGAAAAAAGGCCCGATGGTGGGAAGAGCAGGCTGCTTACAGAGTCTGAAATGGGACCAGTGTGGTGGAGCAGAGAGAGAGGGGGAGGGAGGAACAAAGAGTGGGATTTGGCTGAGGTGGGATTAGGCTGGGAGGCAGGTAGATGCCAAACCACCCAGCACCCTACAGACCATGCTATGAATGTTTTTCTTGACCCTAAACACAGTGGGAAGCCATTGAGGTTTTAAGCAGGGGGTAAGAGAGATGTGACAAAGGTTTCTGGATTGTGCCCTGAAATGATGTGGTCTCATTTTCTAGAACAGAAACCCTGGAAAGGGACTCAGTTCAGGAATAAGATCATGGACTTTGTTTGGACATGTTGACTTTGAAGTGCTTTGTGAGAAATACTAGTGAGACATCAAGGACAATGTCAGGTATAGGAATCTGGAGTCCATATAGAAGTCTGGGCTGGACCTTTAAGTTTGGGTGAGCAGATGGTGCCACACTGAAGGAAATGGTTCCTTCATTGTATGAAGCATGGAAGAGCTAAGCCTCGTTTCATTGACCATTTGTGACAGAGAGATGAACTTACTGAAGGAATTCTCTCCTGCTAAAGAGCACGTTAAGACCTATTTGTGAGGTCTGTGTTAATCTTTTGCAGCAGATTTGAATGTGGGTTGATAATCAGCCAGAGTGGGAGGAATTAAGTTTAGATTCCTTCTCTACTTTCTGCTTTTTACAACAGAATACTATTGGTAATCATTTATCCTTCAATGATAGGAACTAGTTTTTGGAAATTGTGGTTTGAGTTTATTAAAAGGAGACTGGCAGGAAAAAAGAAAAAAAGAATTAAAAAGCTCTGTGAGCAGGCTTCTTAAGATTACAATGTACCCTCAGTGTTCACATCAAAATGGATTGTATTTGTTAGCTATTGCTGCATGACAAATTACCCCAAAACTTAGGGGCTTAAAACAACAATTTATTGTCCTTACAGATTCTTTGGGTCAGGGATTCAGGATCAGTTTAGCTCAGGATGTCTCATGAGGTCTCAGTCAAGATGTTGGCCAGGGCTGAAGTCATCTGAAGGCTTGACTGGGGCTGAGGGATCCACTCCCAAGGTTCAAGTTCATTCACATGACAGTAAGCTGGTGCTTACAGTTGTGGACATCAGTCCTTGGTTTCCCCCCATGAGAGCTTCTCCTAGGGCTTTTTAAGTATCCTCATGGCAAAACTGGAGGCTTCCCCCCATAGTCATAATCCAAGAGTGAAAGAGCCAGATGGAAGCTGTCCTTTTTATCAGCTAGCCCGAGAAGTCACATAGCATCATGAATGCTTTATTCCAAGCACATTATGAAGTTTGGTACACCTCAAGGCACCTTTTGAAGAGAAGAGTGTCGAAGAATTTGTGGACATATTTTAAAGCTACCACATGGATGTTTAGAATCTGAGCTGTGGATGGAGCCTCCACTCTCATCCTGTGTAGGAACTAAATTCTGCTACAACATCCCTGACAGATGGTCACTCAGCCTCTGATTAACACTTCCAACTATGAGGAGTTCACTACGTTGTGAGTCAGTGAGTTCCATTTATATCCAGTTTTAATTGTTAGAAGCTTCTTCTCTTCATGAACTTGAAAACACTATTGCTGACTATTTCATTATTGAAGCTAGTTTTGCTGCTCTAGAATGGCACATTTATGTCATGACTTTTCCATTATTTGCAATGATGGTAATCTTCTTGACTTCTCTCTTCTTCAGACAAAATACTGTCAGTTTCATTCAGAGTTTACGCTCATGTTTTGATTTCAGGGTCTTTCCACATTCTGGTCACTTTCCTATAAAAACATTTCAATTCAGTTCATCCCTCCACAACTGAAGATCAATTAGTCCTGTACCCCAAGCTAAGTGTAAAAGAACACCACTTTGCATAATAATGAAGGACGAGAAAAAGACACTGAAAGCTAAAATCATGCAAGTAATTTTAAGAATCAATGGGAAAAATTACGATTACTCTGAGACCCTTTAAAACTGTTAAAACATTAAAAACTTTGAGATCTAAATGCTGGGGAAATGAAATAAACAGTGAAACTAGTGTTCATTTAGTATACTGTAATTTAAAACATTGGAAACATAGATAAAGTGTCTCATTTCTTTGTTTTAAAAAAACTTAGCAAGAGTAGTTTGAACAGTGCTTGCCTTTTTCTTCTTATCGTAAAACTGATAATACAGAGTAAGCATCTTTTGTTTGCCTTGCAAGTTGTCATCCTGCTTTATAAATTTGGATCAGCTTCCAATATTTTATCTTTTGAGCTCTGAATGTCGTGTGTATATCTCTGAGACACATCTCAGTGAATGAAGCTTTTTGCTGCTGTTGTTTCTTTTGAGACATCTTCAATCACTATCCTCGTTTGTGTCAATAAGTTCACCTCCACTAAATTCCTGGGGCCATAGATCTAGAGTATCTTGAATGGGGGCAGTGCCAACATTCCTAACGATAAGCTGTTTTTTCCATAACTCCATTTATGTTAGATTCAAGTTTCACTGTTTGTGCTATCATTTTTCATTTCTTTGCTGCACTTTCATCTTTGTTGAGCAGTTTGCTCTTTCAATTATTCATTTTGTAAAATGCTGTGTCAGTTTATTGCTGGAAGACAAGGAGGCAACACAACCACATGCTTTGTTGTCTTTGTATTGAACTGATTGATGCACAGTGACCAGTCACCACAGACTTTGGAAGAAGTGATGTGATTGGCTACTGATCATGATACACATCTGTTATGTATATAATGATTTGTGGAATGGAGAGTGAGGAGCCACGTTTGCACTTCATTCAGTCACTCACAGTTAATATACCATGGTAACTGATATTTGAACCATGTTGTTGGGGGCTGGTTATATTTAACTGTCTCAGTACCTGAGATTTATGTATATGAGAATCATGCAAAGCGAGGACTGCCTATATTTATACAAATTTGACCTTAGAATCCGTTTCTATAGGCAACTATTCCATACTGCTAATTTTGAACTCTCATCATTCTTGCTCTTATCAGGTCTCATAATCTTTACCTCGCACATTTGATTTTCCTTAAATATAAATGTTGGATTTTTACTTGTATTCCTGTTCAGCTTCGTCTTATTAGTCTTAGACCGTGGCTATCTTTTAAAAACTTGACTGTGTTACCTAGGGAACAAACTGTCCCTTCCAAATTGTTATCCTTTTCACATTTAAGCCATTGATAAGAACAGGGCTGGGGCAGAGCTCGGTGATATGTCTCTAGAGCTCTCCAGCCACGCTTCCCTCGTCCTATAAATCAACCCTTTGAGTAGGAGTAGACAACCAGATACGAATTTCTCCAAATCTGCCTATTTTGAGCTTGTTCAACAAAGTTAACTTTCTGGTGCCATCAGGTGCCTTTCTGAAATCAAAGCACACTGTGTCAGCAGTTGCCTCCTGAAATGACCCCTCCGGTTACCGTGTCAAAAGTCAACATTACTCATAATACCTTACGTTTATGGAGAACTTTTACAGTTCATGGAGCGTTTTACATATCTCCATTAAATAATATTTTGTCTTGATAGCATTGAAAGGAGATGTGGCAGATATTCTTACCATATTTTCAAACATGATAAGTCAGAAAGGTTAAGGGATTTGCTTTGTTCACAGAGCTAGTAAGTCTTTTGATGCTACCTAGATTTACTGGGTAGAATCTTGATTCTTTAGTTAAGTCTAGTGTATTTTTTGCCACCTCAGGCTTCTCGGATGAAGTGCCTACAGTAAACACAAAAAGAGAGTTTCTGTAATGTTTTTCCTTTGTTGACTTATTAGACTAGTCTTATAATCCCCTCTCCCTTAGAGTCTTGTATTGGTTTGCTAGGGTCGCCATAACAAAGCACCACAAGCTGGGTGGCTTAAACAACAGAAATTTATTGTCTCCCAGTTATGGAGGATAGAAGTCCAAGATCATAGTGTTGGCAGGGCTGGTTCTTTTTGAAAGCCGTGAGGGAAGGATCTTTTCCAGGTCTCTTTTCCTTGGCTCGTTGATGGCCATCTTCTCCAGGTGTCTCTTCACATCATCTTCTCTCTATTCACGTCTCTGTGTTGACATTTCCCCTTTTTGTATGGATACCGTACCGGTTATACTAAATTAGGGCGCACCCTAATGACTTCACTTTAACTTGATTACTTCTGTAAAAACCTCATCTGTAAATATTCTGAGGTACTGAGCATTTAGGACTTCAACGTATGACTTTTAGGGAGACAATTCAACTTATAGCAGATTTTGTATTTGAAAATAAAGATCAAAGGAGCAGGCTTGTGTAGCCAGTGTAGGTAGTACATGCCTGTATTTTCTTATCCATTTCTATGCAGTCTGATGAGATAAACTTTACCATCAATTGATATCCCCTTTCAGTTTTCAAAAGAGGGAGTGGGTGTTTTTCCTAAAGTCATTCTCAGTTGTCCACTTGCTGAATTTAGTCTCTGAAGATGTCTTTTGTAAGGCAGCTGCTGAAATTATTAGCTTGTTTAATGACTTCAGGATTCAGATGTGTCATTTAACCTTGGCTCTGAGATTTGTGGTGAATTTGGCTCAGTGCTTAGTTATGATTATACTCCCATCTGAGTAGATTCCTTATTCCACAAATTGGTTAAGGCGTCAAGGGATTCTTAATTTAGGGGACAAATAAATTAGAGAGTAACAATTTCTTCCCCCAAAACATTCACAACTATCAGGTGCATGTATAGATTGTTTAGCACATTACTGACCTTTTGTAAGAAGAAGGGACAAATATAATATCCTTTTAGATTACTAGCATCAGCATCAGAATACTATAAATGTTTCACGCGTGTCACTCTGTTTTCTCATTGCCTCTACCCTCCTGTAGTTTCACTTCTTGGTCATTTGGGCGTTCCACAGAGCATTAATGCTCATACCAATGTGAGCATTTCATATGACACAGATTTTGCTGTTTAAAAAAAATTACACTTAGTGTGAGCGGAGAATTTTTTTCGCTCATATATTTGCTCATATAAAAAAAAACAGTTATAATGTTTCTGTAAGGTGTAATGAATGAAGACATGGTGAACCCTTCTGTTATCTTTGAAGCCTCCTATATCCCATTTTCTTCCCTTCTTCTCTGGCAAACTCATTATCCTAAATTTTATGTTTATCATGTTCTTAACTTTTCCTTATACTTTAAGTATTTGTGTTTCTAAACAAATACACTGTTTAAGTTTTGTAGTTAAAAATTTTAAACTTTTTAAGTCATTGAGAAATTATTTAAATAGTTACAAGAGTAATATAAATAACTCTCATATAGCCTTCACCCATGTTCCCCATTGTTAACATTTTACCATATTTGGTTCACAGTTCTTCCCTACTCTCTCCAGATATATGTAGGTATACATATGCCAGTACATACACACGTATTTTTTCTGAGTAAGTTACAGATATCCTGTTCCAGTTTAAATACTTCATTGTGTATTTCCTAAACATAAGGATGCTGTCTTACGTAGTCATATGCAAAAATCTATATCAGGAAATTAACATAGATATAATTCTACCACGTAATCCACAGATCCATTCAAACCTCGCCCATTGGTCCTATAATATCTTTATATTATATCTTTATTCTTTATTCCCGTCTTGTCCCTAGGTTCTTCATGACCTTTTCTTTTTTTTTCTTAGATTCCATATATATGTGTTAGCATACGGTATTTGTTTTTTCTCTTTCTGACTTACTTCACTCTGTATGACAGTCTCTAGGTCCATCCACCTCACTACAAATAACTCAATTTCATTTTTTTATGGCTGAGTAATATTCCATTGTATATATGTGCCACATCTTCTTTATCCATCCATCTGTTGATGGACACTTAGGTTGCTTCCGTGTCCTGGCTACTGTAAATACAGCTGCAATGAACATTGTGGTACATGACTCTTTTTTTTTTTTTTTTTTTTGCGGTACGCGGGCCTCTCACTGTTGTGGCCTCTCCCGCTGTGGAGCACAGGCTCCGGACGCGCAGGCCCAGCGGCCACAGCTCACGGGCCCAGCCGCTCCACGGCATGTGGGATCCTCCCGGACTGGGGCACGAACCCACGCCCCCTGCATCGGCAGGCGGACTCCCAACCACTGCGCCACCAGGGAAGCCCCATGACTCTTCTTTGAATTATGGTTTTCTCAGGGTATATGCTCAGTAGGTGGGATTACTGGGTCGTATGGTAGTTCTATTTTTAGTTTTTTAAGGAACCTCCATACTGTTCTCCATAGTGGCTGTATCAATTTACATTCCCACCAACAGTGCAAGAAGGTTCCCTTTTCTCCACACCCTCTCCAGCATTTATTGTTTGTAGATTTTTTGATGATGGCCATTCTGACTGGTGTGAGATGATACCTTATTGTAGTTTTGATTTGCATTTCTCTAACGATTAGTGATGTTGAGCATTCTTTCATGTGTTTGTTGGCAATGTGTATATCTTCTTTGGAGAAATGTCTATTTAGGTTCTGCCCATTTTTGGATTGGGTTGTTTGTTTTTTTGATATTGAGCTGCATGAGCAGCTTGTATATTTTGGAGATTAATCCCTTGTCAGTTGCTTCGTTTGCAAATATTTTCTCCCATTCTGAGGGTTGTCTTTTGGTCTTGTTTGGGGTTTCCTTTGCTGTGCAAAAGCTTTTAAGTTTCATTAGGTCCCATTTATTTATTGTTGCTTTTATTTTCATTTCTCTAGGAGATGGGTCAACACGGATCTTGCTGTGATTTGTGTCATAGAATGTTCTGCCTATGTTTTCCTCTAAGAGATTTATAGTGTCTGGCCTTACATTTAGGTCTTTAATCCATTTTGAGTTTACTTTTGTGTATGGTGTTATCAAGTGGTCTAATTTCATTCTTTTACATGTAGCTGTCCAGTTTTCTGAGCACCATTTATTGAAGAGGCTGTCTTTTCTCCATTGTATATTCTTGCTTACTTTATCAAAGATAAGGTGACCATATGTGTGTGGGTTTATCGCTGGGCTTTCTATCCTGTTCTATTGATCTATATTTCTGTTTTTGTGCCAGTACCATATTGTCTTGATTACTGTAGCTTTGTAGTATAGTCTGAAGTCCGGGAGCCTGAATCCTCCAGCTCCGTTTTCCTTTCTCAAGATTGCTTTGGCTATTCGAGGTCTTTTGTGTTCCCATACAAATTGTGAAATTTTTTGTTCTAGTTCTGTGAAAGATGCCAGTGGTAGTTTGATAGGGATTGCACTGAATCTGTAGATTGCTTTGGGTAGTAGAGTCATTTTCACAATGTTGATTCTTCCAATCCAGGAATATGGCATATCTCTCCATCTGTTTGTATCATCTTTAATTTATTTCATCAGTGTCTTCTAGTCTTCTGCATGCAGGTCTTTTGTCTCCTTAGGTAGGTTTATTACCAGGTATTTTATTCTTTTTGTTGCAGTGGTAAATGGGAGTGTTTCATTAATTTCTCTTACAGATTTTTCATTATTAATGTATAGTAATGCAAGAGTTTTCTGTGCATTAATTTTGTATCCTGTTACTTTACCAAATTCATTGATTAGTAGGTTTCTGGTAGCATCTTTAAGAGTCTCTGTGTATAGAGAATATACATGTTCTCTATGTATATATCATCTGCAAACAGTGACAATTTTACTTCTTCTTTTCCAATTTGGATTCCTTTTATTTCTTCTTCTCTGATAGCTCTGGCTAAAACTTCCAAAACTATGTTGAATAATAATGGTGAGAGTGGCCAACCTTTTCTTGTTCCTGATCTTAGTGGTTTCAGTTTTTCACCATTGAGAACGATGTTGGCTGTGGTTTTGTCATATATGGCCTATTTTATGTTGAGGTAAGTTCCTTCTATGCCTACTTTCTGGAGGGTTTTTATCATAAATAGGTCTTGAATTTTGTGGAAAGCTTTTTCTGCATCTGTTGACATTATCATATTGTTTTTATCTTTCAGTTTGTTAATATCACACTGATTGATTTGCATATATTGAAGAATCCTTGCGTTCCTGGGATAAACCCCACTTGATCATGGTGTATGACCCTTTAAATGTGCTGTTGGATTCTGTTTCCTAGTATTTTGTTGAGGATTTTTGCATCTATGTTCATCAGTGATATTGGCCTGTAGTTTTCTTTCTTTGTGACATCTTTGTCTGGTTTTGGTATCAGGGTTATGGTGGCCTCGAAGAATGAGTTTGGGGGTGTTCCTCCCTCTGCTGTATTTTGGCAGAGTTTGAGAAGGATAGGTGTTAGCTCTTCTCTAAATGTCTGATAGAATTCACCTGTGAAGCCATTTTGTCCTGGGCTTTTGTTTGTTGGAAGATTTCAGTTTCATTGCTTGTGATTGGTCTGTTCATATTTTCTGTTTCTTCCTGGTTTAGTCTTGGAAGGTTGTGCATTTCTAAGAATTTGTCCATTTCTTCCAGCTTGTCCATTTTATTGGCATATAGTTGCTTGTAGTAATCTCGCATGATCCTTTGTATTTCTGCAGTTTCAATGGTTACTTCTGCTTTTTCATTTGTAATTTGATTGATTTGAGTCTTCTCCCTTTTTTCCTTGATGAGTCTGGCTGTCAGTTGAGTCTGGTGTATCAATTTTGTTTATCTTCTCAAAGAACCAGCTTTTAGTTTTATTTATCTTTGCTATCATTTCCTTCATTTCTTTTTCATTTCCTTCTGATCTGATCTTTATGATTTCCCTCCTTCTGCTGACTTTGGTGTTTTTTTGTTCTTCTTTCTCTAATTGCTTTATTTGTAAGTTTGGGGTTTTTATTTGAGATGTTTCTTGTTTCTTGAGGTAGGATTGCATTTCTATAAACTTCCCTCTTAGAACTGCTTTTGCTGCACCCCATAGGTTTTGGGTTGTCATGTTTCTAGTTATTTTTTGATTTCCTCTTTCATTTCTTCAGTGATCTCTTGGTTATTTAGGAGTGTATTGTTTAGCCTCCATGCGTTTGTATTTTTTACAGATTTTCCTGTAACTGATACCTAGTCTTGTAGCATTGTGGTTGGAAAAGATACCTGATACAATTTCAATTTTCTTAAATTTACCAAGGCTTGATTTGTGACCTAAGACATGATCTATCCTGGAGAATGTTACATGGGCAGTTGAGAAGAAAGTGTATTCTGTTGTTTTTGGAAGGAATGTCATATAAATATCAATTAAGTCCATCTTGTTTAATGTATCATTAAAAACTTGTGTTTCCTTATTTATTTTCACTTTGGATTATCTGTCCATTGGTGAAAGTGGGGTGTTAAAGTCCCCTGCTGTGATTGTGTTACTGTTGATTACCCCTTTTATGGCTGTTAGCATTTGCCTTATGTATTGAGGTGCTCCTATGTTGGGTGCATAAATATTTACAATTGTTATATCTTCTTCTTGGATCGATCCCTTGATCAGTAGTGTCCTTCTTTGTCTCTTCTGATAGTCTTTTTAAAGTCTATTTTGTCTGATATGAGAATTGCTATTCCAGCTTTCTTTTGGTTTCCATTTGCATGGAATATCTTTTTCCATCCCCTCACTTTCAGTCTGTAAGTGTCCCTAGGTCTGAAGTGGGTCTCTTGTAGACAGCATATATACGGGTCTTGTTTTCGAATCCATTTAGCCAGTCTGTGTCTTTTGGTTGGCGCATTTAATCCATTTACATTTAAGGTAATTATTGACATGTATGTTCCTATTACCATTTTCTTAATTGTTTTGGGTTTGTTATTGTAGGTCTTTTCCTTCTCTTGTGTTTTCTGCCTAGAGAAATTCCTTTAGCATTTGTTGTAAAGCTGGTTTGGTGGTGCTGAATTCTCTTAGCTTTTGCTTGTCTGTAAAGGTTTTAATTTCTCCATTGAATCTGAATGAGATCCTTGCTGGGTAATGTAATCTTGGTTGTAGGTTTTCCCTTTCATTACTTTAAATGTGTCCTGCAACACCGTACTGGCTTGCAGAGTTTCTGCCGAGAAATCAGGTGTTAACCTTACGGGGACTCCCTTGTATGTTATTTATTGCTTTCCCCTTACTGCTTTTAATATTTTTTCTTTGTATTTAATTTTTGATAGTTTGATTAATATGTGTCTTGGCATGTTTCTCCTTGGATTTATCCTGTATGGGACTCTCTGAACTTCCTGGACTTGACTGACTATTTCCTTTCCCATATTAGGTAAGTTTCCAACTATAATCTCTTCAAATATTTTCTCAGTCCCTTTCTTTTTCTTTCTTCTTCTGGGACCCCTGTAATTCGAATGTTGGTGCGTTTAATGTTGTTCCAGACTTCTCTGAGACTGTCCTCAATTCTTTTCATTCTTTGTTCTTTATTCTGCTCTGCAGTAGTTATTTCCACTGTTTTATCTTCCAGGTCACTTATCTGTTCTTCTTCCTCAGTTATTCTGCTGTTGATTCCTTCGAGAGAATTTTAAAATTTCATTTACTGTGTTGTTCATCATTGTTTGTTTGCTCTTTAGTTCTTCTAGGTCTTTGTTAAACGTTTCTTGTATTTTCTACATTCTATTTCCAAGATTTTGGATCATCTTTACTATTATTACTCTGAATTCTTTTTCAGGTAGACTGCCTGGTTCCTCTTCATTTGTTTGGTCTGGTGGGTTTTTACCTTGCTCCTTCATCTGCTGTGTATTTCTCTGTCTTCTCATTTTGCTTAACTAACTGCGTTTGGGGTCTCCTTTTCACAGGCTGCAGGTTCATAGTTCCTGTTGTTTTTGGTGTCTGCCCTCAGTGAGTAAGGTTGTTACAGTGGGTTGTGGTTGGTCCCCTTCCTGGTGGAGGGCACTGGTACCTGTGTTCTGGTGGATGAGGCTGGATCTTGTCTTTCTGTTGGGCAGGACCACGTCTGGTGGTGTATTTTGGGGTGTCCGTGAACTTACTATGATTTTAGGCAGCCTCTCTGCTAATGGGTGGGGCTGTGTTCCTGTCTTGCTAGTTGTTTGTTTTGGGGTGTCAAGCACTGTAGCTTCCTGGTCGTTGGGTGGAGCTGGATCTTAGCATTGAGATGGAGATCTCTGTGAGAGCTTTTGCCATTTGATATTACATGGGTCTGGGAAATCTCTGGTGGTCCAATGTCCTGAACTTGGCTCTCCCACCTCAGAGGCTCAGGCCTGACACCCAGTCAGAGCACCAAGACCCTGTCAGCCACATGGCTCAGAAGAAAAGGGAGAAAAAAAAGAAAGAAAAATCAATAAATAAAATTATTGAAATAAAAAATACTATTAAAGGGCTTCCCTGGTGGCGCAGTGGTTGAGAGTCTGCCTGTCGATGCAGGGGAAATGGGTTCGTGGCCCGGACCGGGAAGATCCCACATGCCGCGGAGTGGCTAGACCCATGAGCCGTGGCCGCTGAGCCTGCACGTCTGGAGCCTGTGCTCCGCAACAGGAGCGGCCACAACAGTGAGAGGCCCACATACTGAAAAAAAAAAAAAAAAAAAAAAAAAAAAAATTAAAAGTAATTTAAAAAAAGAAAGAAGAGAGCAACCAAACCAATAAACAAATCTACCAATGATAACAAGTGCTGAAAACTATACCAAAAAACCCCAAAATGCACAGACAGAGCCCTAGGACAAATGGTAAAAGCAAAGCTATATAGAAAAAATCACACAAAGAAGCATACACATACACACTCACAAAAAGAGAAAAAGGAAAAATATATATATACACACAAAACAAAGTGAGCAACCAACTCAATAAACAAATCTGCCAATGATAATAAGTTGTAAATACTAAACTAAGATAAAAATAAAACCAGAAACAAATTAGATGCAGAAAGCAAACCCCAAGTCTACAGTTGCTCCCAAAGTCCACCGCCTCAATTTTGGTATGATTCGTTGTCTATTCAGGTATTCCACAGATGCAGTGTACATTAAGTTGATTGTGGAGATTTAATCCGCTGCTCCTGAGGCTGCTGGGAGGAATTTCCCTTTCTCTTCTTTGTTCACACAGCTCCTGGGGTTCAGCTTTATATTTGGCCCTGACTCTGCATGTGGGTTGTCTGAGGGCATCTGTTCTTCACTCAAACAGGATGGGGTTAAAGTAGCAGCTGATTAGGGGGGCTCATGCTCACTCAGGCCAGGGGTAGGGTGGGGTATGGAATGTGGGGCGAGCCTGTGGCAGCAGATGCCGGTGTGACGTTGCACCAGCCTGAGGCGCACCGTGTGTTCTCCCGGGGAAGTTGTCCCTTGATCTCGGGACCCTGGCAGTGGTGGGCTCTACAGACTCCTTGGTGGGGAGGTGTGGATAGTGACCTGTGTTTGCACACAGGCTTCTTGGTGGCTGCAGCAACAGCCTTAGCATTTCATGCCCGTCTCTGGTGTCTGCACTGATAGCCACAGCTCACGCTCATCTCTGGAGCTCCTTTAGGCGGTGCTATGAATCCCCTCTCCTTGTGCACCAGGGAACAATGGTCTCTTGCCTCTTCGGCAGGTCCATACTTTTTCCAGACTCCCTCCCGTCTAGCTGTGGCGCACTAGCCCCCTTCAGGCTATGTTCACGCAACCAACCCCAGTCCTCTCCCTGGGATCTGACCTCCAAAGCCTGAGCCTCAGCTCCCAGCCCCCGCCTGCCCCGGTGGGTGAGCAGATAAGCCTCTAAGGCTGGTGAGTGCTGGTCGGCACCGATCCTCTGTGCGGGAATCTCTCCGCTTTGCCCTCCGCACCCCTGTTGCTGCGCTCTCCTCCGTGGCTCTGAAGCTCCCCCCCTGCCACCCCCGGTCTCTGCCAGTGAAGGGGCTTCCTAGTGTGTGGAAACCTTTCCTCCTTCACAGCTCCCTCCTAGAGGTGCAGGTCCTTTCCCTATTCTTTTGTCTCTGTTTGTTCTCTTTTCTTTTGCCCTACCCAGGTACGTGGGGGAGTTTCTTGCCTTTCGGGAAGATTGAGGTCTTCTGCCAGTGTTAAGTAGTTGTTCTGTAGGACCTGTTCCACATGTAGATGTATTTTTGATGTATTTGTGGGGAGGAAGGTGATCTCCACATCTTACTCCTCCGCCATCTTGAAGGTCCCATCCCATTATTCTTGATGTTAACTTTGTTCACTTGGTTAAGGTGACTAGGTTTCTCCAACATAAAGTTACTGTTTTTCTCTGTAAGCTAAATTTTGTGGGAGATATTTTGAAATTATGTAAATATCCTGTTCCTTAACAAATTTTCACCCACTAGTTTTAACATTCATTGATGATTTTTTGCATGAATCATTTATTACAATGATGGTTGCCAAATGCTCATTTTCTAATTTTGTCATTCCTTCCACATGTATTAAGTGGTATTCTACTGTAGAGAAGAACACTCTGTTATTCGTTCATTCATTTATTTAGACTCAAGGATTCCTATTTTATTTACTGGGGTTTAATTCATTATTATTATTATTTATTTTGATGCTCAAATTGGCCTATATTTGGCTAGCAGGAGCTTCTTCAAGAGGGTTCCTAGGTGTTTTTTTTTTACCACTTTCCAATCGCATCTGTAGCATTTCCTCACTTTTGACACTTCTGTTCCAGACTTACGTTGTACTTTCAGTGCTCCACCTGTAGTGTCATTCTGGTTCTTTCTAGTGGAGAATGATATGTAGAAACCAACATCTGAGCATTAGGGGTGCTGATTAATACAGGGTGTCATTGTTTCTAGGCCCTTTTAACAAATAGAGCTAGGAAGGATAGACATAGACACACACACACACTCACACACACACACACAAACACACACATTTTTTTCTTCTTGGTCATTTGGGTGTTCCACAGATTACCAGTGTGAGCATTTCATATAATATGGATTTTGATGTTTTTAAAAAATAACATTTACCGTAAGCAGAGCCCATGTGTGTGTGCACATGCATACACCTGTGCACGTATATGTATGTGTATATCCTTCTTAGCTCTATCTGCATATGTGTGTGCATACATGCACTTACTTGTTTATTTATTGATCTACCTAAGTTAAAAAACATGAGTTGACACAAATACCTCCAATTCAAATCCAGTATGACAGAGTTTGTTTTAGCCTTTCCTGTTTCCATTTTTGAAACTCCTTTCTGAGAAGCCTGGCTCTCATTATTCACAATATATTTACATACTTGCCTGTTACCCTCATGTGTAATCACCATGGTGGCTGTCTCCTTAGCCACATCTCTGCACATTTAACTTGCCTCTTTGACTCTGTACTTCTCCAGTCCCAGTTCCCTTGGCACTATTAGCCTTCTCAGTCTTGACCATCCCCTTCCCCCAACTGTCTCCATATTCCTGGCCCTAGCAGGCCCAGCAACCTGGGCTGTATTAAGGGAAGGGAAGGAAGAGGAAAGACACTAAGAAATATATTATAAAGAAAAAGAAACAAAAGGGGAGAGCTGTTTTATTTATTTCTATGTGAAATGCTGTTTTAAAAATATATAATAGTGTTTAGTAGCCCTTACTTCGAGGCTGACTGTGGTTCAGATTCTAAATTTACCACCTACCAGGTGTGTAATCTTGGGCAAGGTACTTAACATCTCTGTGCCTCAGTTTTCTCACGTGTAAAATGGGGCTAGTAATAATACCTGTCTCACAGGGTTCCGGTGAGGTTTAAGTGAATTAATATGTATAAAGTGTACAGGACAGTGTCTTGCACACAGTATTTTTATTATTATCAGACAACCTATCATTGTGAAATATGTTGTTTTTTTCTAATAAAAAATTACTAAATACCAATGAATCATTAGTGATGTCTTCAGTAGAGATAAGAAAAATTACTACGGTTACTTTTTCCTCTATCAAAAAGTATATGTTTTCTACAGGAAAATAAGGCAGCCAGAATTGGTACTTTTCCAAGAGTTTTTTTTTTTTTTTTTTTTTTAAACCAGGCTGTGAAGTTAAAGGAAAAATCATTAAAAGTTATTGCCAATTAGAGATATTAGTGTAAGCCACTGGGATGGTTTTCAAATTATACAGTTTTAATTTACATGCATCTTCTTAGGAGTCTGCATCAGAAGTTGGCAGTCTGTGGCCCACAGGTCAAATCTAGCCCACTGTCTGGTTTTTATATGGTCAGTGAGCTAAGTGTGGTTCTTACATTTTTTAAAAACTTATTTATTTTTATTGAAGTACTGTTGATTTACAGTGATGTGTCAGTTTCTGGTGTACAGCAAAGTGATTCAGTTTCATATATATATATATATATTTTCTTTTTCATATTCTTTTCCACTATGGTTTATTGTATGACATTAAATATTTCCTGTGCTATATATTAGGACCTTGTTTTTTTTAATCTGCTTTATATGTAGTAGTTTGTATCTGCTAATCCCAAACTCCTAATTTTTCCCTCCCCCACCCCCTTTCCCCTTTAGTAACCATAAGTTTGTGTTCTATGTCTGTGAATCTGTTTCAAAATAAGTTCATTTGTGTCATATTTTAGATTCTACATATAAGTGATATCATATGATATTTGTCTTTCTCTTTCTGACTTACTTCACTTAGTATGATAACCTCTAGGTCCATTCATGTTGCTGCAAATGGCATTATTTCATTCTTTTTTACGGCTGAGTAGTATTCCATTGTGCATATATACTACATCTTCTTTATCCATTCATCTGTCAGTGGACATTTAAGTTGCTTCCATGTCTTGGCTGTTGTAAATAGTGCTGCAGTGAACATTGGGATGCATGTATCTTTTCTAATTATAGTTTTGTCTGGCTCTATGCCTAGGAGTGAAATTGCTGGATCATATGGCAACTCTGTTTTTAGTTTTGTAAGGAGGCTCCACACTGTTTTCCACAGCGGCTGCACCAATTTACATTCCTAACAGTGTAGGAGGGTTCCCTTTTCTCCACACCCTCTCCAGCATTTGTTATTTGTAGCCTTTTTAATGATAGCCATTCTGACTGGTGTGAGCTGGTACTTCACTGTAGTTTTTTTTTTTTTTTTTTTTTGCGGTACGCGGGCCTCTGTTGTGGAGAAGGCTCCGGCCGCACAGGCTCAGCAGCCATGGCTCACGGGCCCAGCCACTCTGCGGCCTGTGGGATCCTCCCGGACCAGGGCACGATCCCGCGTCCCCTGCATCGGCAGGTGGACTCTCAACCACTACACCACCAGGGAAACCCCTTCACTGTAGTTTGGACTTGTATTTCTCTGATAATTAGCATTGTTGAGTATCTTTTCATGTGCCTATTAGTCATCTGTGTGTCTTCTTTGGAGAAATGTCTATTTAGGTCTTCTGCCCATTTTTACATTTTTAAATGGTTTTAAAAAGTAAGAATGTTTTATGACAAGTGAAAATTATGTAAAATGCAAATTTCATTTTCTATAAGTAAAGTTTCATTGGAGCATAGCCACACCTATTTGTGTATATCTTATCTATGGCTGATCTTGCTCTACAGTGACAGGGTTGAATAGTTACACAGAGACAATACGGTCCACAAAGTCTAAAATACTTAATGTATGGCCCACTCTCACCATTATTCAACATAGTTTTGGAAGTTTTCGCCACAGTATTCAGAGAAGAAGAAAAAAATAAAAGGAATCCAAATCAGAAAATAAGTAAAGCTGTCACTGTTTGCAGATGACATGATACTACACATAGAGAATCCTAAAGATGCTACCAGAAAACTACTAGAGCTAATCAATGAATTTGGTAAAGTAGCAGGATACAAAATTAATGCACAGAAATCTCTTGCATTCCTATACACTAATGATGAAAAATCTGAAAGTGAAATTAAGAAAACACTCCCATTTACCACTGCAACAAAAAGAATAAAATATCTAGGAATAAACCTACCTAAGGAGACAAAAGACCTGTATGCAGAAAATTATAAGACACTGATGAAAGAAATTAAAGATGATACAAACACATGAAGAGCTATACCATCCTTGGATTGGAAGAATAACGTGAAAATGGCTATACAAACCAAAGCAATCCACAGATGCCATGCAATCCCCATCAAACTACCAATGGCATTTTTTTTACAGAACTAGAACAAAAAATTTCACAATTTGTACGGAAACACAAAAGATCCCGAATAGCGAAAGCAATCTTGAGAAAGAAAAACTCTACTTCCCAAAGCAATCTATAGATTCAATGCAATCCCTATCAAACTACCACTGGCATTTTTCACAGAACTAGAACAAAAAATTTCACAATTTGTATGGAAACACAAAAGACCCCGAATAGCCAAAGCAATCTTGAGAACAAAAAATGGAGCTGGAGGAATCAGGCTGCCTGACTTCAGACTATACTACAAAGCTACAGTAATCAAGACAGTATGGTACTGGCACAAAAACAGAAAGATAGATCAATGGAATAGGATAGAAAGCCCAGAGATAAACCCATGCACATATGGTCACCTTATCTTTGATAAAGGTGGCAGGAATATACAGTGGAGAAAGGACAGCCTCTTCAATAAGTGGTGCTGGGAAAACTGGACAGGTACATGTAAAAGTATGAGATTAGATCACTCCCTAACACCATACACAAAAATAAGCTCAAAATGGAATAAAGACCTAAATGTAAGGCCAGAGACTGTTAAACTCTTAGAGGAAAACATAGGCAGAACACTCCATGACATAAATCACAGCAAGATCCTTTTTGACCCATCTCCTAGAGTAATGGAGATAAAAACAAAAATAAACAAATGGGACCTAATGAAACTTCAAAGCTTTTGCACAGCAAAGGAAACCATAAACAAGACCAAAAGACAGCCCTCAGAATGGGAGAAAATATTTGCAAATGAATCAACTGACAAAGGATTAATCTCTAAAATTTACAGGCAGCTCATGCAGCTCAATAACAAAAAAATAAACAACCCAATCCAAAAATGGGCAGAAGACCTAAATAGACATTTCTCCAAAGAAGATATACAGACTGCCAACAAACACATGAAAGAATGCTCAACATCATTAATCATTAGAGAAATGCAAATCAAAACTACAATGAGATATCATCTCACACCAGTCAGAATGGCCATCATCAAAAAATCTAGAAACAATAAATGCTGGAGAGGGTGTGGAGAAAAGGGAACACTCTTGCACTGCTGGTGGGAATGTGAATTGGTTCAGCCACTATGGAGAACAGTATGGAGGTTCCTTAAAAAACTACAAATAGAACTACCATATGACCCAGCAATCCCACTACTAGGTATATACCCTGAGGAAACCAGACAGTTTGGAGGTCCCTTAAAAAACTAAAAATAGAACTACCATACGACCCAGCAACCCCACTACTGGGCATATACCCTGAGAAAACCATAATTCAAAAAAGAGTCATGTACCACAATGTTCATTGCAGCTGTATTTACAGTAGCCAGGACACGGAAGTAACATAAGTGTCCATCAACAGTTGGATGGATAAAAAAGATGTGGCACATATATACAATGGAATATTCCTCAGCCATGAAAAGAAATGAAGTTGAGTTATTTGTAGTGAGGTGGATGGACCTAGAGACTGTCATACAGAGTGAAGTAAGTCAGAAAGAGAAAAACAAATACTGTATGCTAACACATATATATGGAGTCTAAGAAAAAAAAAAAGGTCATGAAGAACCTAGGGGCAAGATGAGAATAAAGACGCAGACCTACTAGAGAATGGACTTGAAGATATGCAGAGGGGGAAGGGTAAGCTGGGATGAAGTGAGAGAGTGGCATGGACATATATACACTACCAAATGTAAAATAGGTAGCTAATGGGAAGCAGCCGCACAGCACAGGGAGATCAGCTCAGTGCTTTGTGACCACCTATAGGGGCGGGATAGGGAGTGTGGGAGGGAGATGCAAGATGGAAGAGATATGGGGATATATGTATATGTATAACTGGTTCAATTTGTTATAAAGCAGAAACTAACACACCATTGTAAAGCAATTATATGTAATGGAATAACTGAGGACATGGAAAGGAGACGTGACCCATGAGCCCCGCCCCTCCCTCAACAAACTGGGGGCTGGCGAATAAGCCAGAACTGCAAACAGTCCTGATTGCTTTGAGCCCCCCACCGGCAAACCGGGGGCATGTGAATAAGCCAGAACTGTGAACAGTCCTGAATGCTTTGAGCCCCACCCCCGGCAAACCGGGGGCCTGCGAAGAAGCATTGAGTGCTTTGGGCGCTGATCCATGAGAATGTCCTCAGTATAATCAGTATGGTGGGAACGCAAGGAAATGTCCTTGTGCTACTTCAGTATAATCAAAATAATGGTGGGAACTTTGTGCTGCGTTTGCGCTCAAGGACGAAGCACGGCATGTTTTCAAGAAAGCCCATTATTGCTTGTATAATCAATAGGAGCATATGTTGCTGCTTTGGCATTTCTGAAATGTTAAGAAAACAAGTCTTAAAATGTTAACATAGATAATGCTTTAATAAAAGCTACCACAGCAGAACAGACGGCGCTGTTTTGCCTGAGCGAGCAGCAGCCCTCTACTGCTGTGCTTCCGCACAATTCATCTCGTGCGATGAGCTTACTTTCGGCCCTGTCATAAGATAAACTACAACAATTGTACTCCAATAAAGATGTTAAAAAAAAAGAAAGAAAGAAAATGAGCTGACTCTTGGTTTATACTGTTAGAGAAGCAGTCACAGAGGTCTGGAAGAATCTCAGGGAAGATGGGTCAAGTCCAGCAGATACTCTTACCTTGCCTGGTGACCCTGGACAAGTCACATATCCTGGTCTGTTTCTTCATCTGTGGAATGAGAATATTGGACCTGAAGATCTAAGTCCTTCATGCTACCCTTTGGTGCCTTCGTAACATGAATTCACTGGATTCTACTTTTATAGGCTGACAGTTTACTTTAAAAAGCAGTCTCACTTCATCTTTTCCATTGATCTGTTTGATATGAATTGAGCTAATATGGCAATTTTCATCTCTGTCCAAAAGCTTCAGAAATCATTGAGACCTCCCATTTTTATCTGATTTTATCTCCCATTACTGTGCCTGAGTGGATTTTGTGTTGCAGTAAATATTATCTTATTTTGCTAGATGGCCAAGCTACTTCACAAAGGCCCAAAGAGCAGTTTACTCTGTTCCACAGCAACAAGCCTTTTGCCCACATTTGCCATCTGGTGTTTGAAGCCTGTATCTTGTGGAGATTTTTTTCATTAGCTGACAGTCATTACTCATCTGCTTTTGGCTTTAGTATATCTGACATTCTCATTATTGCTCATGCTAAATAGTCTCTGTTTTAAGTAAGAGAGCACTTGGAGTTGTTTGCTTAATAGAAGGGATTCAATTTCCTCATCTGGAAAACAAGGGCGTTGGATGAGAAGGTTCCTGCCAGTTGACACCATCTATGATTTTATGAAACTTGGGTTTTAATGACTTATGTATGTGATTGACAGCCCACTTAGACTGTGGTCTGTGAAGAGGAAGGCCATGCCGTAATAGGCTCTCTTGATGATGAATAACTGAGTAAGTGAATGAATGGCCACATAAGCCCAGGTAATATCAGGATGAGAGAGCCATTGCCCCATAAAGGCAATACCAATGGTATTTTGTAATTTTCCACATTCATTTTCCACAGTATTTTTAGAGGTTTCCTAAAAATAAATCTCAAGGCCGTGACCTACAAAGCCCCTTGCTACCTCCTCCATCTGATTTTTACTACTCTTTCTTCTAGTCTTTATACTATGTCCCCACTGGTCGTCCTGGTATTTCAAAATATGCCAAGCATCTAATTTAAGTTTAATTTAAATATACATATCAGGGTCCTTGTACTGGCTGTTCCCTCTGCCTGGAATGCTCTTCCAGAATATGCAAGTGGTTTATTCCCTTCATGCAAATCTGTGCTCAAACATCATCCATCTCTCAGAGAGACTATCACATCCCACATCTTATTTTTATCCATTTACTTTGCTTTATTTTTCATCATAGCACTCACTAATATATGCAATGTGTCTTATATTCATCTATCAATTTATTGTTCCTAGCCCCTGGAATAGTGCTTTGCACACAGGAGTCACTCAAGCAGTAATTGTTGAGTGAATACATGAATGAGAACAAGAAAAAAATATCTATTAAGTACTTGATTTGTGACTTAAGGTTCTCTCCAACTCCACTGTTAAAGTACACACCTGTCTGTAACACAACTTGTAGTTTTTTTGCCTCTATGCCTCTGCACCTATCATTATTTACCCCTTCTATCCCTTTCCCTCTAATTCTGGATACTTATAAGTCCCAAATCCTACCCATCATTGTCTGAGTTCTTACTTTTCTTTGAAACCTTCACTGACTAGGCCCACTATCTCTTCATCTGAACTGGTGGGTCCAATGGCACTCTGTCATCATGCCCTCTCCCATCTGATCCATTATCTATCTCTGCGTGTCTTAACTCCCCAACCATAGGCTCTGTGAGTAGAGATTATTTTTATGTATTTCTATTTTGTTTTACTTTACATTTTCATGTATATTTTAAATGGAATTGACTTTTTTGTTTTAGATAGAATAAAACATTTACTATTAACAATTTTGAATCTGCAAAGATATAAAGATGAAAGCAAAAATTACCCCCAAATTCTACTGTAAAGAGAAAATAATCACTGTGAACATTTAGACACACCAACCCAACACACACACACACACACACACACACACACACACACCATATTCTTATAAAAAATTGGATACCATATGTTATCTAGTACCTTAAATATTTTTTTGCATTTTTTTAAAAAAACTTAAGATAATATCGAGGATAATTCAGTAAATATGTCTTCACTGATACTTGTAATTGCTGCAGTTACATCATATTTAACCAATCCCTTATTTGACTGACTTTGAAATTATTTGCAATTTTTAGCTATTGCAAATGTTTGATGTATATTTTTGGGGTAAGCGGGATGAGAGATTTGAAGAGAGGGTAGACGTGAAATCATCATGGTGGAGGGATGGAACATGAATTGACTAGAGAAATACTCTTCACATTTTTTTTTTACTAATGTGCCCCCTAAAAGAATTTTGAAAAATTCTATTCGCTTTTGCATTTTTAAAAGTTGATGTGTATAGTTTTTATTAAAATTTAAAATGTTTAAAGCTTATAATTTCTGGCAAATTGTAAATATATACATGTTAAAATTAAGCTATGCTATTACTTTTAAAAAGATGTCTGATGGAATCAAAATATAGTGGTTTGATATCTACCTTAATCTGTTTTTCAAAAAATCATGAACTAGCTCCTTATTAATGATCTGAAATGGTATACAGTCCCTTTTTCTTCTAGAATTACCAATTCTGTTCTCCTTTTCTTACAGAGTTTGTGCTCATACAGTATAGTTTTACACTTCAAAGCCTTTTACTGGTCAACCATTGCAATGAAATTTGTGTACATAAATTTATATATTTAAAATTTCCTGGGACCACAAGGAAATTTTTAAATGTGTATTACACATTTTGAAAAATAATTTGTTAAATGTATTAATAAAATAAAAAAGCTGTTTTTCTCTTCCAACTAGGTAATGTATCTATGGATGAGTGTTACTTGTTGGTAGAATTAAATAGCAGTATCAATTTTTTTCTTATTTTTCATTTTTATAGATGTTAAGTGCTGAGAAACATTTTCACATTAATCAAGTAGATGGGAATGGGCAGTTTTGTTATAGCAATTTTCCTCAATCCTTTGAACTCCTTTTGAGTTATTTGATTAAAAAAATTGTGTATAGGGCTTCCCTGGTGGCGCAGTGGTTGAGAGTCCGCCTGCCGATGCAGGGGACGCGAGTTCGTGTCCCGGTCCGGGAAGATCCCACATGCCGCGGAGCGGCTGGGCCCGTGAGCCATGGCCACTGAGCCTGCGCATCTGGAGGCTGTGCTCCGCAACGGGAGAGGCCACAACAGTGAGAGGCCTGCGTACTGCAAAAAAAAAAAAAAAAAAAAATTTGTGTATAAATTTATTACCAAAAAATACTTCTAATGATCTGTCAGTGGATAAGCAATTATTCTAATGACTGTCAGTGGATAAGCAATTAGGCCTCCTGTCAGTTTTATTGACAGTAAAGACAGGGCTGGAGAAATGTCTTAGGGGGCCAGGCACAGACATTGGCTGGAGCACCTTTGAACTTGATGACTATGGATATTCTGTCTACTGTGTGGTGTGCTTGCCCCAGTACTGCCTGACTCCTCAGGTACAGCCCAGAGAAGCAGGGCTGGGTTTCGTCAGGTTTGAAAATTCAGCACGTGTGTGTTAACTAAAAATATAAGAAATATGAAAAAATAGCTGGTGGAATCCAGGCTGGACAAGGAAAGTGGTGGAAGATGGACTGGGGGAAAGTAGAGAGGAGAAAGTAAAGGGAGGGCTCTTTAAGGTGGATGATTGTTTGGAATAGCTGAAGTGGCAAACAGGAAAAAGAGGAAATGGTGGTCAGTTGTGTGATTCCATAGTTTTAGAGGTAGAGCAGTTATGGGTCGTGAACATGCCCAAGGTGTGGCCATGACGTGAAGTTCATAAACTTCATTTGTTCATAAACAGATCACATAAAAATGAGTTCATGGAAATAGGTGCTATGATCTCAAAAGGGTTGTCCATGTCAATATGATAAGGAGTGAAGGCAGGGCTTACAGTGGAGAGAGAGAGTGTGGGGCAGGCGTCAACAGATTTGAACAATGAGAGAAGGTTGGTAAAGCAGAACAACAAAGAAAGAGGAAGAATGCCTTGAAAGCTGAAAGGAGTGGGTCTTAAGGGAGCTTTGCATGTTTACAAGAAGCTGCAGGAAAAATGGTTTAGAAATGGCTATGGTGGGTATGGAAACTCATTGCCTGACCCTGATGTAGGAATACTTGTCATTTGAGAAGTGTAGGGGAGGCCATGTCCTCAGGGAAGAGCCCCAGTTATCAGGAGGGAGAAACTCAGAGCAGATATTGAAGACACAGGGAAATTTGCTGTCGATGGATGGGCGGTAACAAGAAGTCACAGTGAAGTGGAGAGTGGTAGGAGCAGGTCAGGAACAAGAAAGTAGCACAGAGCTTTTTGAAGAGAATGTTACAGATCAAGATCCCTGCTGAGTATTTGAGGAGCAGGTGAATTCTAGTTTTCATGTTGACTGAGGAAAACAGAAAATAGGGCAGGTGGATTTAGTCCAGTGGTCTCTGAGGAGTAGGGCCTTTGCCCAACTACTCAATATCAGCTTTAAGTTCATTGAAGGTGTGTCTTGCTTGGTTGAAATAATTGAGGCTTACATGCTGCAGACATGCTGAATTATTATTTTAATGTAGTTTTGCTTTTTATTGCCAGTATATCATTGGGATTATTTTTGTGCCTGTATTTATTATTAATTGTTTATTTAATAATTACATTACAAAAGGCATTGGCTTATAATTTTCATTCTCTGTATATCTGTGTTTATGTATATTGTATATTTTGTCAGGTTTTGATATGAGGATAATGGTAGTTTTTAGAAACAGAGAGGTGTCCATTGTTTTCCACACTCTGGAGCTCTTAGCACGGACATTATCTGTTCTTTGTAAGCTAGAAAGAACTTTGCTATAAAATTCTCTGAATGTGTGCTATCTAATATGGCATAATAAGCACCTGAAATGCGGCTAATATGACTGAGGAACTGAATTTTCAAATTTATTGTTTTTATTTTAAATTTAATTTCTCATTTAAAAATTGATACTCATCTCAGTGTTTCAGTGTTTTGGGGGCAAACTGGTTATGTGAGTCTATGTTTTGTAGATTATGTGAAGTCTAAATATATAGATGACGTATTTCTAATGAAAATTTACCAGCCAGATTGAAATGTACTTTAAATGCAAAATATACCCTGGATTTTAAAGACTAAGAAAAAGTAAAACTAATAACCTTTACTTTGATTTTATGTTGACATGATAATTGTTTGTCATGGCCACCTATGTTGTTAAATAAAAGATGTTATTAAAATTAATTTTACTATTCCTTTTTATCCTTTTAGTGTGGCTATTAGAAAATTTAAAATTATAAATGTGGCTTGCGTTTGTGACAGGCATTATATTTCTATTAGACAGCATGATTCTGAACCATGAGCTTTTCTAAAAGGTAGTAAAACTTCCTCAGTTTCTTTTTTTTAAAATTTTCATATTTGCTTTTATTTATTTTTAATTAATTTTTATTGGAGTATAGTTGATTTACAATGTTGTGTTAGTTTCTACTGTACAGCAAAGTGAATCAGTTATACATATACATATATCCACTCTTTTCTAGATTCTTTTTCCATTTAGGTCATTACAGAGTATTGAGTAGAGTTCCCTGTGCTATGCAGCAGTTCCTTATTAGTTATCTGTTTTATATATAGTAGTGTGTATTTGTCAATCCCAATCTCCCAATTTATCCCTCTCCTCATTTTCTTATAGAGTTACTGGTTCATTCCGTTTTCCTATCTCTCCAGAATAAATTTTGATCATTTATATCTTCCTCAAAAGTATTTATTTCAAATGTATGAATATAGTACTTTCAAATATTTCCTTTCTTCCTCCCTCCCTCCCTCCCTTCCTTTCGGTAATAGTAAATGGTAAATCAGCTCTAAGATACATTGATAAAATTCTCTTTTTGTGATTTTCAATTAATTTTATATCTGCTTTGACATTTATTGATTCAAAAATATTTTTAGAATCATCCAATTACTTTTCCTTATTTGTAGGAATTACATTTTTGTTTTCTCTTCTGATAAAAATTGCTGTTTTTTTTTTTTTTTTTTGCCGTATGTGGGCCTCTCACTGTTGTGGCCTCTCCCATTGTGGAGCACAGGCTCCGGACGAGCAGGCTCAACGGCCATGGCTCACGGGCCCAGCCGCTCCACGGCATGTGGGATCCTCCCAGACCGGGGCACGAACCCGTATCCCCTGCATCGGCAGGCGGACTCTCAACCACTGCGCCACCAGGGAAGCCCAAAATTGCTGTTTTTTAAAAAAGGATATCATCAGTGAATAGAGAAGTCAATATTTATTTTATTTTCTGTTCCACAAACTATTTTTCCTGCAGTATATTGCCTTGCTTCTAATTGTTTAGATAAATTTTATATAAAAGTTTTCTTTCAATATTTCATGTTCCATGAAACATTTGTTTTTACAATATTGCATTTAAAAATGAAACAGGATATGTCCTGCACATATATTTCATTTTTCTTTGTCCTTTCTTGCTTTGCAATCCACTTTTACAGAGAAAGCAATCACACTGTACTTAAAAAGAATCAACAATAGATGCAATGTATCTACCGTTTAAATGTTCCAGGGATGTGCTAATTTCTTAATTGAAATTACCATATTTAGCCTTCACAGTAGTTCTGTGAAGTATGTACTGATGGTATCCTCAGTTTGCAGATGGGGAAACCAGACCAAGAGGGATTGGAACCCATCCAGGGTTTCCCACCTATTGCCCATGGACTCACACGCTCCATGGGAGAGATCATTCTGTTAGTTTCTCATTCACAATACTAGAAAAATATAGCAGACCTCTTTATAGAAGATGTCTAGCATCAGAACATCAACATAGTTCATGCTACGATTCCATTGTCAGGCAATTATTACATGCAGTTATGTTCAGTGTTCATAAATTGTCCCATGATATATACTACTACTGTGTATTGGGTTTCCTATAACAGCCTAACAAAAATCTTTCATTCATCTGCAGTGAGGTACACTTTCTATAAACAATTGTTTCCTTTAATCATTTGGGGGGTGAGGAGAAATAGATACCAATTAGCCATTTTTAATACTGTGTATCTTCAAATTAGAATTTTTGAAGTCTTACTCATATCTGTAGAATGGCAGAAAAGGAGAAACTTCATACAGTTTACTTCTTTGGGCAAGCAAAGGCGAATCCCTGTCTTTTTGCCTCTGAACTCTATCCCATTTGCTGTCAAATACCTTTTAAAATTAATTTAGCTATGGTATAGTCTCTTTTAAGATTTAGATATTTAATAACAACAAATGACTATGGTTCATTAATTTGTGATTCTTTTCTTTCTTTTTTTTTAAAGATAGTGTTTTTGGAAGAAGCATCCCAACAAGAAAAGCTGGCCAAAGAATGGTGCTTCAAGCCATGTGAAATAAGAGAACTGAGCCATCAGTAAGTCAGAGCCAACATTTTCCCCTTTTACTTGATGCTGTTAACTAGTCTCAGATGATAAGAACCTGTCTTGAGAGACAGAGAGGCTTTTTTTTTTTTTTTTTTTTTTAAAGGATGAGGTGGGAAAGAGAAGGTAAATAGAGAACATGGAGCTGAAAGACAGAAACTTTGAAAACTAGAGGCTGCCATCATTCATTTACTTCTTCAGCAAATATTTGTTGAGCTCATCATGTGTAAGAATAGGATCTGGAGGTGAAAATGATCTACAGAGCCTTGGTCCTCACTGGTTTTACGGCCCATGGGGGACAGGGAGAATAAACAAGTGCACAGATACGTAAGCATGACAGTGATGCCTTCTATAAAGGAAGTAACGAGGGAGCATGATGGAGATAAACTAGTGCTATGGAGGGGAGTTTGGGGAGGAATAACTCTGACAGTGTGCTTAGGGAAGACCTATCTCCAAAAGTGCATTTGAGCTACGATTTTATGTTCCAGCTACTTTAGTGGTTAATATTTGTGCCAAATGTGTTTTCTGTTGATTGGTCTACTCTCTTCATAGCCTGGGTGATTTGTCTTATAGAAATGGGAATACTTCTTTTAAACTCAAAGATTTTGTCTGGTTTCAGGCCAAGTATGTTTCCAAAGTCATTGAAAGTTCCAAAGTCAACCAAAATCGTTTACATTCTACAAACACTTTTATAACTTGGGAAGTGGCTTTAGAGTAATGTAATGAGAACACTGAATTAGGAATTAGAACACCTGCCACGAATCCTCACCCTACAGCTCTGCAGCTGTTAGATGGAAAGCAAGCCACTTCCCCTCTTCGAGCTCGTCTCCTGGGCTGTTGGCAAAGGATTGTCCTAGATTGTGGTAGACACCTTGTCCACTGCAGGAGGACTGTGAATTGGGTTCCCCCTTAGGCTTTGAGGCAGAGGAGCTGGCCACAGTCCAGAGACATGGGATGACTGACCCTAAAGTTTTGTTGCACTTATACTCACGTCTCCTCCTCCTTCCCTCTCTGTGCTGCCTCCCTGTTGGCTTAGAAGCATGTGGCCAATGGGCATGCAGATGAGTCCAATGGGCATGGAGGTCATTTTAGGCACCTCTGCTGTTGCCATCTGTTTCCTCTGCTAGATTTTCTTGAGAATATATGTTGAGGAATAACTGACATTTATAAGTCACCTTCTTGCATTGCTTTGTCATGAAAGATTAGAAGGTGGCTTGGGAGTGGATGAGATGGAGATTGGGAGAGGGTGGGAGGATGGTGGAGTGGCTGGAGGATGGGCAGTGAGGTGAACACATCTGTGGGTCTTCATATCCTTTTGTCCCTATTTATGAGGCTGCTTTTGGAGGTAAATCCATCTAACAAATGCATGTGCCAGGAGACCTGTAAGTACTACCACACAGAAAAGTGAGAAGGTAGAAAAATTGTGAACTTTGGTGGAAGACTAAAATCTTTGAAGAAAAATTATATTTAAAATGCAAAGTGATTTTTATATCAAACCTATAAAATAGGTACAGTTGAATTTCTTCAAGTCAGGATTAAAATACATGATGTCTCTGACAGTCTGTTTAATAGAGTCAGTGTACCTACAGGTATCTCAGCACCGTGTGGATTTTTTTTTAAATGAAAATTACAGCTGGAGCACTCTGAGCCGTGCTTTGGATCAGACTATGACCATGAACCTGAGAGAGGTTGACAGGGCCAGGAGTGGATCAGACTATGACCATGAACCTGAGAGAGGTTGACAGGGCCAGGATTAGGGTGAGGCAAATGAGGCATTCACCTTGAGCACAGAATTTAAGGATTTTGGGGAGGGCAAAAAACTTACTAATCAAGATAAATAATACTTTAATGCAGTTTAATGCAGTATTTTTAAAAATCAAAATTAATGCAAAAAACCCACAATGAACAAAATACCAAAATTATTAATAAGGACAAGATGTTGTTGTTTGTTTCACACCCTTGCATTTTTGTGCAATGAAAGAGTGGTTTTCAAACAGCCCAGGATGCCCAGGCCCTTGGGACCATCGCATCCCCAGCAGTGCATGTTGATGAGGGTTGCCAATAGTGTGCAAGCAGACTGAGTAACTTAAGCTATTATGTAGAAGTTCATGTGTTTTGATTGTAGGGCTTTTTCTAGCATTTTCCACTTGGTTAAAAGACAGGTGGATGTTCTGACAAGTGTATATAGGGGCGCATATTGTTCTTTCTCCTCAGGTTCTGGTACAGCCTAGGCAGCACTGCAAGTTTGGGATGTGAAGTTGATGGTTTTTATCTGGGGAAAGTTGAGATTTTCTGAGGAAGTTAGGATAGTGATTAAGTAAAGTGAAAAGAGCAAAGTGAAAAAGCAGAAGGAGAAAGGAGAGCTTTTTCACCTTCTCCTGCTTCAGCCTTCAAGACCCCCTGCTTTGCCTGCAGTTTGACTTTTGATAGCAACCATTTAGCTGCAAGTGATATCTTGAGTGGAGTTCTAAGCCTGGCTGGGCCACTAATCATCCTTAAGCTTCCTTTGTTCTTTCCGTAGAATGAGTAGCTGGGCTCAGTGAGTGCTAATCTCACGTGCAGCTCTGACAGTCCACACACTCCTGCATGTACTGCTCTCTGTAATAATCCTGGAATATAACTTTGATTATGTGAATGTTTCTATTAATAAGCATTTCATAATACTTCCTGTTTCCTAAAAAGGATTATTAGGCTTTCTGGATGAAAGTTAAACTTCTGATACAGTAAATCCTTGCTCCCTGTCGCCTCTGAAGACTTTGTATCCTGTGTTATCTCCTTTAGTTCATTCATCTCTGGGACCTTCAGAATATGCTCAGGTTTCTCCTACATGGAAAACAAAAAGTGACTTTCACTCTTCCCCTACATTACCATTCTAACTTTCACTACCGAATAGTTTTTGCCCAGTACTTTCTCTACACCTGTCTTTCCTGTTCATGGCTCTCTCCTCAGCACCTAGGACAGTAACTAAAACATACTAGGACTGGGTAAGTACTTAGATAATAAAGGACTGCATCCATGTGAAATCAGGTGTCATTGTATGGAAATGAGAGCTTGCAGGGTCTGGACTCTTGCAGTTTTTAACACTGGTCACTGTCCTGCACTCCTTCCCTAAATTGCTGTCCTCAACACCTCTCTATCATAGGTGTCTGTCTGCCTGACAGTGATTCTGTCTAGATTGAGCACGACCTTCTCTTCCTCAATCCTACTCTTTAAGTGGAGGCTGCTGCTCAAGGTTTAGTTTCATTCTTTCTTCCACAGAAATCTCCGGCACCACCAACTTCTAGGGTTACCTAATCAGGGGAGACTGTCAAATCTGAATGCCATCTTTAACTCTGTGACCTCTTATCGCATGTGTTCAATTGCTTTTTGGAGACTTGCAGGTCATACTTTGACTGTAGGCTTAGTATGACATTGTCCCTCCCTCAAAATAGACTTTCCTTTTAAATATTCTGTACTTGATGTCATTTATTCAGCATCACACGCTCAGAAACTTACTCTGACTCTTTCCTCTGCTAACTAGAGCTAATAAAAATCAAGTTCTTTCTCTCATATTTATCCTTTTCCTTTATTCAGAAATGCTCTCATGCTTGAGAGATTGAAAGA
>NW_006781176.1:731322-769981 GCF_000442215.2 Lipotes vexillifer
AATGCTCTCATCCTTGAGAGATTGAAAGAGTGTCCCCACACATGCCTGCCACCACCAGATTCAACTTCCTAAACCTGGGGTTCAATATGTCACAGTTCTGCTAAAGAAGATAAAAAACAAAGGATCAAATATTCTCATGATCCCCTCCCTCTTGGCTACAGAATAACAAATACATGTTAATTCACAAAATTGAGTATTCAAGACACTTTCTTAAAAAAACTTTTTTGTAGTTGTTTTTTAGGAAACCTTTTTTATATAGTAAAGTACATAGATCTTATATAATTTGATAAATTTTGGCAAATACGTATTTGTCAAACATACCAATCAAGGTATAAAACATTCCTTCATCCTAGAAAGTTCCCCGTGCTGCTTCCAGTCACTGTCCAGCCCCTTATCAGCAGCTACTGTTTGCTTTCTATCACTTAGATTAATTTTGCCTGTTTTTGAACATCACATAAATGTAATAACTCAATATGTACTCTTTTGGGCTTCCCTGGTGACACAGTGGTTGAGAGTCCGCCTGCCGATGCAGGGGACACGGGTTTGTGCCCCGGTCCAGGAAGATCCCACATGCCGCGGAGCGGCTGGGCCCGTGAGCCATGGCCACTGAGCCTGCGCGTCCGGAGCCTGTGCTCCGCGACGGGAGGCCACAACAGTGAGAGGCCCGTGTACCGCAAAAACCAAAACCAAAACCAAAACAAAAATATGTACTCTTCTGTGTCTGGATTCTTCCATTTAAAATAATGTTTTCGAGATTCACTCATATTGTTACGTATACTAGTAGTTCAGTCTTTTTCATTGCAAGTAGTGTTTCATTGTATCAATAGACCACAGTTTGTTTATCTATGTTCCTGTGGTATTTGGATTGTTCCCCCCACCCTTTTGTTATTGGAGTATAATTGCTTTACAATGTTGTGTTAGCTTCTGCTGTACAATGAAGTGAATCGGCTGTATGTGTACACCTGTCCTCTCCCTCTTGGACCTCCCTCCCACCCCACCCAACATGCCACCCGTCTAGGTCATCACAGAGCACCGAGCTGAGCTTCCTATGCTTTACAGCAGGTTACCACTAGCTAGCGATTTTACACACGGTAGTGTACCTAATCTCCCTAATCTCCCAATCTGAATCCTAATTTCCCAATTCGTCCCACCCTCCCCTTCCCCCCATGTCCACATGTCCATTCTCTACATTTACGTCTCTATTCCTGCCCTGGAATTGGGTTCATCTGTACCATTTTTCTGGATTCCACATATATGCGTTAGTATACAATCTTTTTTTTTCTCTTTCTGACTTACTTCACTCTGTATGACAGACTCTAGGTCCATCCACATCTCTACAAATGACCCAATTTCATTCCTTTGTATGGCTGAGTAATATTCCATTGTATATATGTACCACATCTTCCTTATCCATTCATCTGTCATTGGACATTTCGGTTGTTTCCATGTCCTGGCTATTGTAAATTTGAGGCTAGTATGAATAAATCCCCCATAAAGTCTTATATGATCCTTTTTGTAAACATATGTTTTATTTCACTTGGGTAAATTACTAGCAGTGAAATTGCTCCTTCTGTCTCTCTGTGTTTGTCTCTCTCTCTTACACACACACACACACACACACACACACACACACACACACACACACACACACCTCTCTCACCCCTGATGTCCTCAACTGGATTATAATCTCTTTGAGGACAAGAAGATGTCTTATTTTTCTTTGGACTCAAGGTGTAGCAGAGTTTCTTAAACATAGTAGATACTTGGGAAATATTATTTGATTGAACAGTTCAACTACATGAAGAAGTCACACTGCCATTCCATGTTATGATGGTGGGGACAGTAAAAGCCCCAAGGACTGAAGTGTTCTGGAGAGGTCAGTGACTGACACCAAAGAGGAATCTGTATTTCCTTCTCCCTCTCTGCATGCCCCCGCGTGTAGGCCCACTTACTGCAGCCTTCTTGAAGTGCTTGTAGGTTGTCACTGCTTTTCATTTCCAGAGTGAATGAAAAATTCAGAGGGTAGTGACCAAGAATACTGAGGCTACTGCCTGGGTTTGAGTCTAGGCTCTAGAGCTGAAGCTGAATGATTACGTTTTTCAAGCTATTTAAATTTCCTGAGTTTGAGTTTTACTCTTGTGAAGATGGGGATTACAATACTACTTCTTAAGTTTGTTGTGAGCATTACATCACAACTGATTTTTTTGGTGCTTTCCATTATCTAGGCACTGTTTTTGCAAATATTAACTCAATCCTCACAACAGCCCTACGGTGAAACTACTATCTCCGTTTTATGTAAGGGGAAACTGAGTCACAGAGCAGTTAAAGAGTATCCCACTGCTGGTTTATGGTGGGGCATAAATTCAAAATCAGACAGTATCGGTCAAGAATGTGTATACTCAGACCTTATAATGAACTGCCTTCCACAAATAAGATGATGTACGTAGAATGCCGTGCCCAGTGCCCAGTACATGTCCGACTTCAGTAAACATTGCCTGCTGTCACCATCATCATAAGCATCATCACCACCATTCCTAATTCTCATTTTTATTTTATTTTTATTTATTTATTTATTTTTTGCTGTACGCGGGCCTCTCACTGCTGTGGCCCCTCCCGTTGCAGAGCACAGGCTCCGGACGCGCAGGGTCAGCGGCCATGGCTCATGGGCCCAGCCGCTCCGCGGCATGTGGGATCCTCCCGGACCGGGGCACGAACCCGTGTCCCCTTCACCGGCAGGTGGACTCTCAACCACTGCGCCACCAGGGAAGCCTCCGAGTTCTCATTTTTTTAAAATAAAGCATTTATAGATACCCGTGGCTTTATTTGTGTTCCATTTAAGTGGTATACATTTGAATTGGTACTATATGGGATTCTTTATTATGTCCAATTCTGAGTTCCAGTTCCTTATGTATATAAAAATGTAACTGATATTTCCTTGTGGTGATGGTGGTGGTGGTGGTGCATACTGTATTTTAACAAATATCTGCTTGGATGCAATTAGACACTTAATAGACACCAGTGAACCAGATGATTTCTTTAGAAAAGCTTTAAGTATCTATTAGTACTGGGCTGCCTCAGTTCTGTGGGCAGTGCCACTGAAAACTCTAGAAAACATCGTTCTAGGACTTGCTGTTATAAGAGTTAATAGAAATAGGAAAATTGATGGGTGGAACAGTGGAGTGATCAGAAACATCTGGAGAATGTTTGTCATAGCATTGCATCTGTCTCTTCACTTAACTGTTATACCACTCACCCACTGACACTCTTGTCTTCTCAGATTGCCCTTCCCTAACCAGCCTCAGTTTGCTCTTGTTGCTTCTGTTTCAGAACTCAGCCCCTCCATCACATGGGACAGGACTAGATTTCTTGCAGTCAGCCAAGGTCAAGATGTCCATTGGGACTAAAATTGTGGCCATTCTGTTTCTCATCATCAGTCATCCGTAGTGACTTGTGTGTAATTCCTCATCGTGGCTCTAGAAGCTTTGACCTCCTCTCTCAGCTTTGCCCTCTGTCCTACGACCCCCAATTGTGAGAACAAAGTCATACGATTAAACTGTAGCTTCACACGTTTCTTGTGCAACGACTGCTTTGCTTCTGCTCAGTGCTGTGCTTTTCCCTCCTTTCATGATCTCTGGTAAACTTTACACCAAGACATTCCAATTTAGGACTGTTATCTCTCCTAGCAGAATTTCATTTTTATTTTCTGATCTCTAAATAATAGAATAATTTACATTCATCTGATTGCATTGGCTCTAAACCTGGGTGGAGTAAACAGTTAAATCATTGTACAGAGAAAATGTGATTTAAAGATATGGAAAATGACTAAAGATGTTATTAAATTCTTTTCTCCCTATCTTAATTTCCAGTGAGTTCTTCATGCCTGGGCTGGTTGATACACACATCCATGCCCCTCAGTACTCTTTTGCCGGGAGTAACGTAGACCTCCCACTTTTGGAGTGGCTGACCAAGTACACATTTCCTACAGAACACAAATTCCAGAGCATCGACTTTGCTGAAGAAGTATATACCAGAGTTGTTGTAAGTATCCTGCTTATGAGTATTGGTGCATTGTGTTCAGTCATCTGTAGAAACATCCATTTCTTGGGGGCAGATTTAAGTTATTAAAAATAGGCAGTTAAGGCTATAATAGACTGTACAGACTTTTTCAGTTCTTTCACAGCTCAGTGAGTTTGTGACCACTTCACCTACATAGCTATAGCCACTAGCAAAGAGACAGCTTGAATCTGAATCCTCAGATCCCCTGGGTTCTCATTACTCTCACTTCTCGTTTTACTTTACTAAATTTGGGTTTAATGCATATGTGTGTTCCTTTACTCTTGCCAATCCACAGTGCCGTTCTAGGTACCATATGGAATAGCTGTGTAACCTTTGGAAAGTTCTGTGACTCATTTTCCCCATTTGTGAAAAAACAGAGATGATGATAGTACCTACTTCTTAGGATTGTTATGATAATTAAGCAAGTTAATATTTGTTAAGCTCTTAAAATAGGGCCTGACATATGTATTTGCTTTACAAAATACCCAAGGAAATCTAAAATTAAACTTTCAAGTTACAGTGAGAAGGGTGTCACATTATTCTGGTAGCTTCGAAAGGAAGGAAAATAGGATGGTTCCCTGTTGCAGGGCCTGTGGGAATGTGATGAGCATTAACCCAGTAGAGGGAACTATGGAGCTAGTTCAGTCAGAGAACAGTGGCTGTGGTGTGTGCCAACTAAAGGCCCTGAAATGTCCTTCCTTCCACTCTATCAGGAAAATCAGTTCCCTTTATTCTACTCCAACCCTATGCCCAGTCCACTCAGCAGCCAGAAATAACTTGTGCAGCTGAGAATTAAAGCTGCACATATCCTATCTGACCACTAACTCTTGTCATCTAGCATACTTAGTCTGAACATTCCTGCATTTTTATTGGACCCATTGATGGTTTTTCTCTTAAAGTAATGGTGTGAGGGTGATAATATTATAAGCCTTATACAGTGACCTAGCCACCCTGCCAGTTTCCCAGATCTTGCATCATCCACGCCTTAAAGAGTAAAAGCAAGTGCTATCATTTATATACTTGCCTTGCTTAGTTATAAATTCAGTGTCATTGTGGACTTTACATATTTAGCACGGATCCACGTGACACCAGGAAAACTGAGAAGGACTAAGGCTGTGTTGGAAGTTGCTAGTGCACTGTGTTAATGAATTGTGTTAACCACATCAAATCTTTTTATTCTCAAAATTTATTTATACCTTGCATTGTTCTGAAAAGCGTTAGAGAGATCTTAAAATTGCATTGTATACAAGAGAAGAAAGTCAGTCATGAAATCACAGCAAAGGAAAAAAGAGGAGGAAAAATAAAATAAAGGCAAGAGGTAAATGTGTACCATGGGGGTCCATGCACTTGTTAGGATTTGTCACACATTTGGCTTTAACTGACCCAGAGAGGGAAATCAAAGTATTTCATGTCAGTGAGTACAAAATAGGTGAAATAGGTGTTATTCTCTACAAGTATTTTCGGTGTACACATCCTCTGTTTCTGATTATGAGCAGGCCCATAGACTTTAAGAGTTGGATGAGCTGAGAGTACAACTGACATTTGTTTAAGAAAGTTGAGATTTGTTAACTAGAACCTGTCCCTAAGGCTGAAGACTGCCTGTGGCAATGCAAAGGGGGTGCTAAGGCAGTACCCATGAACCAAGACATTTTTTGTTTTGTTTTTTACTTTCTGCCTCAGAAAACAGTCCTGGATCTATTCTTCAAGAAATGGGCAATCCAGACCCCAGAGTTTTGCACCACAGATTTTGACAGTGATAATTTAATCTGAAAGTAATTTTAAGTATATATTAGCAAACATCTCCTAAGATTGTTAAGAAAAAAATCCCAGTAACTCAGTCCTGTAATATCTCCCTTTAAACATTGCAAACTGGGTGAGAGATTGAAGTTTCAAATTGGACTTTGGACTGGAATGAACCAAAAAGACTCAAAAGTTCAGGAATCTGTATATTATATAGATTATAGTCAAGGGACTGGAGAGTGAGACTCTTGGTAAATATGCCAAGACAAACTGGTTGCAAATATTCTCCTGGATAATAGAATGAATATGCTTACTCTGTGGGGTTGTCAAATTCAGCAGATAAATTCAGCTAATTCCAAAGAGGTGTCAAGTCATTAACGTACAGGTGAAAAGACAAGGAGTCAGGCCGCTCTTTTCCCCTATTTTAGCTCATGCAAATTGTATAACCTGTTAAGGGGCCTGTTGATATTGGCGTTGAAGCTCAGTAGTAGTTGGCAATCTATTTTGAGCTCAAAAGGCTTGGTCTCAAGAATTGACAATTATTATCGAGAATTGAAAGCGGGGGAAAGGTTGGGAAGCACAGCCAATATTTTGATGTTATTCCTGATAGATTTCTTTATAAATTGGAAAGTCATCATTAATGGAAAAGCCCTCTCAAAAGCTTATGAGAAACTAGGGTGGAACAGATGCCCAGAAACCCAAACATATAACATGCAAAGAAGAAAAGTAGCTGCATCCACAGCTTACCTAGGCTTACCTAGTAAGATTTTTCAGCCAAATTCTTTCCTTACTTTTTTAACTACATAAGTCACACACATGTGGCTGAACGCAGTGGGAACCAACAGGAGTAGCTTTGGGGGTTCTTTCTTCTCTCCCTCCTTCCCTCTCTTCCTTCCTTTTTTTCCCCTCCTCTGTGGGCTCTCCCTGTCCTGTCCCTTAAATGTAATTTGGGCCGATTCTTGAACTTCCTAGTCTTTCTAGTTTGTTCCAGTCCAATTTGAAACTGCAGTTTCTCATCTAGAAGCTTTTCTGTATGAGAAGCGTTTTCCCCCCTGACTCAGAGGAAGAGCTTGCTGTTGGTGAATGGGTAGTACTTCCATTGTCATGGTTGCTAATTAGCTGAAATTTTCCATTTTCATCTCTTCTTCAAGCCTGTTTTAGAAAGGTGTTTATAAAGTGTTGACAATTTAGAAAATATCAGATTATACTTCTGTTTTAATTTTGAGTTTCATTTTATTTTGCTTAGTAAATGTAATGTGTGTGGTTATTTTTCTTGGGAATTAGTTAACTGTTATTTTATGACCCAATAAAAGGTCAATTTTTATGATTATTCTACACATTTATAAAAAGATTGTGTTTTCTCTGTCAATATGACTTTTAAAAATATCTGTTAGATTAGGTTGTTAAAAGTGTTAAACAAGTCTTGTATCGTTTTCCTCTATAGTCTCCTACATAATAAGACAGGAAACTTAAATAGTCGTCCCTTAAATATGCAGCCCGCTCACCATGTCCTGTATTACCTCGCATGAGATTTTAGTTCCTGTTTTTTTTCCCTTGCCATCTACCTACATTTAATTTAAAATGTTGTGTGTTGTTTTTTTTTTTTTTTTTAACATCTTTATTGGGGTATAATTGCTTTACAATGGTGTGTTAGTTTCTGCTTTATAACAAAGTGAATCAGTTATACATATACATATGTTCCCATATCTCTTCCCTCTTGCGTCTCCCTCCCTCCCACCCTCCCTATCCCACCCCTCTAGGTGGTCACAAACCACCGAGCTGATCTCCCTGTGCTATGCGGCTGCTTCCCACTAGCTATCTGTTTTACGTTTGGTAGTGTATATATGTCCATGCCACTCTCTCACTTTGTCACATCTTACCCTTCCCCCTCCCCATATCCTCAAGTCCATTCTCTAGTAGGTCTGTGTCTTTATTCCTGTCTTAACACTAGGTTCCTCATGACATTTTTTTTGGTCTTAGATTCCATATATATGTGTTATCATATGGTATTTGTTTTTCTCTTTCTGACTTACTTCACTCTGTACGACAGACTCTAGGTCCATCCACCTCACTACAAAGAAGTCAATTTCGTTTCTTTTTATGGCTGAGTAATATTCCGTTGTATATATGTGCCACATCTTCTTTATCCATTCATCCGATGATGGACACTTAGGTTGTTTCCATCTCCTGGCTATTGTAAATAGGGCTGCAATAAACATTTTGGTACATGACTCTATGTGAATTACGGTTTTCTCAGGGTATATGTCCAGTAGTGGGATTGCTGGGTCATATGGTAGTTCTATTTGTAGTTTTTTAAGGAACCTCCATACTGTTCTCCATAGTGGCTGTACCAATTCACATTCCCACCAGCAGTGCAAGAGTGTTCCCTTTTCTCCACACCCTCTCCAGCATTTATTGTTTCTAGATTTTTTGATGATGGCCATTCTGACTGGTGTGAGATGATATCTCATTGTAGTTTTGATTTGCATTTCTCTAATGATTAATGATGTTGAGCATTCTTTCATGTGTTTGTTGGCAGTCTGTATATCTTCTTTGGAGAAATGTCTATTTAGGTCTTCTGCCCATTTTTGGATTGGGTTCTTTGTTTTTTGTTATTGAGCTGAATGAGCTGCTTATAAATTTTGGAGATTAATCCTTTGTCAGTTGCTTCATTTGCATATATTTTCTCCCATTCTGAAGGTTGTCGTTTGGCCTTGTTTATGGTTTCCTTTGCTGTGCAAAAGCTTTGAAGTTTCACTAGGTCCCATTTGTTTATTTTTGCTTTTATTTCCATTTCTCTAGGAGGCGGGTCAAAAAGGACCTTGCTGTGATTTATGTCATAGAGTGTCCTGCCTATGTTTTCCTCTAGGAGTTTGATAGTTTCTGGCCTTACATTTAGGTCTTTAATCCATTTTGAGCCTATTTTTGTGTATGATGTTAGGGAGTGTTCTAATCTCATACTTTTACATGTACCTGTCCAGTTTTCCCAGCACCACTTATCGAACAGGCTGTCCTTTCTCCACTGTACATTCCTGTCTTCTTTATCAAAGATAAGGTGACCATATGTGTGTGGGTTTATTTCTGGGCTTTCTATCCTGTTCCATTGATCTATATTTCTGTTTTTGTGCCAGTACCATATTGTCTTGATTACTGTAGCTTTGTAGTATAGTCAGAAGTCAGGGAGCCTGAGTCCTCCAGATCCGGTTTTCATTCTCAAGATTGCTTTGGCTATTCGGGGTCTTTTGTGTTTCCATACAAATTGTGAAATTTTTTGTTCTAGTTCTGTGAAAAATGCCAGTGGTAGTTTGATAGGGATTGCATTGAATCTATAGATTGCTTTGGGTAGTAGAGTCATTTTCACAATGTTGATTCTTCCAATCCAAGAACATGGTATATCTCTCCATCTATTTGTATCATCTTTAATTTCTTTCATCAGTGTCTTATAATTTTCTGCATACAGGTCTTTTGTCTCCTTAGGTAGGTTTATTCCTAGATATTTTATTCTTTTTGTTGCAATGGTAAATGGGAGTGTTTTCTTGATTTCACTTTCAGATTTTTCATCATTAGTATATAGGAATGCCAGAGATTTCTGTGCATTAATTTTGTATCCTGCTACTTTACCAAATTCATTGATTAGCTCTAGTAGTTTTCTGGTAGCATCTTTAGGATTCTCTATGTAGAGTATCATGTCATCTGCAAACAGTGACAGCTTTACTTCTTCTTTTCCGATTTGGATTCCTTTTATTTCCTTTTCTTCTCTGATTGCTGTGGCTAAAACTTCCAAAACTATGTTGAATAAGAGTGGTGAGAGTGGGCAACCTTGTCTTGTTCCTGACCTTAGTGGAAATGCTTTCAGTTTTTCGCCATTGAGGATGATGTTGGCTGTGGGCTTGTCATATACGGCCTTTATTATATTGAGGAAAGTTCCCTCTACACCTACTTTCTGCAGGGTTTTTATCATAAATGGGTGTTGAATTTTGTCAAAAGCTTTCTCTGCATCTATTGAGATGATCATATGGTTTTTCTCCTTCAATTTGTTAATATGGTTAATCACATTGATAGATTTGCGTATATTGAAGAATCCTTGCATTCCTGGAATAAACCCCACTTGATCATGGTGTATGATCCTTTTAATGTGCTGTTGGATTCTGTTTGCTAGTATTTTGTTGAGGATTTTTGCATCTATGTTCATCAGTGATATTGGCCTGTAGTTTTCTTTCTTTGTGACATCCTTGTCTGGTTTTGGTATCAAGGTGATGGTGGCCTCGTAGAATGAGTTTGGGAGTGTTCCTCCCTCTGCTATATTTTGGAAGAGTTTGAGAAGAATAGGTGTTAGCTCTTCTCTAAATGTTTGATAGAATTCGCCTGTGAAGCCATCTGGTCCTGGGCTTTTGTTTGTTGGAAGATTTTTAATCACAGTTTCAATTTCAGTGTTTGTGATTGGTCTGTTCATATTTTCTATTTCTTCCTGATTCAGTCTTGGCAGTTTGTGCATTTCTAAGAATTTGTCCATTTCTTCCAGATTGTCCATTTTATTGGCATAGAGTTGCTTGTAGTAATCCCTCATGATTTTTTGTATTTCTGCAGTGTCAGTTGTTACTTCTCCTTTTTCATTTCTGATTCTATTGATTTGAGTCTTCTCCCTTATTTTCTTGATGAGTCTGGCTAATGGTTTATCAATTTTGTTAATCTTCTCAAAGAACCAGCTTTTAGTTTTATTGATCTTTGCTATTGTTTCCTTCATTTCTTTTTCATTTATTTCTGATCTGATTTTTATGATTTCTTTCCTTCTGCTAACTCTGGGGTTTTTTTGTTCTTCTTTCTCTAATTGCTTGAGGTGCAAGGTTAGGTTGTTTATTCGAGATGTTTCCTGCTTCTTAAGGTGGGCTTGTATTGCTATAAACTTCCCTCTTAGAACTGCTTTTGCTGCATCCCATAGGTTTTGGGTCGTTGTATCTCCATTGTCATTTGTTTCTAGGTATTTTTTAATTTCCTCTTTGATTTCTTCAGTGATCACTTCGTTACTAAGTAGTGTATTGTTTAGCCTCCATGTGTTTGTATTTTTTACTGCTCTTTTCCTATAATTGATATCTAATCTCATGGCGTTGTGGTCGGAAAAGATACTTGATATAATTTCAATTTTCTTAAATTTACCAAGGCTTGATTTGTGACCCAAGATATGATCTATCCTGGAGAATGTTCCATGAGCACTTGAGAAAAATGTGTATTCTGTTGTTTTTGGATGGAGTGTCCTATAAATATCAATTAAGTCCATCCTGTTTAATGTATCATTTAAAGCTTGTGTTTCCTTATTTATTTTCATTTTGGATGATCTGTCCATTGGTGAAAGTGGGGTGTTGAAGTCCCCTACTATGAATGTGTTACTGTCGATTTCCCCTTTTATGGCTGCTAGTTTTTGCCTTATGTATTGAGGTGCTCCTATGTTGGGTGCATAAATATTTACAATTGTTATATCTTCTTCTTGGATCGATCCCTTAATCATTATGTAGTGTCCTTCTTTGTCTCTTCTGATAGTCCTTATTTTAAAGTCTATTTTGTCTGATATGAGAATTGCTACTCCAGCTTTCTTTTGGTTTCCATTTGCATGGAATATCTTTTTCCATCCCCTTACTTTCAGTCTGTATGTGTCTCTAGGTCTGAAGTGGGTCTCTTGTAGACAGCATATATATGGGTCTTGTTTTTGTATCCATTCAGCCAATCTGTGTCTTTTGGTGGGAGCATTTAGTCCATTTACATTTAAGGTAATTATCGATATGTATGTTCCTATTCCCATTTTCTAAATTGTTTTGGGTTCGTTATTATAGGACTTTTCCTTCTCTTGTGTTTTTGTCTAGAGAAGTTCCTTTAGCATTTGTTGTAAAGCTGGTTTGGTGGTGCTGAACTCTCTCAGCTTTTGCTTGTCTGTAAAGGTTTTAATTTCTCCATCAAATCTGAATGAGATCCTTGCTGGGTAGAGTAATCTTGGTTGCAGGTTTTTCTCCTTCATCACTTTCAGTATGTCCTGCCACTCCCTTCTGGCTTGTAGAGTTTCTGCTGAGAGATCAGCTGTTAACCTTATGGGGATTCCCTTGTGTGTTATTTGTTGTTTTTCCCTTGCTGCTTTTAATATGCTTTCTTTGTATTTAGTTTTTGACAGTTTGATTAATATGTGTCTTGGCGTATTTCTCCTTGAATTTATCCTGTATGGGACTCTCTGTGCTTCCTGGACTTGATTAACGATTTCCTTTCCCATATTAGGGAAGTTTTCAACTATAATCTCTTCAAATATTTTCTCAGTCCCTTTCTTTTTCTCTTCTTCTTCTGGAACCCCTATAATTCGAATGTTGGTGCGTTTAATGTTGTCCCAGAGGTCTCTGAGACTGTCCTCAGTTCTTTTCATTCTTTTTTCTTTATTCTGCTCTGCAGTAGTTATTTCCACTATTTTATCTTCCAGGTCACTTATCCGTTCTTCTGCCTCATTTATTCTGCTATTGATCCCATCTAGAGTATTTTTCATTTCATTTATTGTGTTGTTCATCATTGTCTGTTTCATCTTTATTTCTTCTAGGTCCTTGTTAACTGCTTCTTGCATTTTGTCCATTCTATTTCCAAGATTTTGGATCATCTTTACTATCATTATTCTGAACTCTTTTTCAGGTAGACTGCCTATTTCCTCTTCATTTGTTAGGTCTGGTGGGTTTTTATCCTGCTCCTTCATCTGCTGTGTGTTTTTCTGTCTTCTCATTTTGCTTATCTTACTGTGATTGGGTTCACCTTTTTGCAGGCTGCAAGTTCGTAGCTCCCGTTGTTTTTGATGTCTGTCTCCAGTGGCTAAGGTTGGTTCAGTGCGTTGTGTAGGCTTCCTGGTGGAGGGGACTAGTGGCTGTGTTGTGGTGTATGAGGCTAGATCTTGTCTCTCTAGTGGGCAGGTCCACGTCTGGTGGTGTGTTTTGGGGTGTCTGTGGACTTATTATGATTTTAGGCAGCCTCTCTGCTAGTGGGTGGGGTTGTGTTCCTGTTTTGCTATATGGTTGGCATAGGTTGTCCAGCACTGTAGCTTGCTGGTCGTTGAGCGAAGCTGGGTGCTGGTGTTGAGATGGAGATCTCTGGGAGATTTTCGCCGTTTGATATTATGTGGGGCTGGGAGGTCTCTTCTTGACGAGTGTTCTGAAGTTGGCTCTCCCACCTCAGAGGCAGAGTCCTGACTCCTGGCTGGAGCAGCAAGAGCCTTTCATCCACTCGGCTCAGAATAAAAGGGAGAGAAAGTAGAGAGAATTAGTATAAGTAGGAGGAAATAGGAAAGAAAGAAAGAAAGAAAGAAAGAGAGGAGGGAAGGAAGGAAGGAGGGAAGGAAGAAAGAAAGAAAGAAGAAAAGAAAGGAAGAAGGCAAGAAGGAAAGAAAGGAGGGAGGGAGGGAGGAGGGAAGGAAGGATAAAATAAAATAAAGTAAGATAAAATATAATAAAGTTATTAAAATAAAAAAATAATTATTAAGAATAAAAAATTTTTAAGAAAAAAAAAAAAAACGGACGGATAGAACCCTAGGACAAATGGTGGAAGCAAAGCTATACAGACAAAATCTCACACAGAAGCATACACATACACACTCATAAAAAGAGGAAAAGGGGAAAAAAAAAATCTTGCTCTCAAAGTCCACCTCCTCAATTCAGGTATTCCACAGATGCAGGGTACATCATGTTGATTGTGGAGATTTAATCCGCTGCTCCTGAGGCTGCTGGGAGAAATTTCCCTTTCTCTTCCTTGTTTGCACAGCTCCTGGGGCTCAGCTTTGGATTTGGCCCCTCCTCTGCATGTAGGTCACCGAAGGGCGTCTGTTCTTAGTTCAGACAGGATGGGATTAAAGGAGCCGCTGATTCGGGGGCTCTGGCTCACTCAGACTGGGGGGGGAGGGAGGGGCATGGAGTGCGGGGCGAGTCTGAGGTGGCAGAGGCCGGCGGGACTTTGCACCAGCCTGAGGCGCACCGTGCGTTCTCCCGGGGAAGTTGTCCCTGGATCCCAGGACCCTGGCAGTGGCGGGCTGCACAGGCTCCCCGGAAGGGAGGTGTGCATAGTGACCTGTGCTCACACACAGGCTTCTTGGTGGTGGCAGCAGCAGCCTCAGCATCTCATGCCCGTCTCTGGGGTCTGCGCTGATAGCCGCGGCTCGCGCCCATCTCTGGAGCTCCTTTAAGCAGAGCTCTTAATCCCCTCTCCTCGCGCACCAGGAAACAAAGAGGGAAGAAAAAGTCTCTTGCCCCTTTGGCAGGTCCAGACTTTTCTCCGGACTACCTCCTGGCTAGCCGTGGTGCACTAACCCCTTCAGGCTGTGTTCATGCCACCCACCCCAGACCTCTCCCTGCACTCAGAACGAAGCCTGAGCCTCAGCTCCCTGCCCCACTGGCCCCGGCGGCTGAGCAGACAAGCCTCTCGGGCTGGTGAGTGCCGGTCGGCACCGATCCTCTGTGCGGGAATCTCCCCGCTTTGCCCTCCACACCCCTGTTGCTGCGCTCTCCTCCCCGGCCCCGAAGCTTCCCCCTCTGCCACCCGCAGTCTCCGCCTGCGAAGGGGCTTCCTAGTGTGTGGAAACCTTTCCTCCTTCACAGCTCCCTCCCACTGGTGCAGGTCCCATCCCTATTCTTTTGTCTCTGTTTATTCTTTTTTCTTTTGCCCTACCCAGGTACGTGGGGAGTTTCTTGTCTTTTGGGAGGTCTGAGGTCTTTTGCCAGTGTTCAGTAGGTATTCTGTAGAAGTTCTTCCACGTGTAGATATATTTCTGATGTATCTGCTAGTGTTGGAGGGTCTCCTGCAGAGTTGTTGGTGGCTGTGGCTCACCGTGGGGACAAGGACACTGCAGCAGAAGTTCTGGGAAGTGCTCCTTGGCATGAGCCCTCCCAGAGTCTAGTCATCAGTTTTATACACGTCAGTGTATACATATCAATCCCAACCTCCCAATTCATCACACTGCCACCACCCGGCCACTTCCCCACTTGGTGTCCATACATTTGTCCTCTACTTCTGTGTCTCAGTTTCTGCCCTGCAAACTGGTTCATCTGTACCATTTTTCTAGGTTCCACATATATGCGTTAATATACGATATTTTTCTCTTTCTGACTTACTTCACTCTGTATGACAGTCTCTAGACCCATCCATGTCTCAACAAATAACCCTATTTCGTTCCTTTTTATGGCTGAGTAATATTCCATTGTATATATGTACCACTTCTTTATCCATTCGTCTGTCGATGGGCATTTAGGTTGCCTCCATGACCTGGCTATTGAAAATAGTGCTGCACTGAAGATTGGGGTGCATGTGTCTTTTTGAATTATGCTTTGCTGTGGGTATATGCCCAGTAGTGGAATTGCTGGATCATATGGTAATTTTATTTTTAGTTTTTTAAGGAACCTCCATACTGTTCTCCATAGTGGCTGTATCAATTTACATTCCCACCAACAGTGCAAGAGGGCTCCCTTTTCTCCACACCCTCTCTAGCATTTGTTGCTTGTAGATTTTCTGATGATGCCCATTCTAACTGGTGTGAGGTGGCACCTCATTGTAGTTTTGATTTGCATTTCTCTAATACTTAGTGATGTTGAGCAGCTTTTCATGTGCCTCTTGGCCATCTGTATGTCTTCTTTGGAGAAATGTCTATTTAGGTCTTCTGCCCATTTTTGGATTGGGTTGTTTGTTTTTTTAATATTGAGCTGCAAGAGCTGTTTATATATTTTGAAGATTAATTCTTTGTCCATTGATTCATTTGCAAATATTTTCTCCCATTCTGAGGGTTGTCTTTTTGTCTTGTTTATGGTTTCCTTTGCTGTGCAAAAGCTTTGGAGTTTCATTAGGTCTCATTTGTTTACTTTTGTTTTTATTTCTATTACTCTAGGAGGTGGATCAAAAAAGATCTTGCTGTGATTTATGTCAAAGAATGTTCTTCCAATGTTTTCCTGTAAGAGTTTTAGTGTCTGGGCTTACATTTATGGCTCTAATCCATTTTGAGTTGATTTTTGTGTATGGTGTTAGGAACTGTTCTAATTTCCTTCTTTTACATGTAGCTGTCCAGTTTTCCTAGCACCACTTATTGAAGAGGCTGTCTTTTCTCCATTGTATACCCTTGCCTCCTTTATCAAAGATAAGGTGACCATAGGTGCATGGGTTTCTTTCTGGGCTTTGTATCCTGCTCTATTGATCTGTATTTCGGTTTCTGTGCCAGTACCATATTGTCTTGATTACTGTAGCTTTGTAGTATAGTCTGAAGTCACGGAGTCTGATTCCTCCAGGTCCGTTTTTTTCCCTCAAGACTGCTTTGGCTATTCGGGGTCTTTTCGTGTCTCCATACAAATTTTAAGATTTTTTGTCCTAGTTCTATAAAAAATGCCATTGGTAATTTGATAGGGATTGTACTGAATCTGTAGATTGCTTTGGGTACTACAGTCATTTTCACAATATTGATTCTTGCAATCTGAGAACATGGTGTATCTCTCCATCTGTTGGTATCATCTTTAATTTCTTTCATCAGTGTCCTATAGTTTTCTGCATACAGGTCTTTTGTCTCCTTAGGTAGGTTTCTTCCTAGGTATTTTATTCTTTTTGTTGCAGTGGTAAATGGGAATGTTTCCTTACTTTCTCTTTCAAATTTTTTCATCATTAATGTGTAGGAATACAAGAGATTTCTGTGCATTAATTTTGTATCCTGCAACTTTATCACATTCATTGATTAGCTCTAGTAGTTTTCTGGTGGCATCTTTAGGATTCTTTATGTATAGTATCATGTCATCTGCAAATAGTGACAGTTTTACTTCTTCTTTTCCAATTTGTATTCCTTTTATTTCTTTTTCTTCTCTGATTGCCATGGCTAGAACTTCCAAAACTATGCTGAATAATAGTGGTGAGAGTGGACATCCTTGTCTTGTTCCTGATTGAGGGGAAATACTTTCAATTTTTCACCATTGAGAATGATGTTTGCCGTGGGTTTGTTGTATATGGCCTTTATTATGTTGAGGTAGGTTCCCTCTGTGTCCACTGTCTGGAGAGTTTTTATCATAAATGGGTGTTGAATTTTGTCAAAAGCTTTTTCTGCATCTACAGAAATGATCATATGGTTTTTATTCTTCAATTTGTTAATATGGTGTATCACATTGACTGATTTGCGTATATTGAAGAATCCTTGCCTCCCTGGGATAAATCCCACTTGATCATGGTGTTTGATCCTTTTAGTGTGTTTTTGGATTCTGTTTGCTAGTATTTTGTTGAGGATTTTTGCGTCTATATTCATCAGTGATATTGGTCTGTAATTTTCTTTTTTTGTAGTATCTTTGTCTGGTTTTGGTATCAGGGTTATGGTGGCCTTACAGAATGAGTTTGGGAATGTTCCTTCCTCTGCAATTTTTTGGAAGAGCTTGAGAAGGATGGGTGTTAGGTCTTCTCTATACGTTTTATAGAGTTCACCTGTGAATCCATTTGGTTCTGGACTTTTGTTTGCTGGAAGATTTTTTTTTTTTTACTTTGGAAGATTTATTTATTTATTTATTTTTAATTTTTACTTGTTGACAGTTTGCTTTATTTATTTATTTATGGCTGTGTTGGGTCTTTGTTTCTGTGCGAGGGCTTTCTCTAGTTGTGGCAAGCGGGGGCCACTCTTCATCACGGTGCGCAGGTCTCTCACTGTCACCGCCTCTCTTATTGCGGAGCACAGGCTCCAGACACACAGGCTCAGTAATTGTGGCTCACGGGCCCAGTTGCTCCACAGCATGTGGGATCTTCCCAGACCAGGGCTCGAACCCGTGTCCCCTGCATTGGCAGGCAGATTCTCAACCACTGCGCCACCAGGGAAGCCGTATTTTGGAAGATTTTTAATCACAGTTTCAATTTCATTACTTTTGAATGGTCTGTTCATATTTTCTGTTTCTTCCTGGTTCAGTCTTGGAAGGTTATACCTCTCTAAGAATTTGTCCATTTCTTCCAGGTTGTCCATTTTATTGGCATAGAGTTGCTTGTAGTAGTCTCTTAGGATGCTTTGTATTTCTGCAGTGTCTTTTGTAACTTCTCCTTTTTCATTTCTAATTTTATTGATTTGAATCCTCTCCCTCTTTTTCTTGATGAGTCTGGCTAATGGTTTATCAATTTTGTTTATCTTCTCAAAGAACCAGCTTTTAGTTTTATTGACCTTTGCTATTGTTTTCTTTGTTTCTATTTCATTTATTTCTGCTCTGATCTTTATGATTTCTTTCCTTCTGCTAACTTTGGGTCTTGCTGGTTCTCCTTTCTCTAGTTCCTTCAGGTGTACGTTTAGATTGTTTATTTGAATTTTTTCTTGTTTCTTGAGGTAGGCTTGTATAGCTATAAACTTCCCTCTTAGAACTGCTTTTGCTGCATTCCATAGATTTTGGATCGTCGTGTTTTCATTGTCATTTGTCTCTAGGTATTTTTTGATTTCCTCTTTAATTTCTTCAGTGATCTCTTCATTATTTAGTAATGTATTGTTTAGCCTCCATGTGTTTGTTTTTTATGGTGTTTTCCTCGTAATTCATTTTTAATCTCATAGTGTTGTGGTCAGAAAAGATGCTTGATATGATTTCAACTTTCTTAAATTTACTGAGGCTTGATTTGTGACCCAAGATGTGATCTATCCTGGAGAATGTTCCATGCACATTTGAGAAGAAAGTGTAATCTGCTGTTTTTGGATGGAATGTCCTATAAATATCAATTAAATCTTTTTGGTCTATTGTGTCATTTAAAGCTTCTGTTTCCTTAATTATTTTCATTTTGGATGATCTGTGCATTGGGGTAAGTTAGGTGTTAAAGTTCCCCACTATTACTGTGTTACTGTTGATTTCCTTTTATAGCTGTTAGCAGTTGCCTCATATATTGAGGTGCTCCTATGTTGGGTACATAAATATTTATAATTGTTATATCTTCTTGGATTGATCCCTTGATCATTATGTAGTGTCCTTCCTTGTCTCTTGTAACACTTTTATTTTAAAGTCTATTTTATCTGATATGAGTATTGCTACTCCAGCTTTCTTTTGATTTCCATTTGCATGGAATATCTTTTTCCATCCTCTCACTTTCAGTCTGTAGGTGTCCCTAGGTCTAAAGTGGGTCTCTTGTAGACAGCATATATATGGATCTTGTTTTTGTATCCATTCAGCAAGCCTGTGTCTTTTAGTTGGAGCATTTAATCCATTCACGTTTAAGGTAATTATCAATATGTATGTTCCTGTGACCATTTTCTTAATTGTTTTGGGTTTGTTTTTGTAGGTCATTTTTTTCTCTTGTGTTTCCCACTTAGAGAAGTTCCTTTAGCATTTGTTGTAGAGCTGGTTTGGTGGTGCTGAATTCTCTTAGCTTTTGCTTGTCTGCAAAGCTTTTGATTTCTCCATCGAATCTGAATGAGATCCTTGCTGTGTAGAGTAATCTTGGTTGTAGGTTCTTCCCTTTCATCACTTTATCATGCCACTCCCTTCTGGCTTGTAGATTTTGTGGTGAGAAATCAGCTGTTAACCTTATGGGAGTTCCCTTGTATGTTATTTGTTGTTTTTGCCTTGCTGCTTTCAATAATTTTTCTTTGTCTTTAATTTTTGCCAATTTGATTACTATGTGTGTTGGCATGTTTCTCCTTGGGTTTATCCTGTGTGGGACTCTCTGCACGTCCCGGACTTGGGTGGCTATTTCCTTTCCCATGTTAGGGAAGTTTTTGTCTATAATCTCTTCACATATTTTCTCGGGTCCTTTGTCTCTCTCTTCTCCTTCTTCTTCTTCTATAATACGAATGGTGTTGCGTTTAATGTTTTCCCAGAGGTCTCTTAGGCTGTCTTCATTTCTTTTTATTCTTTTCTCTTTACTCTGTTCTGCAGCAGTGAATTCCACCGTTCTGTCTTCCAGGTCACTTATCTGTTCTTCTGCCTCAATTATTCTGCTACTGATTCCTTCCAGTGTATTTTCCATTTCAGTTATTGTATTGTTCATCTCTGTTTGTTTGTTCTTTAATTCTTCTAGGTCTTTGTTAAACATTTCTTGCATCTTCTCGATCTTTGCCTCCATTCTTTTTCCAAGGTCCTGGATCATCTTCACTATCATTATTCTGAATTCTTTTTCTGGAAAGTTGCCTATCTCCACTTCATTTAGTTGTTTGTCTGGGGTTTTATCTTGTTTCTTCATCTGGTACATAGCCCTCTGCCTTTTCATCTTGTCTATCTTTCTGTGGATGTGGTTTTTTTGTTCCAGGCTGAAGGATTGTAGTTCTTCTTGCTTCTGCTGTCTGCCGTCTGGTGGATGTCTAAAATGTTTTAAATTTGGATCCTCTGTCTTGGTTTTGGATTTATTTTCTTAGACGATGATTATCTTTTCCAATAAGGTGGGTGACAAACAATCCAAATCCTTGAACTACCAAAAATGGTGTTACTCTCTTCTGACTCTTGAATGATGCACTTCAGCTACAGAGAGAATTCTCTTTAAAATGATTTTCCCACCAGCATCCAGTGTGCTGATGTCAATCTGATTGTTATTCCCTTCTAGCTAATTTGCTGGCCTTCAGGATTTTCTTCATTCTTGAGGTTCTGAAATTTCACTTATAGATATGTTTTTGTTTTTGTTTTTTTCAGTCCATTTTCTTTAAAATAGTATTACTTCTGTTCTGGGAAATGAATTTCCTTCTCTCTCTCTCTTTCTTGTGTATGCACGCTCATTAATTTTCTCTGCCACCCCCCCAGCCCATTTCCCTTGCTCTTAGTATATTCTTCCCTCCAATCTGTTCTTTCTTTCAGCAACTCTTCTTAGAAAAATAGTGAAACTTCTGTGTATACTTTTGCGCTACATTCTTAGAGAATGCCAGTGGCCCAAACTGGCAAGTTATTAATTCACTCTGTTACAGTAGCCTGTTCCTCTGTCACGGATACAGTGTCCTATTTTATGCATGTAACAATGCTTATTTTAGATCATTTTATGCCTCTTGTTCCTTTAGTAAGTCTGATTCCTCATGTGTTCATTCAACAATATTTACTAGGCACACACAAAGATCCAGGCACTTTTCTGGTTGCTGGAGATTGAATTTGATGCCTCTGTCATGGTGTTAACTTTTCTCTTGGGTGTGTGATTATGGTAGCAAGCTAGCACATCCTTTTCTATAGGTGATAGGCTATATAAACATCCTTTACTTGCAGCCAGAAATATTTTTTTTCATGTGCAAAGTGTCTTAAAGTTTGAAAAGATTGACATTAAAATCCAGTTTTCCTAATTCTCTTGCCCTTCATTACTAACTGACATCACTGGTCTCTCTTTTTTGTTGTTGTTTTTTAACAGTTGGCTGAAGCTGAATAGAGGCTGCTAGGATACGGCATGTTCTTCCCTATTACTTTAAGTCCAAATTATTTTCCTCCTGCAGATGTTTACGTTTCTAATCCAACCCCATTCTAGTCAAGAGTCCTCTTATTTCACAAATGAGGAAACTGATGTTGAGAATGTAAAGCAACTTTCTCAAGGTCACGCAGGTCATAATATGCAAGAAGCAAGAACTCCAGTGCAGTTTTTACTCTGCACTTTTTAAAAACCTTCTGCTATGTGTGGGGGCTGGGGGCATATGGGAAATCTCTGTATCTTCCTCTCAGTTTTGCTGTTAACCTAAAACTGCTCTTAAAAAATGTCTGAAAATTTTAAAAAAGAAGAAGAAAAAGCTTCTGCTTAAGACAGACCCTGCTCAGGTCAATCAGTACTTTTCCAAGTGCTCAGACAAGTCAGGCAATATCAGTTCTGATTTCTTTCTCAAAATCTTCCCACTGCCTTCTATTCCTTTGTTTCACTCTGGTCAGGATTGTCTCTGGCACTGCTTTAATCTGGGCATTCCCTTTGGTTCTCCTCTGTGCTTAATTCCCATTTTCTGGACCTAAGAAGTTCTTTTTCTTTGTATTACTCTCACATTTAAAAAAAACACATCTTCTAGGAGCTTTCTAAGCTCTTAAAGGAGAAAAACATTCAAGATTTTGTGTATCTAATCATATATCTCTATTCTATTTTCACACTTGACTGATAATTTACCAGGGTATAAAATTCTACTTTAAAATAACTTTCCTCCTTAAATCAACTATACTTCAATAAAATAAATTTTTTAAAAATTAAAAAAACCTCTCCTCCAGAATTTTAAAGCCATTGTTCTGTTTTCAGCATCACTGGTGATAACACCAGTGCCATTGTGATTCCTGCCATTTGTCTATGACTGGTTTTCCTTCTCTGGAACCTTTCAGAATCTTCACTTTACTTGTAGACTTAATATCTCACAATTATATGCCTTACTTGGCTTCTGTTTTTCATGCACTGAACTGAGCAATCTGTGAGGATTTTCAGTTTGGAGAGACTAGTATTATTTCTCAGACAATTTCACTCCCTCCATTTCCTTTAAAAAAAACATTTTTTTTTTAGAACTTTTATTCTAAATGTTAGATCTCTTAGATTGAGCATATTTTTTTTATCTTTTCATCCTTGACTTTCATCTTTCTTCTCTGAGAAATTCTCTTCTAATTTAACCTTCTGTTGACTCCCATATTTTATTTTTAACATTTTTACTTTCGGAGAGTTTTGTGTTTTTTTTAGCGATACGTGGGCCTCTCACTGTTGTGGCCTCTCCCGTTGTGGAGCATAGGCTCCAGATGCGCAGGCTCAGCGGCCATGGCTCACAGGCCTAGCCACTCCGCAGCACATGGGATCTTCCTGGACCGGGGCACGAACCCATGTCCCCTGCATCGGCAGGCGGACTGTCAACCACTGCACCACCAGGGAAGCCCACGGAGAGCTCTTATTCTCTGATTTCCACAGCATTCTGTTCTTTTTTTGTGGATACAATATCTTCTTTCATTTCTTTGAGATTGTTAATCATAGTGGTGGTGTTTTTTTTTAAATCAAGCTTCCTTCTGACCTACAGATTGCCTGTTTCTTCCAATATTTTATCCATATTCTTTCTTCCTTCCCCTCTCCCCCTTTTTTTTTTTTTGCTGTACGTGGGCCTCTCACTGTTGTGGCCTCTCCCGCTGTGGAGCACAGGCTCCGGACGCGCAGGCTCAGCGGCCATGGCTCACGGGCCCAGCCACTACGCGGCATGTGGGATCTTCCCGGACCGGGGCACGAACCCGTGTACCCTGCATCAGCAGGCAGACTCTCAACCACTGCGCCACCAGGGAAGCCCTCCTCCACTGTCCGTTGAACCTTAAATATACATTCATATTTAAGTGTGATGCTCCAAGATGCTGATTGGAAGATCTGGGTGGGGTAGCATTTGTTGATTGGTAACCTTCATTATATGATGAACAGTGAAGGTAGTAAACAGCCTTTTAAATTGTGGGTCCCAAAAGTCGTGAGGACATCTTCCTTCTAGAGCCATTCATCTTCTCTAGGAAGAAGTCCTTCACTCCTGCCAGGACTGGTGGAAACAGTACATGTGGCATTTCGGGGAAGATGACCAAGGGTCCCAGAGGTCAGCCAGATGTCCACTTAAACCTCTTCTTTTCAGCCTATGTCTCACCTTGTCCTTTTGGGCTTGTACCCTCTAAATACTATCCAATTTCTACAAAGGGTAAATCTCTTCTGCAAGGAGCAGGTTAGGGGTGGTTGGCTGATTTCAGCAGGGAAAAGAGTCCTGCCAGGGTTTAATTATCTGTATACAGACTTTCGGCCAATTCCCTGTTAACAACCACATGCTCCTCTCTCTTTCCAAGTTGCCTCCAGGTTCTTATACTTGTTTTTTCTTCCGAGAAGATGTTGAAATATTTCCGCTGCTCATGTCTCCTCTCTGCTTATGGTTCAATAAATGTTATACTCCTTTACTGGTATTTTAGTAGAGATTTGCTGAGGAAGAGAGATGGATACATTTATCAATCTGCTAGGATGAACTGAAAATCTGGCTGAATAACTGTATCCTGTAATCGCTAGAAAAATCTCATTTATTCACTCCCAGATGCAATAAAGTTTGCATATTCTTAAACAGTCCTAAAAAAATAAGGAATTAATTAGTATCACATTTTATAAATTCTGCAACACAGAACTGTGTGAATCTAGGAAATCGAAAGCATCAACTTCTCCTCTAGCTAACACTTTTAAAATATAAATACTTTTACCATTTGCCTTAACTACATTTCATATTGAGATGGCATGCCTTTAAATAAAAACATCTTAAAATTGAAAACTAAAATTCCATTTTCATCTGTATATACCATATGACTCTTCTGGGCACAGGCGATTCATGGTTTTTGTGATTTATTTTTAGAGGAGAACACTAAAGAATGGAACAACCACAGCTTGTTACTTTGCAACAATTCACACTGACTCATCGCTGCTCCTTGCGGAAATTACAGGTGAGGAGATGAAAGGATGATTTACGGGGCACGTGAAGCATGTCCAGACCATGCCGGCAGTGACTTATACTTGTGAGCAGTCCTGCCTTTTAATTGCTAGAATTTAAGCACTGCATTTCTTGCAAGTAATTAGGTATTTGTGTATCACTGTGGCCCTTGAACTTTTTCTGTTGTTTAAGTAATTTATTTACTTTAAGTTTTTGGCTGCAGAATGATGTAAATGGGTCTGAATTTTGTGTATTAATTTAGGGCTTTTTGGAGCAGGTTTACTAATTCTAGCAATAGCAATAGTTTATCTATCAACAGATAGATCTTAGCTGTTGGCTAGACTCAGGGCACTATGCTAGATGCAGGGAACACAGTAAAATGGAAAATAGTCTCAGAGAACCAGACAGGATTAACTGATTAATAGGTACATGCACTGATTAATGACTTTAGTAATAGCTGTAGTGCTTTTACTAGATGCCTGGTATTGTGCAAAGAACTCTACGTGGATTAGTTCAGCTCAGTTGCAAACAGCCTTCTGGAGCAGTTATTCAGGTCCTTGTGTTACAGATGGATAAACTGATGCTCAGAGAGGTTATGTAACATACCCAAGTCACACAGCTAGTAAGCAGAGCTGAGACTGGATTTACACTGATGATTCCAAAACTTGTACCCAGTACAGTGCCTAGCACATAGCAGGTGCTCAGTAAATACTGTTGACTGATGTGCTGACACTACTGCTTGCTGGCCAAGGTAGTTTATACCAAAGACCTCAAGGGTGACACTGAAAGTACATATTGCAAATTTTGGAGGAGACAGAATGAACCCAGAACTGCATCACCTGGGAAGATTTCATTGAAGGGATCTTTAAATTGGGCTTTGAAGGGAAGATAAAATGAGGAGAGAGGAAAATGCCTTTCAGACAGGAAAGATGACATGGGGGTATGGGTATGGGGACAGGAACATTCATAGTGGATATACAGGAGGCAGGGAACAGAGTAGCTGAACTAAAGGGAAGGATTCATGGCATGGTGGGATGGGAGAGGTTGGGCATAGGGGATGGTTCAGTCTCTGGAGAGATTCAAATATGCATCAGACTCAAAAAAGTTTTCAGCGAGATGAGGTATGTAATGAAGGTGGTGTTTTAAGGAAGAGTAATCTAATGGCCAACAGGTATTACAGTGAATTACAGGGGAAAGAGAGAGATAGACTTCTGAAAGACTCAAGACAGAGGTGGAGACATTGTTGAAAAAATGAACATTGCCTCATGTAGCATCAACTTTCTAGCTGAAATAGAATTCCTCTAGCACCTTTGATAAGCAAGAGGTTCTTCAGTGCTGAGAACTGCTGGTAGGAGTAAGTAAAATCCCCCACAGATAATGATATTGGCACTGCTACACTTAAGAATAGCGACAGTATCTTTTCTAAGCCCATGTGCCAGCCACTTTACATACATTATTGGGCATAGTCCTCATAACCTTGCACATAGCGGAGGACACTGGGCACATCTGGGTTTAGACTTTAAGCAAATAATATCCTTCATTCTGGCAGTAATCAGAGGAGTAAGGTGCTAATGGGAGAACCTTTACTACTTACAGAATTGATCAAGGTCTTGTTATTGTTCTTAAATGGTGTGATGATCTTTTACATTCTCACTTATGTTTTTATAACGATTTTAATTTAAGATGTTTTAAAGAGGCTTAGGGAAGGTGCAGTTTGGGAAAGAAACATGACTTTAGATTCTCTTTGTGTGTGTCTCACAGATAAATTCGGGCAGCGGGCATTTGTGGGCAAAGTCTGCATGGATTTGAATGACACTGTTCCAGAATACAAGGAAACCACTGAGGAATCAATCAAGGAAACAGAGAGGTATGTTTGTCTTGATTTGTCTTACGGATGGAGTTGGAGATGGGGAAAAGAAACCTCTTTAACCCAGGCAGAATGTGCACATATATCACTTGCCTGGGTTTGCCTAACTTCATGAAATTGATCTGATCCTAAGGAAAATGTTGCATGTCAGTACTATTTTTGTATATCAAATCATATTTTAAAGCCTCTGGGAACTTGTTATAGGAGTCCTAGGGCAAATCCCTTTATAAAATGAAGGATTTTTAAAAAAGTAAATGATTTACCCACTCCCTCTCCTTTGTTATAGACTGGGGCTTCTCCTGTAGATTAAACTTGCACTAAGTGTCTGTGGCCTGCTCATTAAATTACTTTTGGTTGTGGGTCATCCTATTGCTTGAGATCATGTGCTTTTGTTATGTTCTTTTTATTTTACATGGGGATATGCTAGTGATACCATAGGTACTTTTTCTATATTTCTTTAATGGCTTTTCCATGGTGCCTTGAGGATTTGACAAGGAATTGTGTTGTGTGACACTCAACATCCAAGAGATATAGAAGAAAATTCTTTAGGTTTAAATCTTGCCTAAGACCAAACATATCCTGATGCAAGTTTGAGAAGTCCAGCTTTTCTCCATTCCCCAGGCCTCCTTCACCTTAAGTGTGTCCTCTGTAAAGGGTGGCTTAGGTGCTGCTGTGTTCCCATAGAGAGAAGGAAGCACACATTTTCCCTTTAGCATTTGGCCATATGCTCAACTTTTCTATGAATCTGTGTTTGTGGGAATAGTGAACCCTGATTCACATTTTATTCTTAAACAAAGGATTACCAGAAAGCAGGAAGCTATAGCTCATAAATATTTCCAGCCAGGGCAGAAACAGTCATTTCATAGGCCCTACGGATACCACCATCCCTGCAGATATAATTGGTAAGATCACCATCCCTGTCACTACCCATTTCACAACCATGTCTGGCCTATTCCTTTGCTTTACTCCAACATCCATGCCCAGTAGGACTCAGCCTTTGAAAATAAACGATGCTATTGTGATTTTGTGAGCAAGCAGCTTCCACTTCAGGGAAACTGGGAGTAGAGAGCCCCATGGCTCCTAAACACCTCCAGATACATAGGACTCCATGACTCTGATATCCATGGAACATAACATACTGCAGTATTCCCCCAAACAGAGCTTAAGCTAGTAGAATGGCTTGAGTGCTGTGGGGATACTTGTGAACAGCCTGGCTGATGTTAGATGATAAAATTGCATTTCCCTGTGATTTTGCACTCCATCGCTCTGGCTGCAAATGAGAAAGCAGGGTAATTACTACTTGTTAATCCTTAATTAGTGGTGGTGAAACATGTGCAGCATTAGAAATGTTTACATGGAAATTAGGACATGTAAGGCTCATGTTTTCGTGCTTTTAAAAAATTAATTTGAAAAATGCCTGAATTTTCTAACTTCCCGTTTGTTGCTTTATTTCAGATTTGTGTCAGAAATGCTCCAAAGGAATGTAAGTAAACTTGTTCCCAGCTCGTTTTTTAATTGGCTTCCTGTTAGTTGTAGGATTTGTTATTAAGCTGTTTGGTAGAGGTTAGCCTGTGTACATTTGGCTTATTCCATGCATGCACAAGTATTTTCCTAAAGCCTTAAATTGTTTTCATGGTGGATGCATCAACTCAGCTCAGGAAGGTCAGGCGTTTTTTACTTTCTCAGTGGTTTTCCCTCCCTCTCCTCTGGGACCTTCTAATTTCATAGGACAGGCCGGTGGGGAGGCGGGAGAGGGCTTCATGCATATAGACAGATTGGTGGCAACTGGATGCTGTGGCATGGTTTGTTGGCTACATCACCACTGGCTCTGGCCTCTTGTACCCCCTGATCTGGTCTGAAACACAGGTGGTGTCCAGCCCTGATGCCCCAGCCAGACTGCCTTGGTCCGTAGATGCGTGCATGTCATGTGGCCGGCAGGCACTCAGCCAGGCACCCCGTTCCACAGTGCCCTGGTGTTGGTGATCCTGTGAAGACAGTGCTGTTTTCTGTCCCACCCCCAGCAGGCTTGTCTATGGCTCTGCTGTGCAGTCTCTTAGATTCGCAAACCAGACTCTTCCCTCACCATTTTTTAAGGTCTGACTGGAAGCCATAGGAAACCTCAGTATTTCTTTCAGTCTAATCTTGGGAGACCTAGGTGCAGCTTTGTGGATCCTTATCCTTGCCGCTCTTCTATGAGCCCTTCTCTACTGCTCAGCCACAAAGGTGACATCAGAGCCATGCCTGCAACTAAGTAACAGTCCTCAGGGAGGCCATGGCCAGCATACCACCCCAAGATGTAGAAAGGGGAACAGGCCACCACTTCATTCTTAGTCTTCCCAGCACTCTCCCTTAAAACGTCTCCTCTGCCTCCTAATTCTCTTCATAAAAGCCACCCTGTCTAGGCCTGGTCTGAGCCTTCACGTGCTTTGGGTTTGAGATGGGATCTTCTTCCATTGAACTTGGTGCTGCAGAATATACCCTTCCTTGTTCTCATCCGTGAGCCATTTCCATGAAGCCCAGCACTTCTACGCACTCCTGGAATGAAGGGCTGTCCCTAGAGATGAAGACATAAAATCATTCTGTGGTATGATGTGCATTTCCTTACCAAGTGTTTTTGATTATTTCCAGTATTCTAGAGTGCAGCCCATAGTGACACCACGTTTTTCCCTTTCCTGCTCTGAGACTTTGTTGGGTGAACTGGGCAACATCGCAAAGACCCATGATTTGCACATTCAGGTGGGCGTTTTTCTCCTATTTGCCTCTGTCTAGACCTGCAAGACTTCTCTGTACCCTAAATTCTGGCAGTAATCTCCAATTCTTTTACTGAGATGATGGAGGAGGTGGGTTTCCCCTTTTCTCTTTTAGTTCTTTTGGTTGGCAATTAATGTGACATAAAGCAGATTAACAGGAGAAAATCAAATTTATTATGTGTGTACAGGAAATCCATATAAGTATGAAGAATTCCAAAGACAGCAAGGCAAGGTGAGGTATATATATATTCTGGACTAAGTAGAAGGAAGCAGGGGTCTGAGGTTTCAAGGGGAAATAAGGTAATTCACTGGAAGATAAAAAGAGTTAATATTTGGTAAACAAAAGTTTGCTGAACCATTCAAAGACAATGGGACACAGACAAGTTTGATCAAATGGGCTTTGCTAGGTTCCTCTTGTCTACCATGCCTAATACCTCACTACAGTTATCTATGGTAATGGCTCCTTCCTGGGACAGGCCTCCTATCTTAAATTCTTTTAGGTGGTAAGTAGGGAGTTCAAAGGTTCTTCCTGAGTCTTTCGGGCCTTGATTGGTTTTTAACTCAAAATAATCTACATGGGCTTCCCTGGTGGTGCTGATGCTGGGGGCGTGGGTTCGTGCCCCGGTCCGGGAGGATCCCATGTGCTGCGGAGCGGCTGGGCCTGTGAGCCATGGCCGCTGGGCCTGCGCATCCGGAGCCTGTGCTCTGCGGCGGGAGAGGCCGCAGCGGTGGGAGGCCCATGTACTGCAAAAATAATAATAATAATCTACATGCCAGAGTGGCACATCATGGGGGTGGCCTGCCTTTAGCCCCATAAGATCTCAAGATACAGCATCATAGGACATAAGGTCCCTTACAGATATCACCTAAATCTAGTTCTTTAATTTTTTAGTTAAAAAAAGTTAAGAAACCGGAAGTTCCTCTTGCCTTCAATCTTCTCTGATCTGGCTCCGAGAGATGAGAACATCTTAAGTAACCAAGCAAGATCAATGGCAAACTGGTTACCTGTTCCCTGTAGGATACATTTAATGCATTTCTTTCCTGCTCTCTTTTATTTGATACTTTCTCAGTGTTCTAGTCCTTCCTTTTTGGAGGAACCGTCTATTATTTGAAAAGCAAAAAGAACCTAATTTCCACCTTACCAAAATGGATTTAAAAGCCCTTTTGTTCCAAGTTTCTTAATTTAAAATCAGGAACAAAACAGTGTATCTTACTTTGTCATTAAGCGGTTGCAATTTAGGAATAAAACACTTTCTAAATCTTCAAGCTGGGTTAAAATTGGGAGCTCCCCTTCCCCCATCCAAACTTCATTACATACTGCACTAAAATTCTCCCTCTTAAGAGCTATCTTAAAGGGCATGTCGGGGAAAGGCAACATATAGATCCTTTATGATTTTTTAGGGTGGAAGTGTTTTTTTTGTTTTTTTTTTAAGATTTATCTTGTTAGGACTCACTAACTATTTTCATTTTTTCCCTTTTTTTTGATGGGCTACGATATTCAATCCCACACAATTGCAGAGGAGGAAAAAGTTATCCTTGACCTATTTAGGGTCCCTGGCTGGGCCTGAAAACTAAACTGACAAAGCTAAACAGGAGAAAAGCATACAAATTTATTTCATATAAGGTTTACATGGCACAGGAGCCTTTATAAGGAAACAAAGACACAAAGAAACAGACCTGAGTATTTTTATGTTAGGTGTGGTGACAAGTGTACAGTCCTGGAGGAACATAAGTTAAGGAGTACGAGGTAAGTGTAGTAAACTGGGGGAAACTTAGCAAGGCCTGTTTCTTCTTGGTTCCCTTTGTCTTCAGAGATAAGGATGCTCCTTTCCTCTATGTATAGGGCAGGCACCTCTCATTTACGAGAGCCTGTGCTCCGGTCACAGGGGAAAAGGGTGGGGGCAAAATCAGAGTGACCTTCCTGCTTCTGCCGTTTTCTTAAACTCCTTCGGCATAAAGTATTCGGTATTCCAAGGTGGCATATTTTGGGTTCGTGTGTCCTGAATCCCAGAAACACACAACAAAATCAAGTATATACTTACTGGCGTTGTATATATGTGTATAACTGCATATACTCAAATCCATCAAAATGACACAAATCTCTTCTGATGCCCATGCCCATTTCTTCAGTGGTCTGGAGTTCCTCAAGGCCAAGGATAGAACTCATTCTGCAGGTAGAACATTCTGTTTTTAGTCCATTGCTGTTGTTTTCTTTTATTTATTTGGTTATGCATACTCTACCTCAAGGAGAAAGGGAAATGGCATTGCTGTTCTTGGAAGTGGTAACTTGCTCATGAGTTATTTCCCATAATATATGGTCATCACCAGTTGGTCAGAAATGATTTTTGTTTTAGGTGAGGGGTTGGGATGGTGACACTTACATTGTGTCTCCAAAACACTTTATGCTGTCTCAGGTTTGTGGTGCCCTGGAGAAAGGACAGTGCAGGGGCCAGGACTCACTTGTTTTGCTTGTGTGTGGATTCTTATAGGCTCTTTCTTGACGACCGCAGGACTGCCTAGCTCTGTTATTTTCAAACTGTTTCCTGCAGAAGAATCATCCTGGAAGCTGACAAAGGGGATAGAATGGGGACAGGGTCCCAGAGTCCTAACCCTGCTTCATCCTGCATAGCAACTTGTTTATGCTGTTTACATATTGAATTTCTGTGATTTTTTAAATAAGAATAACACATCTAAAGCTAAAAGAATTTGGAAAATCACTCATCTATCCCAACCCTTTTATTTGAGAGATGAGAAAATGGAGGCCCAAAGAGAAAACAATGGACTCAACCCTAAGACACATAACTAGGGTCAGAACTTGGGCTAAAATTCAGCTTTTTATTTCAAATTTCAGCTTTCTGTGAGTGAACCATGCTCTGTCCTTTTTTTGTTTGTTTGTTTTGCGGTACGCGGGCCTCTCCCATTGCGGAGCTCAGGCTCTGGACATGCAGGCTCAGCGGCCATGGCTCACGGGCCCAGCCGCTACGCGGCATGTGGGATCTTCCCGGACCAGGGCACGAACCCGTGTCCCCTGCATCGGCAGGCGGACTCCCAACCACTGTGCCACCAGGGAAGCCCCATGCTCTGTCCTTTTGATGGCCAATGAACTCTTCTTAAACGGCCAACACCAGAAGAAGTAGGTGACCATGAATAGCTAGGCTCTTGACTCTCTTCAAGGAGTACTTTTTATTTTTACTTATTCTTGCTATAGTTTGGAATTTGAAAAGACTTCGTCAGAAAAACATTACATGGGTTAGGGTTAGGATATTACATGTTCATGTAATTACGTTTTCATAGTTTCTTTGTCATATATATCTTATATATTAAGAATTATTTCAAATAAAATACACAAGAATCATTTTTTTTACATAGGCAAGTAGGAACCATCCATATCATTTGGGGGTAGGAAGTATAATTTCTAATGGTATTTTACATTAAAAAATTGAAAGTATTTCTTTTCTTTTAGAGCCATATAAGTGAAAATCGTGATGAAGTTAAAGCTGTGAAAAACTTATACCCTGGTTATAAAAACTACACAGATGTGTATGATAAAAACAATCTTCTGACAAATAAGGTAAGTTGTACATCATGATATAATCTCTATGAAGTAGGGCATATTTATCTAAATTTTAAAATCTCAGTAGTAATCTTCAGACTTCTATAAAACACGTGCATTTCCCAAACTAAAGTACAGAGTGTGCATATCCATGTGTGCGAAGAATTAAAAATGGGCCTGAAGTTTCATCCCTAATGAATAAATCATTAAATTTATTGGTAAATCAATCTAAAAGCTTCTTTGAGGTGGGAATGTCATGTGGTCCAAGGACATTTTGTCAGTTTCCATTAGAATGTAAATGTACATTCCTTTGAGTTAGAAAATGTATTTCTGAAGATCCATTCTGTAAGGACTATGAATAGGGATGTTAATTACATATGAAAGTTAAAAAATGGCTATCAGTGGGAAATTGTTTAAATTATAGAACATACATAATTAGAATTTTATCCAACATTCACAAAGAATAAAGTATACAGACTTACAAGGAAGAGTGTTTGTACAGTATTGTTTGATATGTGTGTATACGTGCGGGTGCGTGCCCACTTACCAAACACTGTCTGGAAGACACACATTGAACGTTAAAAGTGATCCTTCCTGAGGGAGAAAGCAGAGGACTTTTTACTTTTTATTTTTGAACACTCTAAGATTGCTTTGTAAAAGAAATGAGTATTACTACATTTATAATTAAACAGTTTTAAGTTAATTAAAATTAATATGAGTGAGGAGAGACCTCATTACAAGAGTGTACCCCCTGGCCTTGGCATTTAATGAAATGTATGAACTGCATGGAGCGTTTAACTATTACAGCAAATAAATTCTTAGGGACTCTGTGCTCAGAGATCTGAATGTGACTGATTTGTAAGGTTAATACTCTGCATAGATCTTGTTTATGCTACATCATAATTTTCATCCTCCTCTACATATATTTCTATATAATTAATAAATTAGCCTTCAATTTGCATGTTACTTTTACTTGCATAGAGGTCAACTGGACCAACCCTCATTTATTTTATAGATTAAAAAAGAGAGAAAAATACCCACAAACGTGTGGGACTTTCGTAATCCAGTGTTTTCACAGGCCTTTTCTGAGTCGTAACTTGTGCACAGTGGTTTTATACATACAGGTAATCATCAATGTTCTTGTGAAGATGATAACAGATAAGTCACAGCTTTTATGTGCACCTATAATATCTTGCTGTGAGTGAGGACTGACTTAAGCATTTTTGAGTGGTAGATTCCACATAGGATGCTCTTCTCTCCAGACAGTGATGGCACATGGCTGCTACCTTTCTGAAGAAGAACTGGATGTATTCAGGGAACGAGGAGCATCCATCTCGCATTGTCCCAATTCTAACTTATCGTAAGTAGGCAATTATTGATTAGTAGATTATGAACGTTTGGGTTGCACAGTAGCAGCCAAATACCTTTGTTTTCTCAGTCATTCCTCCAGTATCTCTCTTCCGTAGTTATGTTCAATTGGGATGTGAACTAGATAGAAGGATACCTACCTATACTGTACTGGGGAGACAGCACTTAACAGAGGCTATTTTTTGCAGAGTATGCATTTGAAGAACACCACATCTCTTAACATTTCTGAGTTTGCACAAAACAGAACAATAGGAAATAGAGTTCAAAACCAGTAGCACTGAGAACTTAGAGCTAAGGACCGAAAGAGTGGGTGTGCCAACCAGGTGTTCCAGAGAGAATGTACTGACCTCTTACTACTTTGTGTTTTACAAACTACTAGAAATGTGCACATTACTAGAAATGGTGCCATGCTACTAGAAGCCAGCACCTTCAGTAAATGTCATGCTGCTATATCTGACGAGATGCACTTAGGAGGGGCCTTGTCCTACTGTAATTCGCACAAATAAAATTTTTATTTATACCTGGTTCTTAACCTTTGAAAGGTTATAGATGCATAAGGGAATCAGATGAAACTTGTGGTCTGGATCTTCAGGAAAAAAAGCCCATAGACATAAAAATGCTGCATCTAATTTCAGGGAATTCATAGATTCCATAATGCCAATCCTTGGATGCTAGGCTAAGAATTCATGCTCCACGATTAGATACAGAAAGGATTTCTCATTTCTTATGTTAGTTGGCCCAGAACAGAGCTAGAGGCAGGTTGGGGTGGATCATTCATATATTAATTCAATAAATTTATTAGCTTCTGTTAGATTTTTTTAACATCTTTATTGGAGTATAATTGCTTTACAATGGTGTGTTAGTTTCTGCTTTATAACAAAGTGAATCAGTTATACGTATACATATGTTCCCATATCTCCTCCCTCTTGCATCTCCCTCCCTCCCACCCTCCCTATCCCACCCATCCAGGTGGTCACAAAGCACTGAGGTGATCTCCCTGTGCTATGTGGCTGCTTCCCACTAGGTATCTATTTCACGTTTGGTAGTGTATATATGTGCATGCCACTCTCTCACTTTGTCACATCTTACCCTTCCCCCTCCCCATATCCTCAAGTCCATTCTCTAGTAGGTCTGTATCTTTATTCCTGTCTTACCCCTAGGTTCTTCATGCCTTTTTTCTCCCCCTTAGATTCCATATATATGTGTTAGCATACGGTATTTGTCTTTCTCTTTCTGACTTACTTCACTCTGTATGACAGACTCTAGGTGCATCCACCTCACTACAAATAACTCAATTTCGTTTCTTTTTATGGCTGAGTGATATTCCATTGTATATATGTGCCACATCTTCTTTATCAGTTCATCTGCTGATGGACACTTAGGTTGCTTCCATGTCCTGGCTATTGTAAAGAGTGCTGCAATGAACACTGTGGTACGTGACTCTTTTTGAATTATGGTTTTCTCAGGGTATATGCCCAGGAGTGGGATTGCTGGATCATATAGTAGTTCTATTTTTAGTTTCTTAAGGAACCTCCATACTGTATCAGTTTACATTCCCACCAACAGTGCAAGAGGGTTCCCTTTTCTCCACACCCTCTCCAGCATTTATTGTTTCTAGATTTTTTGATGATGCCCATTCTAGCGGGTGTGAGGTGATACCACATTGTAGTTTTGATTTGCATTTCCCTAATGATTAATGATGTTGAGCATTCTTTCATGTGTTTGTTGGCAGTCTGTATATCTTCTTTGGAGAAATGTCTATTTAGGTCTTCTGCCCATTTTTGGATTGGGTTCTTTGTGGTTTTTTTTGATATTGAGCTGCATGAGTTGCTTGTAAATTCTGGAGATTAATCTTTTGTCAGTTGCTTCATTTGCAAATATTTTCTCCCATTCTGAGCTTTGTCTTTTCATCTTGTTTATGGTTTCCTCTGCTGTGAAAAAGCTTTTAAGTTTCATTAGGTCCCATTTGTTTATTTTTGTTTTTATTTCCATTTCGCTGGGAGGTGGGTCAAAAAGGATCTTGCTGTGATTTATGTCATGGAGTGTTCTGCCTATGTTTTCCTCTAAGAGTTTAATAGTGTCTGGCCTTACATTTAGGTCTTTAATCCATTTTGAGTTTATTTTTGTGTATGGTGTTAGAGAGTGTTCTAATTTCCTTCTTTTACATGTAGCTGTCCAGTTTTCCCAGCACCACTTATTGAAGAGGCTGTCTTTTCTCCACTGTATATTCTTGCATCCTTTTTCAAAGATAAGGTGACCATATGTGCATGGGTTTACCTCTGGGCTTTCTATCCTGTTCACATTGATCTATATTTCTGTTTTTGTGCCAGTACCATACTGTCTTGATTACTGTAGCTTTGTAGTATAGTCTGAAGTCAGGAAGCCTGATTCCTCCAGCTCCGTTTTTCTTAAGATGGCTTTGGCTATTCAGTGTCTTTTGTGTTTCCATACAAATTGTGAGATTTTTTGTTCTAGTTCTGTGAAAAATGCCAGTGGTAGTTTGATAGGGATTGCATTGAACTTGTAGATTGCTTTGGGTAGTAGAGTCATTTTCACAATGTTGATTCTTCCAATCCAAGAACATGGTATATCTCTCCATCTATTTGTATCATCTTTAATTTCTTTCATCAGTGTCTTATAATTTTCTGCATACAGGTCTTTTGTCTCCTTAGGTAGGTTTATTCCTAGGTATTTTATTCTTTTTGTTGCAATGGTAAATGGGAGTGTTTTCTTAATTTCACTTTGAGATTTTTCATCATTAGTGTATAGGAATGCCAGAGATTTCTGTGCATTAATATTGTATCCTGCTACTTTACCAAATTCTGGTAGCATCTTTAGGATTCTCTATGTATAGTATGTCATCTGCAAACAGTGACAGCTTTACTTCTTTTACAGTTTGGATTCCTTTTATTTCTTTTTCTTCTCTGATTGCTGTGGCTAAAAGTTCCAAAACTATGTTGAATAACAGTGGTGAGAGTGGACAACCTTGTCTTGTTCCTGATCTTAGAGGAAATGGTTTCAGTTTTTCACTGTTGAGAATGATGTTGGCTGTGGGTTTGTCATATATGGCCTTTATTATGTTGAGGAAAGTTCCCTCTATGCCTGCTTTCTGGAGTGTTTTTATCATAAATGGATGTTTAATTTTGTCAAAAGCTTTCTCTGCATCTATTGAGATGATCATATGGTTTTTATCCTTCAATTTGTTAACATGGTGTATCACATTGTGTATATTGAAGAATCCTTGCATCCCTGGGATAAACCCCATTTGATCATGGTGTATGATCCTTTTAATGTCCTGTTGGATTCTGTTTGCCAGTATTTTGTTAAGGATTTTTGCATCTGTGTTCATCAGTGATATTGGCCTGTCGTTTTTAGATTTTCATTTTTTGAGGATTACTTCATATCCTTGTTTTAGAGTTCTTGCAGAAGCAGAACATGACGTGAGGATTTATGTACAAGTAATTTATTTGGCAGGTGATCTCAGGAAGCACCTTTATGGGGTGAGACAGAGAAGGGAAGGAAGACAGTAAAGAGCACGTCACCAAGCTAGTTACCACCATGGGTTCCTGGAAGTTAATCCTCCTGGAAAACTCAGGGAGCCAGTGTACAAAGCAGACCTCAAAGACAACCTGCTCAAGGGGTGGGGGAGCTGGAGTAATTATACCTAAACTTATCAGTTATTGGTGGAGGGCTGCTGGGTGGGTGTGAAGGGGCATGAAGTCCCTGCAACTACGGACCTTTCCCAATCAAGGGCAGAGCGGGTTCTAGCCGAGTGAAAGAGCCTCCAGGCAAAGAGTAGGAGGTGCCAGCAGTCAGAAGTCTAGGTACTTTGCAAATGAAAAAGTTCTACATCAGTGGCAGTATAGGAAAGGCACAAGAGCCACAGCAATGTGTTTCTGGAGTGTTTTGAGAGGTTCCAGAGGCTTCTAGTTTTCAGACATAAAGCGGCCATACATAACAGGGAATCTTGCCTATGTACAGCTTAGTGACCATAATTATGGTCTAGTGACCAGTTAGGGGAAGGGTTTAACATCCTGTGGGCTTAGTTACACAACATCTAAATTAAAACATGACCCAGTTTTACAAACTGAGGTTTGAAGTTAAATTTCTTTATGGCTAATATTTTGGTTTGAATGCTCACTGTTATTCTTTCTCCAGCCACTTTGAGAGATTTATTGCATGTGCACTGGCAGTTTGAAAATGATAATTATGTGGATTTTCAAGCAGACTACTTTGACCTTTGCATCTTCTCAGACTTTTAAGGAATGCTTTAGTTTTTCTTTGTCTCTTTAGCAAGGCGGCACATCTACTGAGTCAGGGTCACGAGCTCCGCAATTCAGTCCAGGAACCATCTCTCCTAGTTGCTGCTGTCCTCAGAAGTAGCATTTGAACCACCAGGCCCTGACTTACAACCTGCACCCCCTCTTCCAGCTATACCCCTCTTTCTTTGACCTTGCAAGTCGCTACTCATTCAGGGCAACAAATGATCCCAGGAAGAGAGGAAAGGCAATGCTTTATAATTTCTACTTCCTAGCATAGAAGGATGGGTTGGTTAAAAAAAATTTAAAGACCTATATAGTTGATAACACCATATTGTATAACTGAAATTTGCTAAGAGAGTAGAACTTGTATGTTCTCACAAATAAAAAAGGTAAATATGTGAGGTGATAGATGTGTTGGTCGACTCAGCGGGGGGAAATCCTCTCGCAATGTATACATATATCAAATCATCATGTTGTACACTTTAAATATCTTACAATTTTGTCATTTGTATCTTAAGCTGAAAAAATATTAAAAATTGCAAAAATTTTTGAACTAGTTGCAAGATTTAATTTCTTCATTTATTTTTCCTTACAAATGATCCCCTGCTCTCCCTTCTAATTCTTGCTGCTTTGTGCCCTCCTGATATTAACCTCTGCCCAGTGGTTCAAACTCCTTCATGATCCCTTTTTACTCCAGGACTGAGATGGTCTGATTTTTTTTTTTTTTTTTTTTTTTTTTTT
>NW_006781176.1:770102-783245 GCF_000442215.2 Lipotes vexillifer
TTTTTGCGGTACGCGGGCCTCTCACTGTTGTGGCCTCTCCCGTTGCGGAGCACAGGCTCCGGACATGCAGGCTCAGCAGCCATGGCTCACGGGCCCAGCCGCTCCGCAGCATGTGGGATCTTCCCAGACCGGGGCACAAACCTGTGTCCCCTGCATCAGCAGGCGGACTCTCAACCAGTGCGCCACCAGGGAAGCCCCTGGATGGTCTGATGTGACTAATGTGTTTGTGTCAGCATTAGAGCTGAGATGGGAATCGTAATTTTCAGTGATATCACCATCATATTTGTTAGTGCCCTTCTCTTGTTGAACCCACGTGGGTCTCCTTGTTCTGTCTCCTCTCTCTACAGGCTCAGCAGCGGCCTTCTCAATGTGCCAGAGGTCCTGAAACATGGAGTGAAGATAGGGCTGGGTACAGGTTAGTAGTTTCCCATGAAGAACCATGGCAAAGTGGCTAAGTGCGTAACTTTCAAATGTGACTAATTTTCAAGTAAGAGTTCTGTGTTTTAAAAGACTTCGTTTTATTTTCTGGTAGTCTTATCTAGTTTTATTTTCTGCTAGTCATATCTAGAGCTAATAAAATAATGAGGTTGGAAGCAGTAAGAAAGTGTATGTGAAGGGAAAAGTTTTGATGACATTAACCTCTTGAAAGCCATTAACCACACGTTTACTATTCAGACACGGGGCTATAAAGGATAAGTCCTCAAGTGTTTTAGAGATTCTTTTTTGAAAAGTCCTTGTTTTTTTGCTTGTTTGTTTTGTTTTGTTTTGTCCTTCCTGCTAAATTTCAGTGGTTTGGACTTGTATGTTTTTGGTTTTCAATAGCTGTTTCATTACAAATACTGTCTCAAAAGAAAATTATTCAACTTTGCCAGTAGTGAGCACATATTCAGTCTGTGCCATAACGGAGAACTCTAAGATATGTTAAAAAGCATGCTTTGCTTTTAAGCAGTTTTTAACAAAATGATATTCTAATTCCCACAGGCAGTCTGATGTTTGCTAGGCTGAAGGACAGTCTAGGTGGCTGATGAATTAGTGATGTCTCCTTTTTTTTCACAGTATATTCGAATTGTTTTTCTTGAGTGTGTACAGTGCTGCTCACTTTAGAAGTGTCAGTCAGGCCCAAATGTTTAGGCATCTGCTGTGAACCTTTTTTTTTAATCATTGTGTGTGAATGAACTAAAAAAAAAATTTTTTTAAAATGGCTGTGGGGCACAAGGTCTTATTTTTCATTCTTGATGCGTTTGTCTTCCTGATATGTAAGAACACCAGAATGTTTGCATATTGACAATAATGGTTTTTTATCATTTTCTGCAATAACTCAAGTCTCAGTTAATTTTTATACCAAGCAATATTGGTAAGACATACAATAATACAAAATGATTTATCTATAATTTTAAAGAGGTGTGCTAGATTAGAAGTTTTTCTCAGTTTTACATGAATCAGGGCAATTAAAATTTTGAATTTAAGCCTTGAATCATTGAGATTGTGTAGTACCTGTAGTACCTGTATAGTCTCAGGTATTAAGGCAGGAAACCAGTTATTTTTAACTTCACAGAAAAGCTTTAATGAATAAGAAAAAAATGGCCAAGAGTTTTTGTCAATTAATGGAAATTTTGGTAGGAATGCAAAAATCAGACGTACTGCTTTCAAATTTTCTAGGATTTTGGTCTCCATGATTTAAGTTCATCACGTGATTTCCAGTTCTTGATTTTGGGTTGTATAGTGATAGTCTAAAATGATTAGGTTAAGCTACGTCACTTATTAGCTGTAAGACCTTGAGCAAATTACCTTAATTTTCTAAGGCTTTTTTTCCTAATTTCTATAACAATAACTATAATAATGTCTATGCTGCAACCTTGTTTTGAGGCTTAAATGAAACAAAAATGTGTGTGAGGTGTTTAGCACATACCTGGCATGTTGCAGTGGTTAATGAAGATTGGCTTAAAAGGGAAAAGGTAATGTTGGTTTCCGATTAAAGGTTTGATTAAATATGATATATTATCATATTAACTTGGAGAATGTTGTTGCATTTTACATAGTCTCTGTTGTAACAGCCATCCTATGCACCAGTATTACCTAAACATGACCTTTATGTATAAACCTGTCCTTCTGCTTTGGACTTCAGTAGATTATTTAACTTACACTGTGGACAGAGAGCAGGTCCAAGAATGGATCATTCACCATGTCTATAAGAAACAGAGGCAGATCTGGACTTTCTCAAATATTAAATAGGAGAAACCCTCATGAAGCTTCACAAAAATATTGCAAAACAAGAGAAAGCAGTATCAACAAGAATAAGAAGATGAACATACCTCTGAAAAGCATCTACCTCAGGATCCAGAATAAGAGTTCTGAAAATTGCTATCATCCTTAGAGTACAAGAAGACATGGCAGTATGAAAAGACCATGAGTTTTGATGGAAAAGGAAAATTTGAAAATGAAAGAAGAAAACTGAAAAAGAAATAAAGAATAAGAAGGATGTAGATAGACCCTCGTACACTACTGCAGGGAGATTAAATGGTACAACCAATGTAGAGAACTGTTTGGTAGATTCTTATAAAGTTAAATATACATCATTAATTCCATTTTGGGTATTTACCCTAGAGAAATGGACACACATATTTGCACAAATATTTGTACAAGAATATTTATAATATCTTTATTCATAATAGCCCCAAACTGGAAATAGTCCAAACACCTTCCAAGAGGAGGACAGATAGGCAAATGTGGCATATTTATACAATTAAATATTATTCAGCATTCTAAAAAGAGAACAAAACATTGATATATGCAGAATATGGATAAATCTCAAAAATATTTTGTTAAAATGCTGGAGAGGGTGTGAAGAAAAAAGAATGCTCCTACACTATTGGTGGGAATGTAAATTAGTGCAGCCACTATGGAAAACTGGAGTTCGTCAACTGAAAACAGAGTTGCCATATAATCCAGCAATCCTACTCCTAGGCATATATTTGGACAAAACTATAATTCAAAAAGATACATGCACCCCTATGTTCACAGCAGCATTATTTACAATAGCCAAGACATGGAAGCAACCTAAATGTCCATCAACAGAGGAATGGAAAAAGAAGATGTGGTATAGAAGATCTAGATGCCTAGAGGAGACAAGATGGCAGAATGGAAAGACTAGAGCTCACCTCCTCTCACGAAAACACCACAATCACAACAGATTGCTGAACAACCATCGACAAAAAAGACTTGAACCTACCAAAAAAGATATTCTACATCCAAAGACAAAGAAGGAGCCACAACGAGATGGCAGGACGGGTGCTTTCACCGTATAATAAAATCTCATACTTGCCAGGTAGGTGACCCGCAGACTGGAAAATAATTATATCACAGAGGTTCTCCCACAGGAGTGAGAGTTCTGAGCCCCATGTCATGCTCCCCAGCCTGGCGGGGGGGGTCTGGCATCAGGAGGAGGAGCCCCCAGAACATCTGGCTTTGAAGGCCAGTGGGGCTTGAATGCAGGAGCTCCACAGGACAGCGGGAAACAGACACTCCACTCTTGAGGAAGCACACAAGGTTTCACAGGAACTGGAACCCAGAGCAAAGCAGTGACTCCATAAGAGGGTGGGCCAGACCTATCTTCAAGTCTTGGAGGGTCTTCTGGGGAGGTAGGGGTTGGCTGTGGCTCACTCTGGGGGCAAGGACAGTGGTGGCGGATGCCCCAGGGAATACTCATAGGCATTAACACTCCCAGAGATAGCTATTTTGGCACTGAGAACTGGCCTCACCCTACAGGTTGCAGGCTTCAGTGCTGGGATGCCTCAGGCCAAACAACAAACAGGGTGGGAACACAGCCCCACCCATCAGCAGACAGGCTGCCTAAAGTCATCCTGAGCCAAAAGCTGCCTATAAACACACCCCTTGACATAGCCCTGCCCACCAGAGGGACAAGACCCAGCTCCACCCACCAGTGAGCAGGCACCAGTTCCTCCCACCAGGAAGCCAGCACAAGCCCCCAGACCAATCTCACCCACCACGGGGCACATACCAGAACCAAGAAGAATTACAATCCTGCAGCCTGAGGAATGGAGATGGCAAACACAGAAAGTTAGACAAAATGAGACAGCAGAAAAATACGAAGGAACAAGATAAAAACCCAAAAGAACAACTAAGTGAAGTTGAGATAGGCAATCTACATGAAAAAGAATTCATAGTAATGATAGTAAATATGATTCAAGATCTTGGAAAAAGAATAGAGGCACAGACTGAGAGGATACAAGAAATGTTTAATAAAGAGCTAGAATCTTTAGAACAAACAGAGATGAACAATAAAATCACTGGAATGAAAAACATACTAGAAGGAATCAATAGCAGAATAAATTAGGCAGAAAAATGAATAAGTGAGCTGGAAGACAGATTGGTGGAAACCACTGCTGCAGAACAAAGAAAGAAGAATGAAAAGAAATGAGGACAGTCTAAGAGACCTCTGGGACAACATTAAACACACCAACATTCGCATTATAGGGGTCCCAGAAGGAGAAGAGAGAGAGAAAGGGCCTGAGGAAATATGCGAAGAGATAGTAGTTGAAAATGTCCCTAACATGGGAAGGAAACACTCACTCAAGTACAGGAAGCACAGAGTCCCACAGAGGATAAACCCAAGGAGGAACACACCAAGACACATATTAATCAAACTGACAAAAATTAAAGACAAGGGGAAAACATTAAAAGCAACAAGGGAAAAGCAATAAGTAAGCTTATGGGAGTTCCCTTGTATGCTCTCAGCTGATTTTTCAGCAGAAACTATGCAGGCCAGAAGGGAGTGACATGATATATTTAAAGTGATGAAAGGGAAAAACCTATAATCAAGAATACTCTACCTAGCATGGCTCTCATTCAAATTTGACAGAGAAATCAAAAGCTTTACAGACAAGCAAAAGCTAACAGAATTCAGGACCACCAAACCAGCTTTACAGCAAATGCTAAAGGAACTTTTCTAGGCAGAAAAGGCCACAACTAGAAACAAGAAAATTATGAAATGGGAAAGCTCACTGGTAAAGGCAAACATACAGTAAACATAGGAAATCATCCACACACAAATATATCAAAACCAGCAAACATGAGAGTACAAATGCAGGATATTGGAAATGGATTTGAAATTAAGAGACCAACAGTTTAAAACAAACTTGAATATGTATATAGACTAATCTATCAAAACCTCATGGTAACTGCAAACCAAAAATCTACAGTAGATACACACACACAAAAGAAAAGAATTCAAACACAACGTTAAAGTTAGACATTAAATCACAAAAGAGGAAGGGAAGAAAAAAGACCTGCAAAAACAAACCCAAAACAATTAACAAAATGGCAATAAGAACATACATATCGATAATTACCTTAAATGTAAGCGGATTAAATGCTCCAACCAAAAGACATAGAGTGGCAGAATAGATACAAAAATAAGACCCATATATATGCTATCTACAAGCAACCCACTTCAGACCTAGGGACACATACAGACTGAAAATGAGGGGATGGAAAAAGGTATCCCATGCAAATGGAAATCAAAAGAAAGCTGGAATAGCAATACTCATATCAGACAAAATAGACTTTAAACACTGTTACAAGAGACAAAGAAGGACACTAAATAATGATAAAGGGATCAATCCAAGAAGATGTAACAATTGTAAATATATATGCACCCAACATAGGAGCACCTCAATAATATTAAGGTAAATGCTAACAGCCATAAAAGGAGAAATTGACAGTAACAGGGTACTAATGGGGGCCTTTAACACCCAACTTTCATCAATGGACAGATCATCCAGAAATAAAATCAATAAGGAAATAAAGGCCTTAAATGACACATGAGAGCAGATGGACTTAATTGATATTTATAAAGCATTCCATCCAAGGGCAGCAGAAAAAACACATTCTTCTGAAGTGCACATGCAACATTCTCCAGGATAGAACACATGCTGGGCCACAGTGCAAACCTCAGTAAACTTAAGAAAACTGAAATCATATCAAGCATTTTCTCAAACCACAACACTATGAGATTAGAAGTCAACTACAAGAAAAAAAATGGAAAAAACACAAACACATGGAGGCTAAACTATATGTTACTAAACAACCAATGGATCACTGAAGAAATCAAAGAGGAAATCAAAAAATACCTAGAGACAAATGAAAATGAAAACACAACAATCCAAAACCTATGGCACACAGCAAAAGCAGTTCTAAGAGGAAAGTTTATAGCTATACAATCTTATCTCAGGAAACAAGAAAAATCTCAATCTAAACTTATACCTAAAGAACCAAGAGAAAGAAGAACAAACAAAATCCAAAGTTAGTATAAGGAAAGAAGTCATAAAGATCAGAGCAGAAATAAATGAAAGAGAAATGAAAAAAAGAAAAGATCAATGAACCTAAAAGCTGGTTCTTTGGGGAAAATAAACAAAAGTGATAAACCTTTAGCCAGACTCAGCAAGAAAAAAAAGGGAGAGGGCTCAAATCAATAAAATTAGAAATGAAAAAGGTGAAGTTACAATTGACACTACAGAAATACAAAGGGTCATAAGAGACTACTACAAGCAACTATAAGCCAATGAAATGGAAAACCAGAAGAAATGGACTAATTCTTAGAAAGGTACAATCTTCCAAGACTAAACCAGAAAGAAATAGAAAATATGAAGAGACCAATCACAAGTACTGAAATTGAAACTGTGATGAAAAAGCTTCCAACAAACAAAAGTCCAGGACTAGATGGCTTCCAGGCGAATTCTATCAAACATTTAGAGAAGAGTTAATAACTAGCCTTTTGCAGAGGGAGGAAAACTCCCAAATTCATTCTAGGAAGCCACCATCACCCTGATACGAAAACCAGCCAACGATACCACGAGAAAAGTGAATTACAGGCCAATATCACTGATGAACATAGACTCAAAAATCCTCAACCGAATACTAGCCAACCAAATCCAACAATACATTAAAAGGATGACACACCATGATCAACTAGGATTTATCCCAGGGGTGCAAGGATTTGTCAGTATCCGCAGATCAGTCACTGTGATACACTACATTAACAGTGAAGAATAAAAACCATATGATCATCTCAATAGATGCGGAAAAAGCTTTTGACCAAATTCAACACCCATCTATGATAAAAACTCTCCAGAAAGTGGGCATAGAGGGAACCTACCTCAACATAATAAAGGCCATATATGACAAACCCACAGCTAACATCATACTCAATGGGGAAAAGCTGAAACCATTTCCTCTATGATCAGGAACAAGACAAGGATGTTTGCAGTCACCCCCTTTTTTATTTGTTTTTGGTGGTACGCAGGCCTTGCACTGTTGTGGCCTCTCCCGTTGCGGATCACAGGCTCCAGACGCGCAGGCCCAGTGGCCATGGCTCACGGGCCCAGCTGCTCCGTGGCATGTGGGATCTTCCCGGCCCGGGGCACGAACCCGTGTCCCCTGCATCGGCAGGCGGACTGTCAACCACTGCGCCACCAGGGAAGCCCTGAGCAATCACCACTTTTATTCAACATAGTTTTAGAAGTCCTAGCCACGGCAATCAGAGAAGAAGAAGAAGAATAGGATTCCAAATTGGAAAAGAAATAAAACAGTCATTGTTTGCATATGACATGATACTATACATAGAAAATCCTAAAGATGCTACAGAAAAGTACTAGAGCTCATCAATGAATTCAGTAAGGCTGCAGGATACAAAATTAATACACAGAAATCTGTTGCATTTCTATACACTAACAACGAAAGATCAGAAAGAGAAATTATGGAAACAATCCCATTTACCATCTCATAAAAGAGAATAAAATACCTCGGAATAAATGTACCTAAGGAGGTTAAATACCTGTATTCTGAAAGTTATAAGATGCTGATGAAAGAAATAAAAGATAACACAGATAGAAAGATATTCCATGTTCTTGAATTGGAAAAATCAATATTGTCAAAATGACTGTACTACCCAAGGCAATCTACAGATTCAATGCAATCCCTATTAAATTACCAATGACATTTTTCACAGAAATAGAACAAAAAATTTTAAAAATTTGTGTGGAAACACAAAAGACAACAGAGACAAAGCAAACCTGAGAAAGAAAAATGGAGCTGGAGGAATCAGGCTCCCTGACTTCAGACTATACTACAAAGCTACAGTAATCAAAATAGTATGGTACTGAAACAAAAACAGAAATATAGATCAATGGAACAGGATAGAAAGCCCAGAAATAAACCCATGCACCTATGGTCAATTAGTCTACTACAAAGGAGGCAAGAATATAGAATGGAGAAAAGACAGTCTCCTCAGTAAGTGTTGCTGGGAAAACTGGACAGCTACACATAAAAGAATCAAATTAGAACATTCTCTAACTCCATTCACAAAAATAAACTCAAAATGGATTAAAGACCTCAATGTAAGACCAGATACTATAAAATTCTTAGAGGAAAAACACAGGCAGAACACTCTTTGACATAAATTGCAACAAGATCTTTTTGGATCCACCTCCGAGAGTAACGAAAATAAAACAAAAATAAACAAATGGGACCTAATGAAACTTAAAAGTTTTTGCACAGCAAACCATAAACAAAATGAAAAGACAACCCATAGAATGGGAGAAAAATATTTGCAAATCAATCTCCAAAATAAACAGCCCATGCAGCTCAATATCAAAAGAAACCACAACCCAATCAAAAAATGGGCAGAAGATCTAAATAGGCATTTCTCCAAAGAAGACATACAGAGGGAATTCCCTGGCAGTCCAGTGGTTAGGACTGAGCGCTTTCACTGTCATGGCCCAGGTTCAATCCCTGGTTAGGGAACCTGCAAGCTGTGTGGTACAGCTACAAAAAAAAAAAAAAAAAAAAAAAAAAAGACAGAAGACCAAAAAGCACATGAAAAGATGCTCAACATCACTAGTTATTAGGGAAATTCAAATCAAAACTACAATGAGGTATCACTTTACATCAGTCAGAATGGCCATCATCAAAAAGTCTACAAACAATAAATGCTGGAGAGGGTGTGGAGAAAGGGGAACCCTCTTATACTGTTGGTGGGAATATAAACTAATACAACCATTGTGGAGAAGAGTATGGAGGATCCTTAAAAAACTAAAAATAGAACTACCATATGATCCAGGGATCCTACTCCTGGGCATGTATCCACAGAATAACATACTTTGAAAAGATTCGTGCACCCCAATGTTCATTGCACTATATACAGTAGCAAAGACTTGGAAGCAACCTAAATGTCCACTGACGGAGGAATGGATAAAGAAGATGTGGCATATATATATATATATATATATATATATACACACACACACACACACACACACACACACACACACACATATACACACATACAAGGGAATATTATTCAGCCATTAAAATGAGTGAAATACTGCCATTGGCAGCAACATGGATGGACCTAGAGATTATCACACTAAGGGAAGTAAGTCAGAGAAAAACAAATATCATATGATATCACTCAAATGTGGAATCTGAAAAATGATACAAATGAACTTATTTACAGAACAGAAATAGATCCACAGACATAGAAACCAAACTTATGGTTATCAAAGGGGATAGGGGGAGGAAGAAATTAGGAATTTGGGATTAACAGATACACATTACTATATATAAAATAAACAAACAAGGATCTGCTGTATAGCACAGGGAACTATATTCAACATCTTGTAATAATATATTCAGTATCTTCTAATACCCTCCAATGGAAAAGAATCTGAAAAAGAATTTTATATATATATATATATCTTTTTAATAGAGTTTTATATATATAACTGAATCACTTTGCTTTATACCTGCCTGAAACATGTAAATCAACTATACTTCAACAACAAAAAAATCCTTAAGCATTCCCTCTCATTACCAACAGTGTCAAGTCTAAATTCCTTAGGGAAGTACAGATATCAGGCACCACCTGGTCCCTCCTGTCCTTTCCACTCATCTCTTTCTGTATCTACGGAACAGAAACAGACGCACAGACATAGAGAACAGACTTATGGTTGCCAAGGGGGAGGAAGTTTGGGGGAGGGATGGATTGGGAGTTTGGGGTTAGCAGATGCAAACTATTATATATAGCATCAATAAACAACAAGGTCCTACTGTATAGCACGGGAGACTATGTTCAATATCCTGTGATAAACCATAATGTAAAAGAAGATGAAAAAGAATATATATAATATAGTTTATATATATATATATATATATATATATATAACTAAATTACTTTGCTCTACAGCAGAAACACAACAATGTAAATCAACTATACTGCAATAAAATAAATTTTAAAAAGGGGTCCAATCAAGACGGCAGAGCAGAAGGACGTGGAGCTCACCTCCTCCCACAATTACAGCAAACAGTGCTCACAGAACACCTACTGAATGCTGGCAGAAGACCTCAGATAACAGAAAACTATCTGAGAAATTTCTCCACCTTAACTGGGTAGGATGAAAGAAGAAGGAAATAAAGGAAGCAGGCTGGGACCTGTGCCCCTGGGAGGGAGCTGAAAAAAAGGAAAGTTTCCTGCACCCCAGGAAGCCCTCTCTCTGGTGGGGGACAGAAAGCAAGCTTCAGAGGCTTGGAGGAAAGCACAGCATTCGGTTTGTGGCTGGCAGAACAGAGAGCTTCCCAGAAGGTCTGTGCCACTGCCCTGCACTCCCCAGCCTGAGACATGTGTCTTCTGTTGCAGGTGGGGGCTGGGTGCTGAAACCTGAGCTTTAGAGGACAGACCTAGGGAGAGACCTGGGGTTGGCTGTGGGGACACAGCCTGAAGGGGCTGGAGTGTGGTGTGGCTGCAACCTGGGATGTACATAGAAGCCCAGGCCCACCACAGAAGTGGAACACCATTAAGGGGCACGTGAAGGGAGTGGCAGGGCCCACCACAGCAGCCATTTTCTTCATGCTCGTTCAGGCGGCCCAGCACGGCCTCTGTGAGCTCTGGGAGCACGCAAGCCAGTGGGTTGCCCACACACAGAGGTGGGGCTGAAATCAGAGCTGAGCCCCAGGGGTTGCACTACTTAGGAAGCAGGACTGAAATCTCTCCCTGTGGCTGCACAATACACGGATTTACGCCACTGCCAGTGGCTTTGTAAACTCAGTGCCTGTGGGTCATCAGAGTGGATTGTGGGTTCTCCCGTGGCTGGGACAGGTCTGGCCTTAGCAGCTGTGGGTTTTGTGGGTGTGTTCATGTGGAAGCTGGGCCAGGCCAGGGTCTGGGCTGTCTCCATAGCTTCCATGGTGAGCCCAGGTGTGAGACTGCTGCAGTCCTGGTATCTGACTTCAGTGGGTCTGCGCCTACAGATCTCTGCTGGTGGCTTTGTGATAACAATACCTGAGGGACACCAGGGCCAATTGCTGGCATCCCACTGTGGAGGCAGAGCCAAGGGCAGTGCTAACCTCAGTGTACTTTGTGAGCCTGTACAATGGGTGACAGGTGACATACCAAAGTGTACTCCCAGGTGGACAGCTTTGGTGAAGGAATACTCTGTGGCTCCTCTCCCAGTGGGAGTGCTCCAACCCTGTTTACCTCACACCACAGCTCAGAAATGGATAAGAGGCTTCTATTCCAACAACTAGGGAGCAGACCCTGCCCCCACAAGGCTGTGACAACCACAGAGCAAAGAGGAGGCCCCACTCAACATCCAGTACTGGCTCTGATCACCACCACACCAGTCACACCCCCCATCAAGAGGATAATGGCCAGCACACACTGAGGAAAGAGGCAGCAAGCATCCATATTAAAAACTGCACTTGTACCAAATATATTAAACCTACACAGGCTAATTAGGGATGCTCCCACATAAAAATAGCCCTCCAAGACCACAGTAGATAATTGTTTCTTCTAAACTCATAGAGTAAGATAAACGTAAGAAAAATGAAGAAGCAGAGGAACCACTCCCAGTTAAAAGATCAAGAGAATTCCCCTGAAAGAACAATTAACCAGACCTCTCCAGCCTAACAGACACTGAATTCAAAAAGGAGAAAATCAAAATCCTGAAAGAATTTAAAAAGGCTATCAATAGAAAGGCAGATTACTTTAAAAGGGAAGTAGAAACTATAAAGAGGAGCCAAGAAAAATAAGAAAACTCATTTGTTGAGATGAAAGCTGAGCCAAAGGCAATGAATAGCAGATTGAAGAATGCAGAAGAACGAATAAGTGATCTGGAAGACAGAATAATGGAAATCACTCAAACAGAACAGCAGACAGAAAGCCAAATGAAACAAAAATGAAAGCAATATAAGAGACCTATGGAATAATATGAAGTGTGTAAATCTATGCATAATAGGGATTCCAGAAGAAGAAGAAAGAGAAAAGGGGATCGAAAGTGTATTTGAATAAATTATGGCTGGAAACTTCCCAAACCTAAAGAAGGAAACAGATATGCAGGTACAAGAAGCACAGGGCGTCCCCAACAAGATGAACTCAAACAGACTACACCAAGACATATTATAATTAAAATGGCAAAAGTTAAAGAGGGGGATTCTAAAGGCAGCAAGAGAAAAACAGAGTTAATTATAAAGAAACCCCCATAAGGCTATCAGCTGATTTCTCAACAGAAATGTTGCAGGCCAGAAGGTAGTGGCAAGATACATTCAAAGTCCTAAAAGGTAAAAAATCTGCAAACTGGGTTACTCTACCCAGCAAGATTATCATTTAGAATAGAAGGAGAGACAAAGAATTTCTCAAGACAAGCAAAAGCTAAAAAAAAAAAAACCCACAGCAATACTAAACCTATCCTAAAAGAAATATTGAAAGGTTTTCTCTAAATAGAAAAGAAGCAAGAATCTATAGGAAAGAGAAAATCACAACTGGAAATAAGTCACTTAAATAAGCCAGTATACAGATTAAAAAAATTTTTTAAATGTTTGTGAAAGTGATGATAACCACAATGAACAGTAAAAAGATAAACATGGGGGGGCTTCCCTGGTGGCGCAGTGGTTGAGAGTCCGCCTGTCGATGCAGGGGACATGGGTTCGTGCCCCGGTCCGGGAAGATCCCACATGCTGTGGAGCGGCTGGGCCTGTAAGCCATGGTCGCTGAGCCTGCGGGTCCGGAGCCTGTGCTCTGCAACAGGAGAGGCCACAACAGTGAGAGGCCCGCGTACCACAAAAAAAAGAAAA
>NW_006781176.1:783498-858890 GCF_000442215.2 Lipotes vexillifer
CCCACTCACCGCAACTAGAGAAAGCCCTCGCACAGAAACGAAGACCCAACACGGCCAAAAATAAATAAATAAATATATTTTTTAAAAAAGATAAACATGAAGATGTAAAAGAGGACATCAGAGTCATAAAATGTGGAGTAGGAGAGTAAGAAAATGTAGATTCTTTTTTTTTAGAATGTGTTTGATCCTATATGACTATCAGTCTAAAGCAAGTATATATAGGAAGGGGTTAACGTACTTGAACAACGTGGTAACAACAAATAAAAAATATACAATAGATTCATAAAACCCAAAAAAAACAGAACACAAGTGTAATATAAAAGGAAATCATCAAACCATAAAAGGAAAACCATAAAAAATAAAAGGGACAAAGGAGATATACAAAATCAACTGGAAAACAAGGCTTAAAATAGCAACGAATATCAATAATTATGTTAAATGTCAATGGATTAAATGCTCCAATCAAAAGACACAGAGTGGCAGATTAGTTAAAAAAAAACAAGTGCCTACAATATGCTGCTTACAAGAGACCCACTTTAGGGCAAAGAACACACATAGATAGACAGTGAGGGGATGGAAAAAGATATTTCATCTTTTGGGGACTGCAATACTAATATACAAAACAGACTTTAAAACAAAGGCCATAAAGAAAAAGAAGGATACTATATAATGATAAAAGGATCAATACAAGAAGAGGATATTACACTTATCAACATATACGCACCCCACATAGGAGCACCCAACTACATAAAACAAATAGTAACAGACATAAAGGGAAAAACTGATGGGAATCCAATAATAGTATGAGACTTTAACACTCTACTCACATCAATGGACAGATCTTCTAGACAGAAAATCAATAAGGCACATTGAGATCCTAAATGATACAACAGAATAGACTTAATTGATATCTTCAGGACATTACATCCAAAAAAAAAACACAATACATATTCTTTTCAAGTGCACATGGAACATTCTGTAGAATTTACCACATACTAGGACACAAAACAAGCCTCAGTAAATTTAAGATTGTAGAAATTATTTCAAGCATCTTTTCTGACCACAGTGACATGAAACTAGGAATCAACCAGAGGAAAGAAATGAGAATAAAACGATTACACGGAGACTAAACAACATGCTACTAAAAAACCAGTGGGTCAACAATGAATACAAAGAGGAAATTAAAAAATACCTTGAGGCAAATGACAATGAAAACATAACCATGTAAAATCTATGGGATGCTGCAAAAGCAGTTTATTAGAGGGTAGTTCATAGCGATACAGACCTTCCTCAGAAAACAAGAAATATCTCAAACAACCTAACCTATCACCTAAAAGAACTAGAAAAAGAAGAACAAAAGCTAAAGTCAACAGAAGGAAGGAAATAATAAAGATCAGAGAGGAAATAAATAAAATAGAGATTAAAAATTAGAAAAAAAAGATCAATAAAACCAAGAGCTGGTTCTTCAAAAGGGTAAATAAAATTGACAAACCTCTGCCCAGGCTCACCAGGAAGAAAAGGGAACCCAAATAAACAAAATAAGCAATGAAAAAGGGAAAAGTAAAATCCAATACCATAGAAATACAAAAAACCATAAGAGAATACTATGAATAATTATATGCCAACAAATTCAACAACCTGGAAGAATGGACTTGTTTCTAGAAACATAGAGCCCACCAAAAATGAATAAAGAAGAAATAGATAATTTGAACAGACCAATCACTAGAAGTGAAATAGAATCTGTAATTTTAAAAAACTCCCTATAATACAAAAGTCCAGGACCAGATGGCTTCACAGGCAAAATCTACCAAACATACAAAGAACTTATACCAATCCTTCTCAAACTCTTCCAAAAGACTGAAGAGGAAAAAACACTCTCAAAGACATTCTATGAAGCCACCTGAGAGCAAAACCAGACAAAGACACCACCAAAGAAGAAAATTACAGGCCAATATCTTTGATGAATATAGACACAAAAATTTTCAGCAAAATATTAGCAAACCAAATTCAACAACACATAAAAGAGATCATACACCACAATCAAGTTGTATTTATCCCAGGGTCACAAGGATGGTTCAACATATGCAAATCAATCAAAGTGATACACCACATCTACAAAAGTAAAGACAAAAATCACATGATGATCTCAAAAGATGCAGAAAAAGGGCTTCCCTGGTGGCGCAGTGCTTGAGAGTCCGCCTGCCGATGCAGGAGATGCGGGTTCGTGCCCCGTTTCGGGAGGATCCCACGTGCCGCGGAGCGGCTGGGCCCGTGAGCCATGGCCGCTGGGCCTGCGCGTCCGGAGCCTGTGCTCCGCAAATGGGAGAGGCCACAGCAGTGAGAGGCCCGCATAACGCAAGAAAAAAAAAAAAAAAAAAAAAAAAAAAAAGATGCAGAAAAAGCATTTGATAAAATTCATCATCCATTCATGATAAAAACTCTTACCAAAGTGGGTAGAGAGGGAACATATCTCAACATAATAAAAGCTATTTATGACAAACCCCCAGCCAATATAATACTCAATGGTGAAACGCTGAAAGCTTTCCCACTAAAATCTGGAACAAGACAGGATGCCCACTCTCACCACTTCTATTCAACACAGTACTGGAAGTCCTAGCCACAGCAATCAGACAAGAAAAAGAAGTAAAAGGTATATAAATTGTAAGGGAAGAGGTAAAATTGTCATTACATGCAGATGACAAGATACTATATATAGAAAACCCTAAAGACTCCACACAAAAACTAATAGAACTGATAAATTCAGCAAGGTAGCAGGATACAAGGTCAACTTAAAGAAATCAGTTGCATTTCTTCATACTCAAAATAAGAGAAAGGGAAAGTAAAAAAACAATCCCTTTTAAAATTCCATCAAAAAAATAAAATACTTAGGAATAAACCTGACCAAGAAGGTGAAAGACTTACATGCTGAGAATGATAAAACATTAATAAAGGAAATTGAAGATGATTCAAAGAAATGGAAAGATATCCCATGCTCCTGGATTGGAAGAATTAATATTGTTAAAATGGCCATACTACCCAAAGCAATCTACAGATTTAATGTGATCCCTATCAAATTACCCATGACATTTTTCACATAACTAAAACAAATAATCCTACAATTTATATGGAACGATAAAAGACCCAGAACTGCCAAAGCAATACTGAGGAAGAAGAACAAAAGAGGAGGCATAACCCTCCCAGACTTCAGACAATACTACAAAGTTACAGTAATCAAAACAGCATGGCATTGGTGCAAAAACAGACATATGTATCAATGGAACAGAAAAGAGAGCACAGAAATAAACCCACACACCTGCAGTCAATTAATCTTTGACAGAGGGGGCAAGAATATACAATGGAGGGGCTTCCCTGGTGGCGCAGTCGTTGAGAGTCTGCCTGCCAATGCAGGGGACACGGGTTCGAGCCCTGGTCTGGGAAGATCCCACATGCCGCGGAGCAACTAAGCCTGTGAGCCACAACTACTGAGCCTGCGCGTCTGGAGCCTGTGCTCCACAACGGGAGAGGCCGTGACAGTGACAGGCCCGCGCACCGTGATGAAGAGTGGCCTCTGCTCGCCGCAACTGGAGAAAGCCCTCACACAGAAATGAAGACCCAACACAGCCAAAAATAAATAAATAAAAATTTATAAAAAAAAAAAAAATGTTAGTATAAGGCAGCTTGTTTAAAAAAAAAGAATATACAATGGAAAAAATAGTCTCTTCACCAAGTAGTATTGGGAAAGTTGGACAGCCACATGTAACCCAATGAAGTTAGAACACACCCTTACACCATACACAAAAATAAACTCAAAATGGCTTAAAGACCTAAATATAAGACATGACACCATAAAACTTCTAGAAGAGAACATAGGCAAAACATTCTCTGACATAAATTGTACCAATGTTTTCTTAGGTAAGTCAATAAAAATAGAAAGCAAATATTAATAGAAATAAAAACAAGGCTAGTAAAAATAAAAGCAAGGCAATAGGAATAAAAGCAAAATAAAAATAAAAGCAAAAATAAACAAATGGGACCTAATCAAATTTACAAGCTTTTGTACAGCAATGGAAACCATCAACACAATGAAAAGACAACATATGGACTGGGAAAAAATATTTGCAAATGATGCTACCAACAAGGGCTTAATTTCCAAAATATATAAACAGCTCATACAACTCAACAACACACACACAAAAACAAACAACCCAATCAAAATATGGGCAGAAGACCTTAATAGACATTTCTCCAAAGAAGACATACAGATGACCAACAGGCACATGAAAAGATACTCAACATCACTAATTATTAGAGAAATGCAAATCAAAACTACAATGAGGTAGCACCTCACACCAGTTAGAATGGGCGTCATCAGAAAATATACAAACAACAAATGCTGGAGAGGGTGTGGAGAAAAGGCAACCTTCCTTCACAACTGATAGGGATGTAAAGTGCAGCCACTATGGAGAACACTATGGAGGTTTCTCAAAAAACTAAAATTAGAGTTGCCATATGATCCAGCAGTCCCACTCCTGGGCATATATCCAGGTAAAACTATAATTCAAAAAGATACATGCACCCCTATGTTCATAGCAGCGCTGTTTACAATAGCCAAGACATGGAAACAACCTAAAAGTCCATCGACAGATGAATGGATAAAGAAGATGTGGTATATATATACAATGGAATACAATTCAGCCATAAAAAAGACTGAAATAATGCCATTTGGTACTGCCTAGAGATTATCATACCAAGTGAAGTAAGTCAGAAGGAGAAAGACAAATACCATATGATATCACTTATGTGTGGAATCTAAAATATGATACAAATGAACCTATCTACAAAACAGAAACAGACTCACAGACACAGAGAACAGACTTGAGGTTGCTGAGGAGGGTGGGAGGGAGAGGGATGAACTGGGAGTTTGGGGTTAATAGATGCAAACTATTACATTTAGAATGGATAAACAACAAGGTTGTAGTGTATAGCACAGGGAACTCTATTCAATATCCTGTGATAAACCATAATAGAAAGGAACATGAAAAACAATGTGTGTGTATATAAATATATATATATATATATATATACATACACACACATATATGTAAACTGAATTACTTTGCTGTATAGCAAAAATTAACACATTGTAAATCAACTATACTTCAATAAAATAATTTTTTTAATTAATTAATTTTGTTCAGTGAAAAAAGCCAGGCACAAAAGAGCACACAACTGTATGGTTTGTTCCCTACATATGAAATCCAGGGATCAACAGAGCTAACCTACATTGACAGAAATCAGAAAGTGGTTGCCAAGGCTTGGGGGTGGGTGTGGGGAGGGGAATTGACTGCAAAGGTCCCATAAGGAACCTTGCTGGAGTGATGGAAATGTTTAATACCTTGTTTTCTTGAAAGGTAGTTAAATGCCTATATACAATTGTTAACATTCATCAAACTGAACACAAGTTCTGTGCATTTTATGATATCTTAATTATCCTTCAGTTAAAGAACAAGAAACAAGCCATATAGAAAGCTATGAGATGTAGAATTATTGTTGCAGAAAATTAAAGCAGTGGTGTGGAAAACAAAGTTGACCAAAGATCAAAGGGGGTGTTTTAGCATGATCCACATGGAGGGCACAGAGCACAGCACCAGCACACGGGATTTTCCTGACCAAGGCTCCAGAACTAATGGAACAGAAGCAATAATAAGAGCTCTGAAGGATAAATCTTTTCTGAGGTTAAGAAAGAACCAAGAGCCATATTGCAGGAACTTACCCTGTTCTAGGCTAAACCATAATTGAACTCATTATGGCAAAATATTTGAATTATAAAGAAAAAGAAAAAAAGTTCTAAAACATTGAGGTGGGGGAAAAGTCAGTTATCAATAAAACAAAAGACAATTTGGTTGCAGTTGTTTTGGTTGGCCCACAAAATATCAAGAACAGGAGTTTGGCGACAAAGTGGCTGTTATTCAAGAATATTATACTGGACCACATTCTCCCTCATGTGTGAAGGCAACAAAATTCTCAGATGCACAAAGGTTTGGAAAATATTCTCCCCATGAACCCTTTGAAAAAATTAGTTGAAAATCTTTATCATTCAATGAGTGATGAGGCAAAATGAAGGGTCATGGTATAGAGGAGTAATGGTACAACAGGATGTCAGGGAAGGCTAAAATCATTTAAAACAGGAAGAAGAAAAAAATTGTAAAGGAGTTTAAAAAATGATAGTAAAACTCTATTTCAAGAGAGAATACACACAATGTTAAAAGTAATATCCTTTTAAAAAAACTATCAGACTATGAGTCTTAAACTGCTCTAAAAACAGTCTTAATAAACAACAAAACATTTAAATAAATCAAAATGGCAACATAAATCAAGAAGGTGTTTCCCATTTTATTGGCATAGAGTTGCTTGTAGTAATCTCTCATGATCCTTTGTATTTCTGCAGTGTCAGTTGTTACCTCTCCTTTTTCATTTCTAATTCTGTCGATTTGAGTCTTCTCCCTTTTTTTTCTTGATGAGTCTGGCTAGTGGTTTATCAATTTTGTTTATCTTCTCAAAGAACCAGCTTTTAGTTTCATTGATCTTTGCTATCGTTTCCTTCATTTCTCTTTATTTCTGATCTGATTTTTATGATTTCTTGCCTTCTGCTAACATTGGGGTTTTTTGTTCTTCTTTCTCTAATTGCTTTAGGTGTAAGGTTAGGTTGTTTATTTGAGATGTTTCCTGTTTCTTAAGGTAGGATTGTATTGCTATAAACTTCCCTCTTAGAACTGCTTTTGCTGCATCCCATAGGTTTTGGGTCGTTGTGTTTCCATTGTCATTTGTTTCTAGGTATTTTTTGATTTCCTCTGATTTCTTCAGTGATCACTTCGTTATTAAGTAGTATATTGTTTAGCCTCCACGTGTTTGTATTTTTTACAGATCTTTTCCTGTAATTGATATCTAGTCTCATACCATTGTGGTTGGAAAAGATACTTGATACAATTTCCATTTTCTTAAATTTACCAAGGCTTGATTTGTGACCCAAGATATGATCTATTCTGGAGAATGTTCCATGAGCACTTGAGAAAAATGTGTATTGTTATTTTTGGATGAAATGTCCTATAAATATCAATTAAGTCCATCTTGTTTAATATATCATTTAAAGCTTGTGTTTCCTTGTTTATTTTCATTTTGGATGATCTGTCCATTGGTGAAAGTGGGGTGTTAAAGTTCCCTACTATGAATGTGTTACTGTCCATTTCCCCTTTTATGGCCGTTAGTATTTGCCTTATGTATTGAGGTGCTCCTATGTTGGGTGCATAAGTATTTACAATTGTTATATCTTCTTCTTGCATCGATCCCTTGATCATTATGTAGTGTCCTTCTTTGTCTCTTCTAATAGTCTTTGTTTTAAAGTCTATTTTGTCTGATATAAGAATTGCTACTCCAGCTTTCTTTTGGTTTCCATTTGCATGGAATATCTTTTTCCATTCCCTTACTTTCAGACTGTAAGTGTCTCTAGGTCTGAAGTGGGTCTCTTGTAGACACCATATATATGGGTCTTGTTTTTGTATCCATTCAGCCAATCTGTGTCTTTTGGTGGGAGCATTTAGTCCATTTACATTTAAGGTAATTATCGATATGTATGTTCCTATTCCCATTTTCTTAATTGTTTTGGGTTTGTTATTATAGGACTTTTCCTGTGTGTTATTTGTTGTTTTTCCCTTGCTGCTTTTAATATGCTTTCTTTGTATTTAGTTTTTGACAGTTTGATTAATATGTGTCTTGGCGTATTTCTCCTTGAATTTATCCTATATGTGACTCTCTGTGTTTCCGGGACTTGATTAACTATTTCCTTTCCCATATTAGAGAAGTTTTCAACTATAATCTCTTCAAATATTTTCTCAGCCCCTTTCTTTTTCTTTTCTTCTTTTGGAACCCCTATAATTTGAATGTTGGTGCATTTAATGTTGTCCCAGAGGTCTCTGAGACTGTCCTCAGTTCTTTTCATTCTTTTTTCTTTATTCTGCTCTGCAGTAGTTATTTCCACTATTTTATCTTCCAGGTCACTTATCCGTTCTTCTGCCTCATTTATTCTGCTATTGATCCCATCTAGAGTATTTTTCATTTCATTTATTGTGTTGTTCATCATTGTCTGTTTCATCTTTATTTCTTCTAGGTCCTTGTTAACTGCTTCTTGCATTTTGTCCATTCTATTTCCAAGATTTTGGATCATCTTTACTATCATTATTCTGAACTCTTTTTCAGGTAGACTGCCTATTTCCTCTTCATTTGTTAGGTCTGGTGGGTTTTTATCTTGCTCCTTCATCTGCTGTGTGTTTTTCTGTCTTCTCATTTTGCTTATCTTACTGTGTTTGGGGTCTCCTTTTTGCAGGCTGCAGGTCGTAGTTCCCGTTGTTTTTGGTGTGTGTCCCCAATGGCTAAAGTTGGTTCAGTGGGTTGTGTAGTCTTCCTGGTGGAAGGGACTAGTGCCTGTGTTCTGGTGGATGAGGCTGGATCTTGTCTTTCTGGTGGGCAGGTCCACATCTGGTGGTGTGTTTCGGGGTGTCTGTGGGCTTATTATGATTTAGGCAGCCTCTCTAATGGGTGGGGTTGTGTTCCTGTCTTGCTAGTTGTTTGGCATAGGGTGTCCAGCACTGTAGCTTGCTGGTCGTTGAGTGAAGCTGGGTGTTGAGATGGAGATATCTGGGAGATTTTCACCATTGCAATATTATGTGGAGCTGGGAGGTCTCTTGTGGACCAGTGTCCTGAAGTTGGCACTCCCACCTCAGAGGCACAGCACTGACTCCTGGCTGAAGAACCAAGAGCCTTTCATCCACACGGGTCAAAATAAAAGGGAGAAAAAGTAGAAAGAAAGGAAGGAAGGATGGAAGGAAGGAAGGAAGGGAGGAAGGAAGGAAGAGAAAGAAAGGAGGGAGGGAGGGACAGAAGGAGGAAAAATGGAAGGAGGAAAAGAAAGAAAAAAAGGAAAAAAAGAAAGAAAGAAGATAAAATAAAGTAAGATAAAGTAAAATAAAATAATTAAAATATAAAATAATTATTAAGAAAAAAAATTTTTTTAAGGAAAAAAACCCCAAAAAACAAACAAAAAAAGGATGGATAGAACCCTAGGACAAATGGTGGAAGCAAAGCTATGCAGACAAAATCTCACACAGAAGCATACACAAACACTCACAAAAATAGGAAAAGGGGAAAAAATCAAGTCTTGCTCTTAAAGTCCACCTCCTCAATTTGGGATGATTCGTTGTCTATTCATGTATTCCACAGATGCAGGGTACATCAAGTTGATGGTGGAGCTTTAATCTGCTGATTCTGAGGCTGCTGGGAGGGATTTCCTTTTCTCTTCTTTGTTCTCATACCTCCCAGGGCTCAGCTTTGGATTTGGCCCCGCCTCTGTGTGTAGGTTGCCGGAGGGCATCAGTACAGATATTTTTCACTCCACATATCTGAGATTCACTTGGCACATTAATCCATTAATGACTCCTCCTGCTGCTGTTGGGGGGTCTCCTGCAGAGGCAGGGGTTGGCTGTGGCACATGGTGGGGACAAGGACACTGGCAGCAGAAGTTCTGGGAAGTACTCCTTGGCGTGAGCCCTCCTTATTCAGATTTGATGGAGAAATTATAAGCTTTACAGACAAGCAAAAGCTAAGAGAATTCAGCACCACCAAACGAGCTTTACAACAAATGCTAAAGGAACTTCTCTAGGCAGGAAACACAAGAGAAGGAAAAGACCTACAAAAACAAACCCAAGGGCTTCCCTGGTGGCAGAGAGGTTGAGAGTCCGCCTGCCGATGCAGGGCACACGGGATCGTGCCCCTGTCTGGGAAGATCCCACATGCCGCGGAGCGGCTGGGCCCGTGAGCCATGGCCGCTGAGCCTGCACGTCCAGAGCCTGTGTTCCGCAACGGGAGAAGCCACAACAGTGAGAGGCCCGCGTACTGCAAAAAAACAAAACAAAAAAACCCCAAAACAATTAAGAAAGTGGTAATAGAAACGTACATATTGATTATTACTATAAATGTAAATGGATTAAATGCTCCAACCAAAAGACAAAGACTGGCTGAATGGATACAAAAAGAAGACCCATATATATGCTGTCTAAAAGAGACCAACTTCAGACCTAGGGACACATACACACTGCAAATGAGGGTATGGAAAAAGATATTCCATGCAAATGGAAATCAAAAGAAAACTGAAGTAGCAATTCTCCTATCAGACAAAAAAGACTTCAAAATAAAGACTATTAGAAGAGACAAAGAATAACACTATATAATGATCAAAAGATCAATCCAAGAAGATGACATAACAATTGTAAATATTTATGCCCCCAACATAGGAGCACCTCAATACATAAGGCAAATGCTAACAGCCATAAAAGGGGAAATCGACAGTAACACAAACATAGTTGGGGACTTTAACACCCCACTTTCACCAATGAACAGATCATCCAAGATGAAAATAAATAAGGAAACACAAGCTTTTAATGATACATTAAACAAGATGGACTTAATTGATATTTATAGGACATTCCATCCAAAAACAACAGAATACACTTTCTTCTTAAGTGCTCATGGAACAATCTCCAGGATAGATCATGTCTTAGGTCACAAATCAAGCCTTGGTAAATTTAAGAAAATTGAAATCGTATCAAGTATCTTTTCTGACCACAATGCTATGAGCCTAGATATCAATGACAGGAAAAATCTGTAAAAAATACAAACACATGGAGGCTAAACATTACACTAGTAAATAACCAAGTGATCACTGAATAAACCAAAGAGGAAATAAAAAAAAAAACCTAGAAACAAATGACAATGAAAACACGACAACCCAAAACCTATGGCATGCAAGCAAAAGCAGTTCTAAGAGGGAAGTTTTTAGCAATATATCCCTAGCTTAAGTGACAAGAAATATCTCAAATAAACAACCTAACCTTACACCTAAAGCAATCAGAGAAAGGAGAACAAAAGAAAACCCAAAGTTAGCAGAAGGAAAAAAATCACAAAGATCATATCTGAAATAAATGAAAAAGAAGGAAACAATAGCAAAGATCAGTAAAACTAAAAGGTGGTTCTTTGAGAAGATAAAATTGATATGTGATTAGTCATACTCACCAAGAAAAAAAGGGAGAAGACTCAAATCAACAGAAGTAGAAATGAAAAAGCAGAAGTAACACCTGACACTGCAGAAATACAAAGGATTTTTTAATGAGAGATTACTACAGTGAACTATATGCCAATATATTGGACAACCTGGAGGAAATGGACAATTTCTTAGAAAAGCACAACTTTCGCAGACTGAACCGGAAAGAAATAGAAAATATAAACAGACCAATCGCAAGCACTGAAATTGAAACTGTGATTAAAAATCTTCCAACAAACAAAAGCCCAGGACTAGATGGCTTCACAGGCGAATTCTATCAAACATTTAGAGAACAGCTAACACCTATCCTTCTCAAACTCTTCCAAAATATAGCAGAGGGAGGAAACTCTCAAACTCATTCTATGAGGCCACCATCACCCTGATACAAAACCAGACAAAGATGTCACAAAAAAAGAAAACTACAGGCCAGTATCACTGATGAGTATAGATGCAAAAATCCTCAACAAAATACTAGGAAACAGAATCCAGCAACACATTAAAAGGATCATACACCATGATCAAGTGGGGTTTATCCCAGGATTGCAAGGATTCTTCATTATACACAAATACATCAATGTAATACACCATATTAACAAATTGAAGGAGAAAAACCATATGATCATCTCAATAGATGCAGAAAAAGCTTTCAACAAAATTCAACACCCATTTATGATAAAAACCCTCCAGAAAGTAGGCATAGAGGGAACTTACCTCAACGTAATAAAGGCCATATATGACAAACCCACAACCAACATGGTTCTCAATGGTAAAAAACTGACACCATGTCTACTAATATCAGGAACAAGACAAGGTTGCCCACTCTCACCACTATTATTCAACATAGTTTTGGAAGTTTTAGTCAGGTCAATCAGAGAAGAAAAAGAAATGAAAGGAAACCAAATCAGAAAAGAAGGAGTAAAGCTATCACTGTTTGTAGATGACATGATACTATACATACAGAATCCTAAAGAGGCTACCAGAAAACTACTAGAGCTAATCAGTGAATTTGGTAAAGTAGCAGGATACAAAATTAATGCACAGAAATCTCTTGCATTCCTATACACTAATGATGAAAACTCTGAAAAAGAAATTAAGAAAACACTCCCATTTACCATTGCAACAAAAAGAATAAAATACCTAGGAATAAACCTACCTAGGCAGACAAAAGACCTGTATGCAGAAAACTATAAGATACTGATGAAAGAAATTAAGGATGGTACAAACAGATGGAGAGATATACCAAGTTCTTGGATTGCAAGAATCAATAGTGTGAAAATGACTATAGTACCCAAAGCAATCTACAGATTCAGTGCAATCCCTATCAAATTACCAATGGCATTTTTCACAGAACTAGAACAAAAAATTTCACAATTTGTATGGAAACACAAAAGACCCAAATAGCCAAAGCAATCTTGAGAAACAAATCAGAGCTGGAGGAATCAGGCGCTCTGACTTCAGACTATACTACAAAGCTACAGTAATCAAGACAGTATGGTACTGGCACAAAAACAGAAATATAGATCAATGAAACAGGAAAGAAAGATAAATCCACACACATGTGGTCACCTTATCTTTGATAAAGGAGAGTATACAATGGAGAAAAGACGGTCTCTTCAATATGTGGTGCTGGGAAAAGTGGACAGCTACATGTAAAAGAAGGAAATTAGAACACTCCCTAACAACATACACAAAAATAAACTCAAAATGGATGACAGACCTAAATGTAAGGCCAGACAGTATAAAACTCTTAGAGGAAAACACAGGCAGAACACGCTATGACATAAATCAAAGCAATATCCTTTTTGACCCACTTCCTAGAGAAATGGAAATAAAAACAAAAACAAACAAATGGGACCTAATGAAACTTAAAAGCTTTTGCACAGCAAAGGCAACCATAAATAAGACAAAAAGACAACCCTCAGAGTGGGAGAACATTTTTGCAAACGAAGCAACTGACAAGGGATTAATCTCCAAAATATACAAGCAGCTCATGCAGCTCAGTATCAAAAAAAACCCCAAACAACTCAATCCAAAAACGGGCAGAAGACCTAAATAGACATTTCTCCAAAGAAAATATATAGATCGCCAACAAACACATGAAATTATGCTCAACATCACTAATCATTAAAGAAATGCAAATCAAAACCACAATGAGGTATCACCTCACATTTGTCAGAATGGACATCATCAAAAAATCTACAAACAATAAATGCTGTAGAAGGTGTGGAGAAAAGTAAACCCTCTTACACTGTTGGTGGGAATGTAAATTGATACAGCCACTACGGAGAACAGTATGGGGGGTCCTTAAAAAACTAAAAAGAGAACCACCGTATGACCCAGCAATCCCACTACTGGGCATATACCCTGAGAAAACCATAATTCAAAAAGAGTCATGTACCACAATGTTCATTGCAGCACTATTTACAATAGCCAGGACATGGAAGCAACCTAAGTGTCTGTCGACAGATGAATGGATAAAGAAGATGTGGCACATATATACAATGGAATATTACTCAGCCATGAAAGGAAACGAAATTGAGTTATTTGTAGTGAGGTGGATGGACCTAGAGTCTGTCATACAGTGTGAAGTAAGTCAGAAAGAGAAAAACAAATACCGTATGCTAACACATATATATGGAATCTAAAAAAAAAATGGTTCTGAAGAACCTAGGGGCAGGACAGGAATAAAGACACAGATGTAGAGAATGGACTTGAGGGCATGGGGAGGGGGAAGGGTAAGCTGTGAGGAAGTGAGAGAGTGACATGGACATATATACACTACCAAGTGTAAAATAGATAGCTAGTGGGAAGCAGCCGCATAGCACAGGGAGATCAGCTCGGTGCTTTGTGACCACCTAGAGGGGTGGGATAAGGAGGGTGGGAGGGAGGCTTAAGAGGGAGGGGATATGGGGATATGTGTGTGCATATAGCTGATTTACTTTGTTGTACAGCAGAAACTAATACAACATTGTATAGCAATTATACTCCAATAAAGATGCTGAAGTAAAAAAAAAGAATTACTCTAGAAAATAAAATTTGTTTATTTACCTACTTGACAATAAGTAAATAAATGGGCTTTCTACCTCCATTTTCTTTATCACTAACAACACAGTTTATAGTTAATATTTGTTTGTTTATATCTCTTCTCCATCTCCTCCACGAGATAGTAAGCTCATGTGGAACCTGTAACTTTCATTTATGAGTGCTTAAATAAATCAGGCACATAGAAGGTGCTTAGTAAATCTGTCAGTAAATGGATGAACGCATAAGATGAACACACACATGTAAAATTACTTCCTTTTTTTTTTATTGCCCTCTTGCTCAAGTTTTTACTCTTATACAGTTTTCTCAGCTTCTTCTTGTAATAAATAATATCCTTATATTGACTCTGGCAAGCAGGTGATAGTGCCACTCTTTTTCATGATAGTAGAGGTGGCATGGGGTTAGGGAACAGATTTTCTGAGAAAAAGCACCCATTTTCTTCCCTCCACCATTCTGCCATGCAATCTCTACCCTTTGGTCCTCATTCCCCAGCACTTACATTATTTAACTGGATTTTCTCAGCAACTGTTAAGATAAATGATGTTATTTCTATTTTCTGAGAAAATTGAGGGTCATAAGTACTGAGTAACAATCAAAGGTCAACAAAGCAAAAAACAGTCCAAATCCACAGTTTAAAACCAGGTCGGTAAAATGTGGAAGTTCACCGTTTCTTTTTCCAGCCTATCACTCTGCCTCGTGTTACAGAAAGCGTGGATTCTACTTACATTACATGTGATGTGGAGGGAAGAAGAGGCCTCCCGGGCTTAGCTCACTGGGCAGGGCAGGGATCGGGAAGTTATTATCATGCTGGAAATTCTTCGAAGAAAAGCTTGACTCTTACACATATGGTTCTGACTAAATATCATCGTTTGTGTGGTCCAGGGTTCATTCTTTCATCTGCCCAGTATTGTTCCATGTTGGAAGCTACTTCATTAACAACATCCAGAAGAATAAAGGATGATTAAGTCATCTTCATCTTATAAGTCAGCAACATAAGATGGCTCTCAAAATTTTCTCAATAAATTACATAGCATTATTTCCTAATCTATCCTTATTCTTTCTAAATGGATAGTTCTGGTTAGATACTGAGGAAAACTCTCCTTTCTGTCATATTTTATAAAACCTGTTTTTATAACTGCAAGTATTTAAATCTTCCATGTTCACACCATCCTAACAGCATTGCTTTTGTTTTTCTGTTTCCTTCCACTCTTCACCCACATATTTTGAAATATATATTCAATCTTTACATATTTCCATACCATGTAGTGATAGCATTTTATTCTGCTTTTAGACTGAACATTTTCTTTGTCCTGGTAATAAAGAATCAGTATTTCAAAGCTTAATGTGCATTATTCCCAAATTGTATTTGTTTTCTTAGTTTGATGCTATGATAAAATGAAAGGCTAATTGATGGTTACTGTATATTAAAGTGGACTAACTAAGTCGATGAATAAAAGTTGTCAAGGAACTGGATGATCTTCTGGCAATACTATTCTGGCTAAAGAAAAGTATTTTAAAAAAATCATACAAGTTTATCTAAAGACATGTAAGACAGTTGAACATAAAATTAAACTGCAATCTAGTAGTATTATTTAATAGGCTATTATTTTTTATCTTTGCAATATATATATGCACTAACAATTATATATGTCTTCCTAGACATTACAGAAGGAACCCTTGAAATATAAAGTGTATTTTATAAGCTATAGATGTACTTTTCCTCTAATGAAACATGTAAACTTACTTGACATTTATTTATACAAACTCATTAAATAACTTCTATATTCATTCTTGTCAAGGGTAGTATTTCAATTTAATTATGATTAAAGATCTCATTCCTCATCTAATGATGCCAGGGACAAATATAAAGCTGTCTATATCAGCATTGCTCATTTATTACACCAATTTTCCAGAATATATAGGTCATTCTAAAAGCTCTCCCTGGAAAAAAATATAAAGTAGCTTTTTAATTCTCAAAGTTCTCATCAGAATTAAAATAGGTCAAGTTTTTAGAGCATAGAGCTGTGAGATTATTTTACATTATTTTTATTTATCTGAGTTTAGGGAATATTCCAAGATGTTTTTTCTCTTAACTTTATTAAACATTTGGGCATTGTACTGGGTTGAACTGTTCTCCCCCTACCACCTCCCCAAAAAAGAGATGTCTACCAGGAACATGTAAATGTAGCCTTATTTGGAATAAAGGTCTTTGCAGATGTAATTAAGGTAAGGATCTCAAGATGAAGTCATTCTGAGTTAAGGTGAATCCAATAACGAATGTCCTTATAAGAGACAGACAATGAGAGGTACATAAAGACACAGAGGGAAGAAGCCCATTTGAAGATGGAGGCAGACATTGGAGTTATACTGCCACAAGCCGAGGAACACCAGGAGCTGCCAGAAACTGGACGAAACTAGAAAAGATTCTTCCCTAGAGCCTTTGTAGGGTTGGTGGCCCTGCCAACACCTTAAGACTTCTGCCCTCCAAAACTGTGTGAGAATGAATTTCTGCTGTTTTAAACTACCACATCTGTGGTAATTTGTTGCAGCAGCCCTAGAAAACTAATACAAGTATATATTTGATACTAACTGCAGGTTTTGAACTTCTTTAAATGTTAGTCTGTATCTATTCTGTGTTTATAGATAAGATCTTTTCTTTGAAGTATATTAAAGAGTGAATATCTATCATTAAAAACAGAAAAATCCTATATACCTAACATTCCATTTATCTCATAAAGTTACTGTTTTGGCTTTATTTTATCTACCACAGATGTGGCTGGTGGTTATTCATCTTCCATGCTTGATGCAATCAGAAGAGCAGTGATGGTTTCCAACATGCTTTCAGTTAATAAGATAAATGTGAAAAACCTCACCCTCAAAGAGGTCTTCAGACTAGCTACTCTTGGAGGCAGCCAAGGTAATGAGCATTTTATTTCTCACACGATGTACAACTATGCCAATGGGTCCTTCGCTGCAGTGTGAAGGCTCGTGATAGTGGCATCAGCAGGCACCCCCATATTCATGACTGTTGCATCTCATATAATATAACCAAAACTTAGCAAGTACATGTTCAAGCATGTGGAGGCGTCATTCTTTAAGTAAGTTCCCTGTTTTTGGCAGAAGAGATGTTCAGTATGCAATTATCATATTAATTGTTTTAACGGATACTTGCATTGGTCACATGCATACGAGTTCTTTAAAATAATCAGTTTTTTTCCATTGAGTCAAGTAACATGCTTTCTATTGGCCTGCATAGTAATAATAATAATAATGGCCAAGACTTATTGGGCCCTTACCATGTGATAGGCACTATGCAACATGCTTTATGGATGCTGTTATTTAATCCTCAGAACCACTATTAATTCCATTTTACCAACAAGGTACCTGAGTGAGGCCTACACACCTGTCAAGCTACAGTGTGCCATGATTTGAATCCAGAAAATCTGATGTGAGAGTGCAGGGTGTTACCCACTGCTTTCCACTGCAATATCTTCCTGTATAAATCTTGGCTTAGACTATGTATTTTGTTTATATACTTAAGTACACTAATTACCCAAGCCTCTTTCAAAGGAGAAAGATGGAGAAGTATAGTTGACTGATATGCAAATATTGTTCATCACCTTTTCCCAGTTCTCACATGTAACTGTATTTTTACTGAAAAAATAGAAAGTGGTAACTGTATTGCTGTCACTTTAAGTATTATAGTATAATCTGGATGGATGATAGTGAACATATCATGAAACCTTAGGTAGCTAGTGAGAAAAACATAGATCTTGAGACAGGTGTATATTTTTAATATATTTATATTTATGATATATACCCTAGATCTTATAAATGAAGTATGATGGAAGCCAGGGTATCCTGGAGAAACTTCCTGGCTCTTCTCTGAATGTTCTGGGCTATGATGAATGCTATAAAGAACATTTCAAGAAAGAAAGCAAAGGTCATCATGCGCTTTGCATTTCCCCCAGTCTTATGATTTCATTTTCTAAAGTTCCAAGTTTTAAAGGTTCTGTTCTTTTAACAAGCGTGACACTCCCTACCCCACCCCCGTTTTCACATCTGAGTTGTCCTACCATCTGATTTTCATGGTGCAAATGACTTGTATTTAAATAGTGCTTTTTTTATTCTAGGCTCTCTGTGAGTTGTTTCATCAGGATCCTGTATGCGACCAGGCCGGCATGGGGTGCTTACCAAATCATTTCTACCTTACCGTATAGCTTTCAAATCTATTTTCTGGGCTGCTGTTATGAAATTTCTTCTCAGCTTGTGTCTCTACAAGAGTCTGAGTGAATGAGATGAATGCATCCCTGTTTAAAGTTGGCATCTTCCCCGCTTTACATTCACTCTCAAGATCAAGATGTGCATAAATCACCTTCACAGAGCCAACATTTGCTCCAAAGACAGTAAAACTGCATTTCCTAAAATGCATTTGAGTTGCTGCTTACCAGCCCAGCTAGGCCTCTCTGAAATAATGTGAATTTAGATCAATTTACAATTCACTGACAGTAGTTGTGTTTTTTTGGGTTAGTTCATACCTGAACTCCCCAGGTTCTAACAAATAGTCCAGTTAATTTATCAATTCCTGGCAAATGAACCTGGTTATCTGGCCTATTAAACACACAGTTTTATGTTGAATACAGTCATCAAAAACTCATGTTTGTCATGCTGTTTGTCAAGGGAAAAACGAAGTAGAGTGTAATCGATGAAGGAGGAGAAAATTTCCAGTGATTTTCTATTACATTCAGTTCTTCCCACACCACCAGTGGAAGTCACCTAACCACTTTTAACATTTCTAATTATGCTTGCACCTCTTTAAGAACTCTTTAGCTAAAAAAATCCTTTTCTTTTCTGAGAATAAAAGAGTTGCCCTTTAAATAACCATTTAAGAACAAGCAAGATTTCTAAATCTGTGCTTAGAGCATTGCCAAAAGACTTCTGGATACCCATACCCAGAAATATAACGTAGTGGGTATTATCTAACAGGAATATGGTGTCTAATATTTTCACATAGGACTGTATTCTGACAGTGCCAGAATACAGCAAATACATGTAAAAATTCAAGTAATGCTGCACTCCAGTTGACCTTTCTTTCATGCATGCTTCTAATTTGGAACACTCTATCCAGATTCTGGCTTTAAGGAGCTTTAAATTCAGTACCTTCATTGACCAGGCAAACCAACTACCCTCATCTTCTGAAACTAAACCATAAAAATGAGAGCTGTTCTTCCTCGACATCCACTATTCATGGAATAGGAGTTCTAGCTGGGAGATGGATCAAGTCAATAGACATTGTTGACCTATGCCCTATTTTAGAGAACCATTCTTCTCTGGCAACGAGAAAATCTTTAAGGTTATAGAGAAATTAGTCTGCTTTCAAAAGCATTGGGACTCTTGAGTTATGAAAATCTATTCACTTTCAGAAGTGAATTTTTTCTATTCAAAGGATTTAAACTAAGGAACTTAGGATGGATATGCCTGCATTGAAAAATATGCAGAAAGATAATTATTTTTTACTTACTTGAAGTTCATTTCACTGCCACAAAAATAGATCTTGTCAGCTATTTCACAGAACAAAAAAAAACAAAAAGGGCAAGGAAAGGAGTTGGAATGTTGGAAGAATAGGCGAGAAAGAGAAAGATATTATGTCCATCATCATGTTTCTTAGAGAGGTGAATGGAAATCACAGACCAGTTGGACTGTGAAGGGAACTGAGAGAGCTGAAACAGAGAGACAACATCAGAATTACGATCATGGTGTTGAAGAGAACTCTTTTTATTCTCACATTTTGCTTTCCCTGTGCTTACTCTGCCTTCTGTAAGTCGAAGTCTTGCGACCTATTGGAATGCTTCACTATTAAGATACTAATTTTTTTCTAGTGACATACTGGCAGATTCTGTCCTTGCAAATTGGGATATTTGCATGGTCTGATGGTTAAAAATACTAACTGTTTATTAATTTATTCCATCCTGTAGCCCTGGGGCTGGATAGACAGATTGGAAACTTTGAAGTGGGCAAGGAATTTGATGCCCTCCTGATCAACCCCAAAGCATCTGACTCTCCCATTGACCTGTTTTATGGGGATTTTCTTGGTGATATTTCTGAGGTACGTAAAAGGAAGTTGATCAAAAAGCATTAATTTCATGAACTAGTCAGTCACAACAGCTTCCCTATAGAAAAAAAATAGACACTGAAACATTTATTGGAATGCAGGAGAATCTTATAAGGGAAGCTAGATCCTTTTTTTTTTTAACATATTAATTCGAGTATCATTGCTTTACACTGATGTGTTAGTTGCTGCTGTATAACAAAGTGAATCAGCTATACGTATACATATATCCCCATATCCCCTCCCTCTTGTGTCTCCCTCCCACCCTCCCTATCCCACCCCTCTAGGTGGTCACAAAGCACAAGCTGATCTCCCTGTGCTATGTGGCTGCTTCCCACTACCTATCTATCCCACACCTGGTAGTGTACACAAGTCACTGCCACTCTCTCACTTCGTCTCATCTTACCCCTCCCCCTCCCCGTGTCCTCAAGTCCATTCTCTACATCTGCGTCTCTGTTTCTGTCCTGCCCCTAGGTTCTTCAGAACCGTTTTTTTTGTTTTGTTTTGTTTTGTTTAGATTCCATATATGTGTTAGCATATGGTATTTGTTTTTCTTTCTGACTTACTTCACTCTGTATGGCAGAGTCTAGGTCCATCCACCTCACTACTAACAACTCAATTTTTTTTCTTTTTATGGCTGATAATATTCCATTGTATATATGTGCCACATCTTTATCCATTCATCTGTCAATGGACAAGTAGGTTGCTACCTTGTCCTGGCTGTTTTAAATAGTGCTGCAGTGAACATTGTGGTACATGACTCTTTTTGAATTATGGTTTTCTCAGGGTATATGCCCAGTGGTGGGATTGCTGGGTCATATGGTAGTTCCATTTTTAGTTTTTTAAGGAACCTCCACACTGTTCTCCGTAGTGGCTGTATCAATTTACATTCCCATCAACAGTGAAAGAGGGTTCCCTTTTCTCCACACCCTCTCCACCATTTATTGTTTGTAGATTTTTTGATGATGCCCATTCTAGCAGGTGTGAGGTGATACCACATTGTAGTTTTGATTTGCATTTCTCTAATGATTAATGATGTGGAGTATCCTTTCAAATGTTTCTTGGCAATCTGTATATCTTCTTTGGAAAAATGTCTGTTTAGGTCTTTTGCCCATTTTTGGATTGGGTTGTTTTTTTGATATTGAACTGCATGAGCTGCTTGTATATTTTGGAGATTAATCCTTTGTCAGTTGCTTTGTTTGCAAATATCTTCTCCCACTGTGAGCGCTGTCTTTACATCTTGGTTATGGTTTCCTTTGCTGTGCAAAAGCTTTTAAGTTTCATTAGGTCCCATTTGTTTATTTTTTTTAAATTCCATTTCTCTAGGAGGTGGGTCAAAATGGATCTTGCTGTGATTTATGTCATAGAGTATTCTGCCTATGTTTTCCTCTAAGAGTTTTATAGTGTCTGGCCTTACATTTAGGTCTTTAATCCATTTTGAGTTTATTTTTGTGTATGGTGTTAGGGAGTGTTCTAATTTCATTCTTTTACATGTAGCTGTCCAGTTTTCCCAGCACCACTTATCGAAGAGGCTGTCTTTACTCCATTGTATATTCTCCTTTGTCAGAGATAAGGTGACCATATGCGTGTGGATTTATCTCTGGGATTTCTGTCCTGTTCCATTAATATGTATTTCTGTTTTTGTGCCAGTACTATACAGTCTTGATTACTGTAGCCTTGTAGTATAGTCTGAAGTCTGGGAGCCTGATTCCTCCAGCTCCGTTTTTCTTTCTCAAGATTGCGTTGGCTATTCAGGGTCTATTGTGTTTCCATACAAATTGTGAAATTTTATGTTCTAGTGCTGTGAAAAATGCCACTGGTAGTTTGATAGGGATTGCATTGAATCTGTAGATTCCTTTGGGTAGTATAATCATTTTCACAATGTTGATTCTTCCAATCCAAGAACATGGGATATCTCTCCATCTGTTTGTATCATTTTTAATTTCTTTCATCAGTGTATTATAGTTTTCTGCATACAGGTCATTTGTCTCCTTAGGTAGATTTATTCGTAGGTATTTTATTCTTTTTGTTGCAATGGTAAATGGGAGTGTTTTCTTAATTTCACTTTCAGATTTTTCATCATTAGTGTATAGGAATGCAAGAGATTTCTGTGCATTAATTTTGTATCCTGCTACTTTACCAATTCATTGATTAGCTCTAGGAGTTTTCTGGTGGCATCTTTAGGATTCTCTATGATAGTATCATGTCATCTGCAAACAGTGACAGTTTTACTTCTTCTGTTCTGATTTGGATTCCTTTTATTTCTTTTTCTTTTCTGATTGCTGTGGCTAAAACTTCCAAAACTATGTTGAATAATAGTGGTGAGAGTGAGCAACCTTGTCTTTTTCCTCATCTTAGCGGACATGGTTTCAGTTTTTCACCATTGAGAACGATGTTGGCTGTGGGTTTGTCATATATGGCCTTTATTATGTTGAGGTAAGTTCCCTCTATGCCTACTTTCTGGAGGGTTTTTATCCTAAATGGGTGTTGAATTTTGTTGAAAACCTTTTCTGCATCTATTATCATATGGTTTTTCTCCTTCAATTTGTTAATATGGTGTATTACATTGATTGATTTGTGTATAATGAAGAATCCTTGCATTCCTGGGATAAACCCCACTTGATCATGGTGTGTGACCCTTTTAATATGCTGCTGGATTCTGTTTGCTAGTATTTTGTTGAGGATTTTTGCACCTGCGTTCATCAGTGACATTGGCCTGTAGTTTTCTTTTTTTGTGGGATATGTCGGGTTTTGTATCAGGGTGTTGGTGGCCTTGTAGAATGAGTTTGGGAGTGTTCCTCCCTCTGCTATATTTTGGAAGAGTTTGAGAAGTAAGGGTGTTAGCTCTTCTCTAAATGTTTGATAGAATTCGCCTGGGAAGCCATCTGGTCCTGGGCTTTTGTTTGTTGGCAGATTTTTAATCACAGCTGCAATTTCAGTGCTTGTGATTGATCTGTTTATATTTTCTATTCCTTCCTGATTCAGTCTCGGAAAGTTGTGCTTTTCTAAGAAATTGTCCATTTCTTCCAGGTTGTCCACTTTATTGGCATATAGTTGCTTGTAGTAATCTCTCATGATCCTTTGTATTTCTGCAGTGTCAGTTGTTACTCCTGCTTTTTCATTTCTAATCCTGTTGATTTGAGTCTTCTCCCTTTTTTTCTTGATGATTCTGGCTAATGGTTTATCAGTTTCGTTTATCTTCTCAAAGAACCAGCTTTTAGTTTTATTGATCTTTGCTATTGTTTCCTTCATTTCTTTTCCATTTATTTCTGATCTGATATTTATGGTTTCTTTCCTTCTGCTAACTTTGGGGTTTTTTGGTTCTTCTTTCTCTAATTGCTTTAGGTGTAAGGTTAGGTTGTTAAATATTTGAGATTTTTTTTTTTCCTGAGGTAGGACTGTATTGCTAAAAACTTCACTCTCAGACTGCTTTTGCTGCATCCCATAGGTTTTGGGTCATCATGTTTTCATTGTCATTTGTTTCTAGGTATTTTTTGATTTCCTCTTTGATTTATTCAGTGATCTCTTGGTTATTTACTAGTGTATTGTTTAGCCTCCATGTGTTTGTATTTTTTACATTTTTTTCCTTAGTTGATATCTAGTCTTATAGTGTTGTGGTCGGAGAAAATACTTGATACTATTTCAATTTTCTTAAATTTACCAAGGCTTAATTTGCGACTCAGGATATGATCTGTCCTGGAGAATGTTCCATGAGCACTTGAGAAGAAAATATATTCTGTTTTTTTGGATGGAATGTCATATAAATATCAATTAAGTCCATCTTGTTTAATGTTTCATTTATAGCTTGTGTTTCCTTGTTTTTCATTTTGGATGAATTGTCCATTGGTGAAAGTGGGGTGTTACAGTCCCCTACTATTATTCTGTTACTGTCGATTTCCCCTTTTATGGCTGTTAGTATTTGCCTTATGTATTGAGGTGCTCCTCTGTTGGGTATATAAATATTTACAATTGTTATATCTTCTTCTTGCATTGATCCCTTGATTATTATGTAGTGTTCTTCCTTGTCTCTTGTAGTAGTCTTTATTTTAAAGTCTATTTTATCTGATATGAGAATTGCTACTCCAGCTTTCTTTTGATTTCCATTTTCATGGAATATCTTTTTCCATCCCCTCACTTTCAGTGTGTATGTGTTCATAGGTCTGAAGTGGGTCTCTTGTAGACAGCATATACATGGATCTTGTTTTTGTATGCATTCAGCCAGTCTGTGTCTTTTGTTTGGAGCATTTAATCCATTTACATTTAAGGTAATTATCAATATGTATGTTCCTATTACCATTTTCTTAATTGTTTTGGGTTTGTTTTTGTAGGTCTTTTCCTTCTCTTGTGTTTCCTGCCTAGAGAAGTTCCTTTAGCATTTGTTGTAAAGCTGGTTTGGTGGTGCTGAATTCTCTTAGCTTCTGCTTGTCTGTAAAGGTTTTAATTTCTGTATCAAATCTGAATGAGATCCTTGCTGGGTAGAGTAATCTTGGTTGTAGGTTTTTCCCTTTCATCGATTTAAATATGTCCTGCCACTCCCTTCTGGCTTGCAGAGTTTCTGCTGAAAAATCAGCTGTTAAGCTTATGGGATTCCCTTGTATATTATTTGTTGCTTTTCCCTTGCTGTTTTTAATATTTTTTCTTTGTATTTAATTTTTGATAGTTTGATTAATTTGTGTCTTGGCATGTTTCTCTTTGGATTTATCCTGTATGGGACTGTCTGCGCTTCCTGGACTTGATTATTTCCTTTCCCATATCAGGGACGTTTTCAACTATAATCTCTTCAAATATTTTCTCAGTTCCTTTCTCTTTCTCTGGGACCCGTGTAATTCGAATGTTGGTGCATTTAGTGTTGTCCCAGAGGTCTCTGAGACTGTCCTCGATTCTTCTCATTCTTTTTTCTTTACTCTGCTCTGCAGTAGTTATTTCCACTGTTTTATCTTCCAGGTCACTTATCTGTTCTTCTGCCTCAGTTATTCTGCTATTGATTCCTTCTAGAGAATTTTTAATTTCATTTATTGTGTTGTTCATCATTGTGTGTTTGCTCTTTAGTTCTTCTAGTTCCTTGTTAAATGTTTCTTGTAATTCCTCCATTCTATTTCCAAGATTTTGTATCATCTTCATTATCATTACTCTGAATTCTTCTTCAGGTAGACTGCCTATTTCCTCTTCATTTGTTTGGTCTCATGTGTTTTTACTTTGCTCCTTCATCTGCGTATTTCTCTGTCTTCTCATTTTGCTTAACTTACTGTGTTTGGGGTCTCCTTTTCTCAGGCTACAGGTTAATAGTTCTCGTTGTTTTTGATGTCTGCCCCCAGTGGGTAAGGTTTGTTCTGTGGTTTGTGTAGGCTTCCTGGTGGAGGGCACTGGTGCCTGTGTTCTGGTGGATGAGGCTGCATCTTGACTTTCTGGTGGGCAGGACCACGTCTGGTGGTGTGTTTTGGGTTGTTTGTGACCTTATTATGATTTTACGCAGCCTCTCTGCTGATGGGTGGTGTGTGTTCCTTTCTTGCTAGTTGTTTGCATGGCGTGTCCAGCACTGGAGCTTGCTGGTTGTTAAATGGAGCTGGGTCTTAGCGTTCAGACGGTGATCTCTGGGAGAGCTCTTGCTGATTATTATATGGGGCCAGGAGGTCTCTGGTGGTCCAATGTCCTGAACTCGGCTCTCCCACCTCCGAGACTCAGGCCTGAGACCTGGCTGGAGCACCAGACCCTGTCAGCCACACGGCTGGAGTGCCTTCAGAATTGGAGAAGCTGGCCTGCAGTGGCTCTCCTTCTGCGCTGCACATTAGAATCACCTGCTTCTTCCTTGTTTTGCCCCAAAGGCAGTGTTCCACAGAGAAAAACAGTCCCCTTGAAAATAGTCACAGCTCTGAGATGGCTTTTTTTTTTTTTTACTTTGTGCTTAGTCACGTTTCACTTGTTCACAGGGGGTCAGGTGCAGAGGCCTCGCACCCGGCTCTTCCTACCGGGGTTCCTAGTTTGGAATCTAGATCCTTTTAAGTTATTATAATTTCATGACAATAATGGTATTAAAGAAACATTTGTATTTTGAATATATTTGTATATTTGAATGTATTTGGCTATAAGGAGCCATAATATAGCTACCACTTATTGAACACACTTGCTGTGTGCTAGATGGCATGGGATTAATACATTATTTTTGTTTAATTATCAGAAAAACTATTATGAGAGCCAGGTTCTATTAATATTACCATGTCGTTTATGGGGCAGTGAGGCTTAAAGGAGGCTAAATGGTTTACCTAAGAACTCATGTCTAGTAATTAGTAGACAGAGTTTGGATTCCATCCCAGGACTTTCTGACTTCTGGAGTCTGGGCTCTTGATCACAATGCTACATAGATTCTCTTAATTATAAGAAAATGAGTTTTTTTACTTTGTTCCTCTTATCATGTTTTTCTATGTATAAAATAAACTAATTCTTCTTACTTTAATAACAATTCTTTTTGAGACAGTTTTTCTTTAAAACTTAACTACTGCCATTTATAAATTGATCCATTTATGAGAGTAAATGTGATACTAAATGTAACATACTGAGGCTTTTTGAAGAAAGAGGCTGGATTATTTGAAGTTGATACCATTAGTTATTTACATATTACTTATTCTTTTACTTTTTTATTAGAGTGAGTTTCTGGGAATGGGGCTCAGACCCATTCATCCAGTCATTTTTCTTGTATTATACACCTCTTGAAATATTTACATTATTAAATTAAATTCTTTTTTTTTTTTTTGCGGTATGTGGGCCTCTCACTGTTGTGGCCTCTCCCGTTGCGGAGCACAGGCTCCAGACGCACAGGCTCAGCGGCCATGGCTCATGGGCCTAGCTGCTCCGCGGCATGTGGGATCTTCCCGGACCGGGGCACGAACCCGTGTCCCCTGCATCGGCAGGCGGACTCTCAACCACTGCGCCACCAGGGAAGCCCTAAATTAAATTCTTTAATTTTGGTTAACACTTTCCTCTGAAGATTTCAAGGTTCTATGTTAAGAACTTTCAGGCAATGGGAAACATTTGTTAATAGTCAGTACTTTTTTTTTTAGGCAAAAGACCATTTCTTTTTCATTAATAAAAGTAGATTTTGGGATGTTCAGTCGATGCCAGCTTAGGTGAGACAGATTGTTAGCCATAGAAGCCAACTCCTATTAGTAGAGTTAGGTCTTTTGGGGCATAGTTTAGCATTTTGACTTGGGATACCGGATTGTTGGTGACAAATAATTCTTCCCCTTTACCCTTCCTGCCTAACTCTGTTATTGGAATAGCCATCAGTGTATCCATTTCTGGGACCAAGTTCCAGCCAGGCTAATGTATACAACAGAGAGAAATACCTTTTAAATGGATGGATTACGTGTCTTATCTCAAGACCTTTTTTGGGTTTATATTCAAAATATTTTCACTGTAACTCTTTGATATGGAATGCAAGACTAAAGAAATTCACATGTGGAAATGCAAACAGACACTGATTAATCAAGATAGCATCTTTTATGTAAATATATAAATAAGTTTTGGCACTGAAATGTACAACTAACACATTTTTCTCCTCTGTGGGTTTAGCCATGATTTTGGTAATATATATATTTACAAAAGAAAAAAGTCTGTGTTTAGAAAAAAATAAAAACAGATTTTTGCCACTGAGAAATAAATTTATATTTCTGGATTTTGCCAACCACTGTTGGCTATGAATTTGCTTTTCTAAATGCACAAAATATTCTTTCTCCTTCTTATTATTATTTTTCATTTTAGGCTATTATCCAGAAGTTCCTCTATCTAGGTAGGTATATATGTCTCTATGCTAAATAAAATCTTTCTTTGTCTCTTGGGTATGCTCTCTGCATTTATTGTACCCTATGTTAAGCCTTATGTGTGATCATTTGCTTTGATTCATTATATTTTTTAACATTCCTTGGCATTGAGCCCATTTATGGCACAATATTTAAAGGCACTATTTGAAATGAATACGCTCCTCTAGAACATAGTCATAAATCCTAAACTGAGGAATGGCAGGCCAAGGAGAAGAGATCATCCTGTACCTTCTTCCTACACTCGTTCTGTAACCCCAAGTCTGCCCTAGCACATTGTATTTGTGATTGTGGTGGAGTCTTGCCACACATGCTTTTTAACGTACTCACATTCAATTCTATTCACTGAGAGAGAGAAATAAATAGTGCAGAAGATTCTACTCTTCCTCCCACTCCGTTGAGTGAGCTCTGAGTTCTGAGTGAATTTGGGGTGGGAGAGACACTTGTGGTATTTCTTAAAAAAGCTCAGTTCTTGCAGGCCCTTCATCTCACCATGCTGCTTATGATTCTGGGGTGTAAAGATAAGTATTTCTTTTACACTTGGGGCTGGGAAAGGAAACCACTCACTTCAGCTGAAAGAACGGTGATTGGGGGTTGATTCCATTTTTTGTGAATTCTGCTTTAGGTGTGTATTTCAGACTCTAATCCTCAAATTAGGTGCAGCATCTTCTTTTGGTCATATCTACCTGTTCAGATTATAAACAATGATTCCTTGATTTTTCTTTCAGGAGATGACCGAAATATTGAAGAGGTGTTTGTGGGTGGAAAGCAGGTGGTTCCCTTTTCGAGCTCAGTGTAAGACCCTCTGCATCTACGAGTTCTCCTGGGGTAACACAGTTCTGTGTTTTCTTGTGCCCAGGCGGAGTTAGGAAGTCAAAAACCAGTACCTTGTTCTTGGGATGACTATCTCCTTCTGTGTCTAGTTACAGTATTCACTTGACAAATCGTTCAAAGGAAGTTGCTCTAATTCTCAACTCTCTGGTTGGGAGGATTAAAAATTTCGCCTTTTTGAGCTGTTTAGATTTACTTTAAAGCTCAAACATAAGGGAATGTTATTACTGGTGGTGTTCTTATTATGAGATTTAAATAAAATGTATTTCACATTTGGACGTGGAGAGAAAAGATATTCTTATAAGGTTAGATATTTTGATCTAGTAAATGTGAAAATTAGAAAACAGAAAATGAACCAGTGAGTATATTTTTGAGGGAGGAAAAATTAGACTATGAACACGCGTTGAAAAATGACTTCAGATTGTGTTTGAAAATTATATACTGAGCATATACTCATTTAAAAAGAGAACTTGTTGAATTTTAAAATGTGTTTCTCGATTGACCTTGTGTTCTGGAAATATGCACTTAATGGAATTTGCATTTCAGAGATATGTTATTGTTGTGCTTTGCCTTCTTTGGGGATGAAATGTCAGAAATTGAATGCCACATGCTTTCTTAATATAGTTCTGTGCTTCAAAGTGTTTGACAGAAGTTGGGTATTAAAGATTTAAAGTTTCTTAGGAATATTATTCATATAACTACATGGCATAAATAGCTATACTTTTGTGTACTTTAAAATCACAATGTATAATTGTGTGATGCTATTATTGTTTCATTTTTATTAGAAGAGAAACAAATTTCATACTCCACTGTTGTGTAGATTGGAGTCTTTCATATACTGGGACAAGTGCTGGGCATCCAGGAGCTGTCAATACTAAAAGGAAGGGTCTCATTGCAATGACCCGTTCTCCCAAAGAACTATTCCATAGTTGCTGGAAATTTCATACTCAGATATCAATCTGTTAGAACTTTAAATGAAGGACAAATCCTGTTAGATAAATATTATTTAAAATCTTTACACCTTGCATATTGAAAGTACTCTATTTTTCAATTTTATCTTGTCTTTTTCATTCCTAATAATTTTCAGGACATTAGAATTTTAGGATAATGAAAAATATTTAGATGTCCCACTACTGTTTATATTAATAGGACTCAATCTGTACTAGACATCTAGAAACATTAAACAAAGAGTGTTTTTATGCTTCCTAATAGTGTGCTTTCCCATAACGTGGAATTAAAAACAAATTATGACTTCATGATAAATCCTTAAGAAATATTGATATGAATATTATTTAAATATTATAGTTTTCTCAGCTAACTCCAAATCCTATAAACCAACAAGGAAAAGGAGTAGTTTTCTTAATATATCATAACACTCATACCTAGGGCTTAGGGCTTAGGGCTTAGGGCTGACTCCTTATTATCACCTTATAGTAAAGAACTTTATGTAATATATCTGCAGAATGAAGAAGAAAATTTGTTCTCTGGTACTATAAATTTTATTCTTATATAGTCATGCTAATTCAGCAGTAATTTGCTCAGTCTCTGGCCCCTCACCCCTGGAAAAACACTTCTAGACTTGGGTATACCCTACACCTAAAGATAGAACAAATATTTGGTCTTATTTAAAAAGCAGAAACAAAAAACAGAGTTTGTGTTGTGAGGTGTTAAGTAACTCAGTAAACCCAGTTTCCAGTCTCAGTCTAGAATTCCTAGTTCCTGAGCCATGTCAAAGATGCCCCACCAAGTTTCTTTCCATTTCTCTATAGTGCCAGTACGTATTTTCTGCTTTATCTCCCCAGTCCCTGCCAAAGGAACTTGGTTACCTAGTTTCTAACTCACATGAGTGGGCTTAGGAATTTGGAATGACATGTGCAAGATCCAGTAATAGGCAGAAGCTGTTCTTAGACTTTGCAAGATCCTACACTTTTACCTTCTGTAAGGGTGTACATTTTGATGTTGAACATCAACTTTCCTTTAGATTTAGGACTTACATGCAGCAAATATAAATAAGTGTGGCATCAGAAGCAGGAATAATGGCCATATACAACCAATCTGTCAAATATTAAGTTTAGCCCTGATAATATGTTAAGACCTGAATATCTTTTCTAGTACGAATAGGATGTGTTGAAATGTTTACATGTTCTTTGATCTCCCTGCATTACTTATAACTTATGTGTTTTATTTCCCAGAGTGCAGTGTTGCTGGATGTTGCATATGCTTTTTGCGGTACTGCAGGCATTAGCCATACATGTGCCCAGATGTTTTGCACTTTGAAATGTTGCCTTTGCTTAATGTGGGTTGACATTCTGAATTGCGGAAAGGCAGTATTCCAAGCCAATCCTATTTGTCACTTTATGTTTGAATATTTTGCTCTCTGACAGGAAAGGAAGAATTAAAACATCTTCTCAGCCCCCTCACCCTACTCTGCACTATTTGCCTCAGGTTTCATGACATTTTTAATGGAATACACTTTAACAGGTAAAAACGTATTCAATAGTAGTGACTATCATACATTTTAAAATATTTTTGCAACCAGAACACAAAAGCAGGCTAATCAGCCAACATGAATTTAATTTTCAAAAAAGAGTAAAATGTAGGATTAGAAGAGGAAAGGTCGTCCTAGTAACTGTAAACTGAGACCAAGGAAACTCTGTCCCCTTATTTATGCTCCCAGCTTCTTCTAATTGTCAAAGGTTTTAGAATCCAAGAGAATATCTTGGAATAAGCTTCCTTCATGCTAGGAGGAGGTCTTTCTAAATTAATATTATGAGCATTGAACCCCATTGCATCTCTTTTAATTTTTGTGAGAATTTTGCACGGTCAAGAAAGGAAGGCAGTGGGTAAACACCCCTGTTATGCTTAGGTGATTTGAAGTGTGCCCTTGAATATCCCTGTTGGCAGCTACAGTTGAGATCTCAGAAGGGAAACAATGGCTGTGAGATCCAGCAATGTATTTTGAATCTTCATTCCCTTCCAAGCTGGAAGGCACATTGTATCAGTTCTACACGTGTGCTATACATGGAAGATATCCCGAGCTGGATGCTCCTGTAGCCTGCTGGACAGAGGTGATGATGCCGGAAGCAATCACGTTTTTTTTTTTTCTTTTAAAGAAAGAGGGTTCTGAGTTATTAAAAGGTAGACTACAAAATATGTCATGGGCAATGTCTTGAAGAAATGTTTAAACTGGTGGATTTTTGTGAATTTTTAAGGTTTTTTTTTCTTTGCAATTTCAGATCTACTTAGCCACTTTAGGTACGACTTTGGACCCTGACACTTTTTTAATGTCTCTAAAGCATGGAAAGAAGTGCAGAAATGAACAGACACGTATTAGAAACCCTGGCATTGGTCCCATGCATATTTTCACGCCCAGCCCCTCCTTCCTTTCCCTCCTACAGTCCTGAGTGTGAGAGATCAAGAGGTGAGGAGTTAATTTGTAAATCTGGTACAAATTGAGTGAAATGCAAAAGTTGAACAGGCCAATGGTGAAACCTAATGTAAATTCCAATATGGTTTCCACAGTCCACCGGATTCAAGTGGCGAGTAACAGCCATTATGTGGTTGATGTATTCACTTCCTACTCAAAAGCCTGTCAGAAAGCATTCTTTATTGAAAACCACCTTACATTGTGTTAAACTTCTGATCGCTGCTCTTAAGAATATATATACATATGTATTCATGGGAACATTTTTTCTCAGTATTTGTATGATTTGCTTATTGTTCCTGTGCTGAGTGAGCTCCTTTTTGCTTCAGACAAAAATAAACGAGATTTTGTGTTTATGTGTTTTTGTTGTTGTGAGTTCTATCAATCTGATAGAAGGGGGATTAATCTTAAAGTGGTTTCTCCTTTTAACATGAATTTTAAGATTGAAGGGGGTCAACTGTCTGGTGATGGATGGAAACTAAAATTTTTGGTGGTGAGCATGCTGTAGTGTATACAGAAGTAGAAATATAATGTTGTACACATGAAACTTATATAATGTTATAAACCAGTGCTATCTCAATAAGAAAAAAAGAAATATCATAAGACTGGAAAAAACAGAATATTTAGCTATGGGCCAACATGTATCTTCTATCCTATAATAGTCACTATACACAACTTTTAAAAATTAAGCTATAGCTATAATGTTCAGCTCTTTAGAATCAGATTACTGTTGCCTTTAAGCATGGTTGATATTTCTTATTTTTTAAGCCACAACCCAGAATGAGACATGCGCTTTAACATCAAGAATTAGTTCACACATACATGTGTGCGTGAGCATTTAAAACAAACGTCTCACAAAATGATACTTTCCCTATCTGTGATACCCTGGGCTATTTCTCATTCTGTTCTATTCTCTGCAATTTTTTACAGGCTGATAGCAAATTTCCCACTTGGTTTCTTGAATCTCTAATGGGTTATCACCAGCAGTGAGGAAGCAGTTTCCAGTGTCATTTGAGCTGTATACTTTAAGTCTCCATGACTTCATTCTGTGATTTGGCCATGACATGAGGGCCTGCCTTAGAATCATGAGGATTAAATAAAATAATACATAGCCAGCACTTAAGATAGCAGCTGGAACAAAGTGAGTACTCACTGTATGGTAGTTATTATTTTTAAAATGAATACAAACTGAACAGAAATAAAAATAATTTAAAATGTGTTTTTCTCAGTTTAGTTTTTAGAATTGAAATCAAGTGGTGTTAAGGATCTCTCTGTACATAAAAATATTCTGTAAGGATTAAATCTGATTTTTTCTGGCACTATTCGGCACTATGTTCATTATTTTTTATTTATAACAAGAAGCCTATGAGAGTAGTAGATTTGGTCTATAAATTCTCCCTCAATGTTCTGAGCAACTTACTAAGCATCTTTTTTTTTCTCCTAAGGAACAACTTAGTCAAAATACCCAGAAGAGAATGTTCATGTGCATTATGTATAGCAATAAAGTCTGCCTAATTTAATTTGCACATTGTAGGCCAGAGTTCTGTAATGGGTACTTAATAGACAAAAACAAATTACTGCATGGTACTCAATTCAGGGTTTAAATAAAATAAGACATGAAATATATATAACTGCCATTTAGACATGAAATATATATAACTGCCAGTAGCAAAAAGGGCCTGTAGTAGGGTATTTTAAGACTCCATGAAAAGGCACTCAAAGGAACTGGGCCCACAAGCACTTAGTTGTCACTAACAAGGAGTAGGGTTATTTTTTCAAACCCTGTTTGTAAATGGGATAAGTGAAGTATTCTCTGTTCTTTGAAATGACAGAACATTATTTTAAAGTATAATTAACTTTTTTTCACTAATTCAGACTCATCTCCTTTTACCATCAAGGCTGCCTACACTATCACTGTTAAGTTACATTAAATTTGTCATACTCCTTGAATTTTTTCATGCTTCTATGTTAGTAAGATCTATATTTCAGCCTGGAAAGAGAGAGGGAAGTGGCTAAAAAAGCATTCTCTAGGGCTTCCCTGGTGGCGCAGTGGTTGGGAGTCCACCTGCCGATGCAGGGGGCGCGGGTTCGTGCCCCAGTCCGGGAGGATCCCAGGTGCCGCGGAGCGGCTAGGCCCGTGGGCCATGGCTACTGGGCCTGTGCGTCCAGAGCCTGTGCTCCGCGGCGGGAGGGGCCATGGCAGTGAGAGGTCCGCGTACCGCAAAACAAACAAACAAACAAAAAAGCATTCTCGGGCTTCCCTGGTGGCGCAGTGGTTGGGAGTCCGCCTGCCGATGCAGGGCACACGGGGTCGTGCCCCGGTCCGGGAAGATCCCACATGCCGCGGAGCGGCTGGGCCCGTGAGCCATGGCCGCTGAGCCTGCGCTCCGCAACGGGAGAGACCACAACAGTGAGAGGCCCGCGTACTGCAAACAAAAAAAAAAAGCATTCTCTATGGCAAAAACTTTGTAGAGAAATTTTTCAGTGGTAACTAAGAAAAAATAAAACATTTTTTCCCCAAGGTAAAAAGTGCTAAAATATGAACAGATATCATGGAATTTCTCAAGTCACTGGGGCCCTCCTCAATTGCCTAGATTCTGCTCACCCTATAGGGAATAAAACAAACATTTGTTTCCCTATTTGTAGAAAGAAAGTTCAAAGTCATAGCAGTAAAATCTAACATAAGAGAAATAAAGCCCTAGAAAGATTACCATTTATTCATATGATAAGAGGTTCTCATGCACTTGCTTAAAAACCTAAACTTGAAGCTTCACTGTGAAGTTAATTTCTGTCCTTTTAATCCTGGATAGTCTCCACATCCCACTTTTGTTTTACTACAGTCAAATAAAGCCACGATCCATAAATGAGTAAACCAAGGAAGAATTTTACTCTTGATTTTTTTCATGACTAAATTTGCTTCCTGGAGTACTTGAGAGACCTGAAAGAGCTTTGATGTTTTCTTTCTCTTTCTGCAAGAGTTGATTCCATCCACACCTGAGCTGGGGAATAAATGCAGAGATGTCTTTGTGCTTGGAAAGCACTTTGAAAACACTGACTAAAGCACATGAACAGATAAAGACATGAGAGGCTTTTGTTATTTCAAAGGATAACTTAAGAGGCTCAGAAAAAGCAGCACACATGCTTCTTTCAATTCATGAACACTTTCCTCCTGGCTGAACTATGAAAGATGAATCGGGCTTTGAAAATTATGTATTCTGGATTAATTCATATAACCACAACAAACCCTTCAGTATCACAAACATGTCCCAGCCTGGTGCAGTGGCACAGTATGCACTCAGTAAAATCTTATGGCAAAGTTTTGGTAGTGTGCATGTAAAAGAGAAGCTATGGAGTTTGGGTTGTTTGTGGTTGCTGTTTTAAGCTCAGTGATAGATCTGTTGATATCCAGGACAATTGCACAATCTCTTTTGCGTGGCTTATTTACTGTAACTTATAGAGGGAAAAAGACACCATTATGAAAAAAAACCTGTACAAAATCTTCATGTTCCCTATAAAATTAATGCCCAGGTAAGAAAGAAGTCAACATAAATGCATATACAACCTTCATTTAATGTCATTTGTGGTACTGTAGACCATTTAACATGGCATAATTGATTCTAAAGGAAATCAGAATTGGCTCACCTCCTCTCACGAGCACACCAAAATCACAACTGCTGAACAACCATCAATTAAAAAAGACTGGAACCTACTAAAAAAATGATATTCTACATCCAAAGACATAAAGAAGAAACCACAAGAGATGCAATATGATCAAATCCCATACCACCTGGGTGGGTGACCCACAAACTGGGGAATAATTATATTGCAGAATATCTCCCACAGGACTGAGAGCTCTGAGTCCCAAATTAGGCTCCCCTAGCCGAGGGGTCTGGCATCGGGAGGAGGAGCCCCCAGAGCATTTGGCTTTGAAGGCCAGTGGGGCTTGATTGTAGGAGCTCCACAGGACTGGGGGAAACAGAGACTCCACTCAAGGAGGGTGCACACAAGGTCTTGTGCACATCAGGACCCAGAGCAAAAGCAGTGACTTCATAGAAGCCTGGGCCAGACTTATCTGCTGGTCTTGCAGGGCCTGCTGGGGAGGTGGGGTTGGGGGACGGCCGTGGATCTCTCTGGGGTCATAAAATATGGTGGTGGAAATAGCAGGGAGTGTACATCTACTTGAACTCTTCCTACAGGCAGACATACTGCTTGGATCAGTAGCAACAAGACCTGGCCTCACCCAATGGCCTGTAGGCTCCAGTGCTGGGATGGCTCAGGCCAAACAATCAACAGGACAGGAACACAGACCTACCTATCAGCAGACAGGCCACCTAACACTAAAGACAGTCATCAAATCACAAGAGAACCAAAGAGGAAAGGGAAAAAATGACCTACAGAAACAAACAGCAATAAGAACATACATATCAATAATTACCTTAAACATAACTGGATTAAATGCTCCAATGAAAAGACATAGACTGGCTGAATAGATACAAGAACAAGACCCATATATATGCTGTCTACAAGAGACCCACTTCAGATCTAGGGACACATACAGACTGAAAGTGAGGGGATGGAAAAGGTATTCCATGCAAATGGAAATCAAAAGAAAGCTGGAATAGCAATACACATATCAGACAAAATAGACTTTAAACACTGTTAACAAAAGACAAAGAAGGACACTACCTAATGATCAAGGAATCAATCTAAGAAGAAGATAAAACAATTGTATTTATACATGCACCCAACATAAGAGCACCTCAATACATAAGGCAAATGCTAACAGCCATAAAAGGAGAAATTGAGAGTAACACAATAATAGTAAGGGACTTTAACACCCCACTTTCAAAATGGACAGATCATCCAGACAAAATATTAATAAGGAAACACAGGTTTCAAATGACACATTAGATCAGATGGACTTAATTGATATTTACAGAGCATTCCATCCAAAAACAGCAGAATATACATTCTTTTCAATTGCACATGGAACACTCTCCAGGATAGATCACGGGCTGGACCACAAAACAAGTCTTGGTAATTTAAGAAAATTGAAATCGTATCAAGCATATTTTCCAAACACAACTCTATGAGATTAGAAATCAACTACAAGAAAAAAAACCTGTAAACACACACACACACACACACACACACACACACACACACACACACACATGGAGGCTAAAGAATATGCTACTAAACAACCAGTGAATCACTGAAGAAATCAAAGAGGAAATCAAAAAATACCTAGAGAAAAATGAAAATGAAAACAGGACAATCCAAAACCTATGGGATACAGCAAAATCAGTTCTAAGTGGAAAGTTTATAGTAATACAAGCTTGCCTTAGGAAACAAGAAAAATCTCAAATAAATGACCTAACCTTACATCTAAAGAACAAACAAAACCCAAAGTTAGTAGAAAGAAATAATAAAAAATCAGAGAAGAAATAAATAGAGATGAAGAAAACAATGGAAAAGATCAATGAAACTAAAATCTGGGTCTTTGAAAAGATAAACAAAATTGATAAACCTCTAGCCAGACTCATCAAGAAAAAAAAGGGAGAGGGCCCAAATCAATAAAATTAGAAATGAAAAAAAGTTACAACCAACACCACAGAAATACAAAGGACCATAAGAGACTACTACAAGTAACTATATGCCAATAAAATGGACAACCTAGAAGAAATGGACAAATTCTTAGAAAGGTACAATATCCCAAGACTGAACCAGGAAGAAACAGAAAATATGAACAGACCAATCACAAGTACTGAAATCGAGTCTGTGATTTAAAAACTCGCAACAAACAAAAGTCCAGAACCAGAAGGCTTCACAGGTGAATTCTACCAAACATTTAGGAAGAGTTAACCCCTATCCTTCTGAAACTATTCCAAAAAATTGCAGAGGAAGGAACACTTCGGAACTCATTCTATGAGGCCACCATCACTTTGATGCCAAAACCTGACAAAGATACCACAAACAAAGAAAATTACAGGCCAATATCAGTGATGAATATAGACACAAAAATCCTCAACAAAATACTCGCAAATCGAATTGAAGAATACATTAAAAGGATCATACACCATGATCAAGTGGGATTTATCCCAGGGTTGCGAGAATTTTTCAATATCCACAGATCAATCAGTGATACACCACATTAACAAATTAAAGAATAAAAACCATATGATCATCTCAATAGATACAGAAAAAGCCACTGATAAAATTTCACATCCATTTATGATAAAAACACTCCAGAATGGGAATAGAGGGAACATACCTCAACATAAAGGCCATATATGACAAACCTACAGCTAACAACATAATCAATGGTGAAAAGCTGAAAGCATTTCCTCTAAGATCAGGAACAAGACAAGGATGTCCACTCTCACCAGTTTTATTCAACATAGTTTTGGAAGTCCTAGCTACAGCAATCAGAGAAGAAAAAGAAATAAAAGGAATCCACATTGGAAAAGAAGACATAAAACTGTCACTATCTGCAGATGACATGACACTATACAGAGAAAATCCTAAAGACGCTACCAGAAAACTACTAGAGCTCATCAATGAATTTGGTAAGGTTGCAGGATACAAAATTAATATGCAGAAATCTGTTGTATTTCTATACACTAACAATGAAAGATCAGAAAGAGAAATTAAGGAAATAATCCCACTTACCACTGCATCAAAAAGAATAAAATACCTCTGAATAAATCTCCCTAAGGAGCCACTTTGAAATCTACACAATGCTGAGGAAGAAATCGAAGATGACACAAACAGATGGAAAGATATACTGTGTTCTTGGATTGGAAGAGTCAATACTGTCAAAATGACTATACTACCCAAAATAATCTACAGATTTAATGCAATCCCTGTCAAACTGCCAAAGACATTTTTCACAGAAATAGAAAAAAAATTTTTTTAATTTGTATGGAGACACAAAAGACCCTAAGTAGCCAAAGCAATCCTGAGAAAGAAAAACAGAGCTGGAGGAATCAGGCTCCCTGACTTTGGACTATACTACAAAGCTACAGCCATCAAAACAGTATGGTGCTGGCACAAAAACAAATACCGATCAATGGAACAGGATAGAAAGCCCAGAAATAAACCCACACCCCCACCGTAAATTAATCTATGACAAAGGTGGCAAGAATACAGAATGGAGAAAAGACAGCCTCTTCAATAAGTGTTGCTGGGAAAACTGGACAGCTACATGTAAAAGAATGAAATTAGAACACTCTCTAATGCCATGCACAAAAATCAATTCAAAATGGATTAAAGACCTCAATGTAAGACCAGATACTATAAAACTCTCAGAGGAAAACATAGGCAGAACACTCTTTGACATAAATTGCAGCAATATCTTTTTGGATCCACCTCCTAGAGTAATGAAAATAAAAACAAAAATAAACAAATAGGACCTAATAAAACATAAAAGGTTTTGCACAGCAAAGGAAGCCATAAACAAAATGAAAAGACAACCCACAGAATGGGAGAAAATATTTGCAAATGATGCAGCTGACAAAGGATTAATTTCCAAAATATACAAACAGCGCATGCAGCTCAATATCAAAAAAACTAAACAACCCAATCAAAAAATAGGCAGAACACCTAAATAGACATTTCTCCAAATAAGATATACAGATTGCCAAAAAGCTCATGAAAAGATGCTCAACATCACTAATTATTAGAGAAATGCAAATCAAAACTGCAATGAGGTATCACCTCACACTGGTCAGAATCACCATCATTAAAAAGTCTACAAACAATAAATGCTGGAGAGGGTGTGGAGAAAAGGGAACCCTCATACACTCTTGGTGGGAATGTAAATTGGTACAGCCACTACGTAGAACAGAATGAAGGTTCCTTAAAAAACTAAAAATACAAAAAAAAAAAAAAAAACCCAAACTAAAAATACAGCTGGGCATATATCCAGAGAAAACCATAATTTGAAAGGATGCATGCACCCTGATGTTCATTGCAGCACTATTTACAATAGCCAGGACATGGAAGCAACATAAATGCTCATCGACAGATGAATGCATAAAGAAAATGTGGTACATATATACAATGGAATATTACTCAGCCATTAAAAAGAATGAAATAATGCCATTTGCAGCAACATGGATGGACCTAGAGATTATCATACTAAGTGAAGTAAAACAAAGAAAGACAAATATCATATGATATTGCTTATATATGGAATCTAAAGAGATGATATTAATGGACTTACTTACACAACAGTAACAGACTCCCAGACTTCAATAACAAACTTATTGCTACTGAAGGGGAAAGGTGTGTGTGTGTTGGGGGGGGATAAATTAGCAGTTTGGGATTAACAGATACACAACCCTATATATAAAATAGATAATCCACAAGGACCTACTGTATAGCACAGGGAACTCTACTCAATATTCTGTAATAACCTATACGGGAAAAGAATTATTGTATGTATATGTATAACTGAGCCACTTTGCTGTACACCTGAAACTAACAACATTGTAAATCAACTATACTCCAATATAAAATAAAAATTAAATTAAAAAAAATAAGTGAATGGTGGCACATTCCTCCCAAAGAAGGACCTGCTCCCTCTGCAGAGGCAGCCACACTTTGATTCCATGAATTGGAGACCAACTGCAGGACAACCCTGGGAGCCATGAGCTGAATATGGCAGGGTCATGTGACGGAAGGAGCCTGGGTCACAAGTCAGCAGAGGAAGAGAGTGTCCCCAGTCTGGGAGTACATGGATTGAAAGAGGACAAACTAGTCCCACAGAAAATCCATGAAGTGTTAAGACACTGCCATTCAGATAGTTTATACCTTGACTGAGTCCTTTCAGTGCTCTCCCCTCTGTGCTACTGGACAGACCAAACACCAAGCAGGGGCAGCAGGAGGGGGTGCCTCCTGGCAAGAAAGAGCCCTGTGACCTTTGCAGGCAGGATCAGGCTTCCCTGCTGCTGAAGGAAACTTGAACTCAGGAGAATGAGTTGAGTCCTCCACCACAGCGTGCCCCATCATTACTCCCTGACCTGCTCATGGACAGAGAATAGGTAGTGGCATGGCACTGCTTTGATCTCCTAGTCTTCCTGGCACCGGGTCAGAGTGCTCAGAGCTCAGGCTGGTTTCCTCTGCCTGCAATCAGTATTTCCACTTGCCCAATGCACTGGATACATAATTAAACTTTCTGTTTGTGCAGAATCATGAGCAGAGCCAAGTTAGAGACACTGTTTTATAGAACCCAACCCACAGCCTACTGATGGTCTGTCTTGTTGGCCAGGCACTTGTTTGGATTAGCAGGGAGACACTCCACAGGGTTCCTTGTGGTCAGTTGTGGCCCACAGGTATTGGCAACTGGAGACCGAGTGGTGGTCCCTTTGGAGTCATGGAAGGCCTGATGACGGCCACAAAAATGTCTGCCCAGCCTGTTCTGGAGGCGCTATTCAGTGCTCTGGTGATGGTGTATGAATGCTTGAGCCAAGGTCTGGGTCTCTGTGGGTCTCTGGAAGATTCTGCTATATGCTATCCTGATTGTTGTTATAAAAAAAGAGTCAACATACTTTAAGGAGCTAGTAAAAAGAGCTAACAAAATATTTTTTGCTCAGGTTGAAGAACGTTGTAACGTCCATGAGAGGATCAGACTGATTCCACAAACTGATAGAGTCCTCAAGTCACCTGGAGAGGAAGCCAGTCCTCTGAATCACAGACTGAATTTGGCAGCATTTAGTAAATATCCAAACAGGTTCACGTCTTTATTTGAGGACACTGTAGACCCTCTCCAAAACGAACAGAAAAGCGAACCCCCTAAACTTTCATTTCATGGAGTAATGATGGCTGGACTTCAAGGACAGACAAAACCACTTGAAGATGCATTAAAATCCTGTTGCTCCCTGGTGACTGATGCGAAAAACATCTTAAAAGCATCTCAGAAGAATGCAGAGCAATTTCGGAGGGAAATCATGGATGGTCTGGATAAAAATACTAATTTTCAGGAAGGCCTGTAATTGTTTTTCCAAAGAGCTGCCAGGTGGAAGGAAGGAGTGCAAGAATTGAAGGAACAGGAAAAAAATATCTGAGGACTCGAATACGTGAATGAAACAAGTTGTAAACGATAAGGAGAGCCAGTCAAATATCTAAAACTACACACAGAAAGCATTTTATGTTGGCAACTTGATATTAGACCAAAAGAGTAAATCAGAAAACGGAGATCACCTAGACTATGAATCAGTTGATTTGAAGAAACTCATTGATGCTGTTTACTTAAAAAGGCTTGAAGGACAAAGTCAAGGACACATTTTTGAATTTTGTGAAGATAATCAACTGAATAAAGAGCACATGGTCAAATAAAAAGTCATCAGCTTGAGGAAGCATATTTACAGCTTAAAAACTCACACCTTTAAAATGAAATCTAAAAGCTTCAGCTGAAACTTCAAATACTCCTTGAACTACCCCAAGAATGTAATGTAACTTCACAGAAAATCAACTGAGGAGGGACTTAAACACTTAATAGAGAAGAAACTTCCCAAAGTGAATGAAAACATCAGCTATCTACATCCGAAGTGTGACTCCTACGGGCAGATAGCAGCAGACTTGGAGAACGAATCAGAAAGAGCCATTTCCTTCCATCAAAGATGGATTATTAATCACAAGGAAAAAAAGCACAAGGAGGTTGGTTGGTAGCTCTGTTGAGTGAGAGAAAGTTCAACGAGCTAAGCAAAGAATATGGTCACAAGGGACAAAAACTGGCTGATGCCGAGTTTAGATCCCAGCTTTTGCCCAGTGGCTCCCCCACTGTTCCACATGCAGCCCTGGGCAGAGGCCTGAGAGGGTCAGAGAATCCTCTGGACCATCAGGTCCCTGAAAAGGAGAATTAAGCTGTGAGGACTCAGGGATCTGGGTCACCTGCAGATTTGATTCAGGTTTGCAGCAGGTGATTCCCAATATCTACAACCAATCTGTTTCCTCTCTTTGAGAAGAATAATTTTGATTTACCTTTATAGTTTAACTGCTGTTATTTAATTAATGCTACATTTGTTCTTACTGCCGAAAACAGTGTTTTCCAAATATAGACAGTTTAAATATAATTCTTATGGATGCTGTATTCCCACTTCAATTTTATTTCCTCTAGAATCAGATGGTGTAAGTATTTTATTTTGATTGAAATTAAAAGTCCACTATACTACACCATAATTGAGGGAGGTTTGACATCACTGGATGAAGACATTTGAAACAATAAAGATCACTTCTATATGCTATGAGTTTTTATTAAATAGCTATAAAAGTTACTTCATATTTATTTCAATAAGTTTTAATTGGTTTTAAAAACAATGAAAAAAACCCCACAAAAGACCTAAATAACAACACCCCCAGCTAAACTTAGCAATATTTTTATTAGTTTAATCCTAAATTTACTGGTTATTTTAGGGGAGTTAACATTTTGCAACCATTTGTTTCTTTTGTAACTTTTCTAACTTTTCCTAGCCTTTATTTTGCTTAAGATATTCTTTGATGTTTAAATACTTGTAAATTTTATGCAGTCAAAAAAGTCTTCATTTATGAAAAAAAATTGCATGTGCTCTCCTGCCAGCAGGCAGTCATTGCTGAACTGTCCCTTACAAAAGGTGACAGTCATTTCCTCCACACACGATGCTCTACTGTGATACCCCATCCCCACCATCACAGATGATTGGCCAAGTATTTGTATTTGATCCAAGCTACTATACCAATCCAATGATCTCTCCCTAGAATTAGAATTCAAGACCTAAATAAGCTAAGTGGGTTTGTCACTGGAGCCATAATGGCATTATATTCAGAGGCTGAGTATATATTCCCATTTGGGAATGGATGTTTAAAGCCATCAATGAGCCAGATGAGTAAGCAGATTCAGCCTGTAGAGAAAAGTAGAGCAGGGCAGACCTGTGCAGAGAAGCAAAGACAAGAGACCACACGGCCCCAGAAGACAGCAGCTGTGTTGGCCCCTTGATATCTTATTTTCACCCTCAGTTAAGGCTCCCCAAACGCCTGTGTATACTTCCTTATTATTGTATTAAATCCTCTTTGGCTTTTTTTTTTGGCATAAACAAGAAGCATTTATTTCTTACAGTTCTGGACACTGGAAGCCCAAGATCAGAGTACCATCATAGTCGGGTTCTGGTGAGAACCCTTCTGAGTTACAGACAGCTAATTTCTCATTGTATCTTTTTTTTTTTAACATCTTTATTGGAATATAATTGCTTTACGATGGTGTGTTAGTTTCTGCTTTATAACAAAGTGAATCACCTATACATATACATATATCCCCATATCCCCTCCCTCTTGCATCTCCCTCCCACCCTCCCTATCCCACCCCTCTAGGTGGTCACAAAGCACCAAGCTGATCTCCCTGTGCTATGTAGCTGCTTCCCACTAACTATCTATTTTACATTTGGTAGTATATATATGTCCATGTCATTCTCTCACTTTGTCACAGCTTACCCTTCCCCCTCCCAGTGTCCTCAAGTCCATTCTCTACGTCTGCATTTTTATTCCTGTCCAGCCCCTAGGTTCTTCAGGACCTCTTTTCTTTTCTTTTTTTTAGATTCCATATATATGTGTTAGCATACGGTATTTGTTTTTCTCTTTCTGACTTACTTCATTCTGTATGACAGACTCTAGGTCCATCCACCTCGCTACAAATAACTCAATTTCGTTTCTTTTTATGGCTGAGTAATATTTCATTGTATATATGGGCCACATCTTCTTTATCCATTCATCTGTCGACGGACACTTATGTTGCTTCCATGTCCTGGCTATCGTAAACAGAGCTGCAATGAACACTGTGGTACATGACTCTTTTTGAATTATGGTTTTCTCAGGGTATATGCCCAGTAGTGGGATTGCTGGGTCGTATGGTAGTTCTATTTTTAGTTTTTTAAGGAACCACCATACTGTTCTCCATAGTGGCTGTATCAATTTACATTCCCACCAACAGTGCAAGAGGGTTCCCTTTTCTCCACACTCTCTCCAGCATTTATTGTTTGTAGATTTTTTGATGATGGCCATTCTGACTGGTGTGAGGTGATACCTCATTGTAGTTTTGATTTGCATTTCTCTAATGATTAGTGATGTTGAGCATCCTTTCATGTGTTTGTTGGCAAACTGTACATCTTCTTTGGAGAAATGTCTATTTAGATCTTCTGCCCGTTTTGGGATTGGGCTGTTGTATCTTTACACAGTACAAAAAGCAAGAGAGTTCTTTGGGGTTTTTTTTCTTTTAAAGAAAAAAATTAATTCCATTCATGAGGTTGGCACCCTCATGACCCCTAATCATATCCCAAAGGCCCCACCTCCTAATACCATCACACTGGAGAGTAGGATTTCAACATGAATTTTGAGGAATGCAAAAATTCAGTCAATAACAATATGGTTGATGAGTCTGACTCAAAATATCAACTTTTTGTGGTAAATGATTACAAGGTAGCTCAGAAGTCCAGCTTTAGTATAAAAGAAGATCTAACACTGTAGCCCGGAGGTGATCTCTCTTCAATCATTTCTTTTTTGAATTTTTGAATTTCATTTTATTTATTTTTTATACAGCAGGTTCTTATTAGTCATCTGTTTTATACATATTAGTGTATATATACAACTCTTGAATAAAGACCTGCCTGCCATTACAATGGGATTTTAAAATTCCTTCTGAGGCAACTGTTATGCTGGCACACATTTCTTAAGGCCAGTGAGGGGGTTGAGAGGTGGGGGTGGGGTGTAATCAGGGGTTTCTTCTGCCATTTTGACAAGTTAGAGTTAACAGTCTTCACTGGTAAGGTGAAATAAGCTTCTGTTACCACAGTCAGTTAGTCTGATTACCCTACTAGTATTCTTTTTTTTTTTTTTTTGCTGTACGTGGGCCTCTCACTGTTGTGGCCTCTCCCTTTGCGGAGCACAGGCTCCGGACGCGCAGGCTCAACGGCCATGGCTCACGGGCCCAGCCGCTGCGCGGCATGTGGGATCTTCCCAGACCAGGGCACGAACCGGTGTCCCCTGCATCAGCAAGCGGATTCTCAACCACTGCGCCACCAGGGAAGCCCCCTACTAGTATTCTTTATGTTTCCACCTATGAAATAAGCCTCTGCACTTAAATAGCTGCCACCTCCTGACTATTTCTCAGTTACACACCAATAGTAGCTGAATATCTCTTAACAGTTTATAAGGGGAGGGAACAAGTGACTTATGCAGTGGACTCTGCAGTCCCTGATAGGGTGGCACCAGTTTCCCAGAGGTAGGACACCCCAACCAGATGTACTCCCCACTCTGAGGAGGAACAGGTTTTTCTGTCTTCCTCTCCTACTTTTCTTTTAAAAGTGAAAAGTAAAACTAAGATTGAGTTAATAACAATAGCAAACAGTGTGTGCTTTGCCGGGGAGGAAGAAATTTTCCTCTACCATTCTGGCTGGTCTAGGAATTAAATTGACTTGAGAGAGATTAACAGGAGAAAATGAAACAAAAAGTTCAACAACATGTATACATGGGAGAGAGCCAGAAAAATTGAGTAACTCACCAAAATGCAAGAATACATATGATTATTTCAAAGTGAATGAAACTGGCTCTTTGGTACAAGATGTAAATTGGTATTTTTCGAGTACAAGTTGAGATTGCAAGTGATCCAGGAAGATGGAGATACTGTTTAAGCAGTGTACCATCTAGTGGCCAAAGCTTGAGCAGATTGCTCTATGAAGCAATCAATGTCTCCCTCCAAAAGGGCCAAGGTGCAGAGGAAAAAAGAGGCTAAATTAATTTTATCGTGATACCCAGAAGAATAGAAATTCATAATTTTAATAAAGGCTTAAAACAATAAAAGAAAATTTAGAGTATTATTTTTCTAGTAGGAAGTTAGACTTTCTTTTTTCCTGTACAAGGAAATTAATAAATAATTTCTTAGGTTGAACCCAGACTCTATAATAGACCATGCATAAAGAAAATTATATTCTTGATGCAAACAAATATCATTTACTTACTGTCCTTAATGAAGACAATTTCACAAGGAAAAAAAAAGGAAACAAAATCATGATATCCCAAATCACTTGCCTGAATCACTTTAGTACTTAGAAGATAAAAGGCAAAGATTAGTCCATCAAAAGGGATCTTCCTTGTGGAAATACTGCAAAATGATGAATTTCCATGGTCATCTTGAAGTTGGCTTAAGAAGTAAGGATGTAGTAAAAACCGTTTTACACGTTCACCATAATAAAATTCAACAACACTGCCTGGAATTTGCTCAATTATTTTAGATACATGATTCAAACCATAACATTTCTCCTAGCTTATGCAAACCAACTACCAGTTAAAGACATCAGCCTTTCGGCCAGGATTACACAGTGAAATGAAATCATCATCAGGGAAATGGGGAAATGGTGCTATAAGGGTCCCAAGAAGGATATTAAGAATCAAATCTTAGAAACTTAGAACCTCAGATTTGGAAGGAAACTTTAAAGATCATCTTGTCTGAGCTCAGGACATTGGTCCACCAGAGACCTCCCGGCTCCATGTAATATCAAATGGCAAAAGCTCTCCCAGAGATCTCCATCTCAATGCTAAGACCCAGCTCCACTCAACGACCAGCAAGCTACAGTGCTGGACACCCTATACCAAACAACGAGCAAGACAGGAACACAACCCCACCCATTAGCAGAGAGGCTGCCTAAAATCATAATAAGATCACAGATACCCCAAAACACACCACCGGATGCAGTCCTGACAACCAGAAAGACAAGATCCAGCCTAATCCACCTGAACACAGGCACCAGTCCCCTTCACCAGGAAGCCTACACAACCCACTGAAGCAACCTTAGCCACTGGGGGCAGACACCAAAAACAATGGGAACTACAAACCTGCAGCCTGTGAAAAGGAGACCCCAAACACAGTAAGTGAGGCAAAATGGGAAGACAGAGAAACACACAGAGATGAAGAAGCAAGGTAAAAACCCACCAGACCAAACAAATGAAGAGGAAACAGGCAGGCTACCCGAAAAAGAATTCAGAGTAATGACAGTGAAGATGATCCAAAATCTTGGAAATCAAATGGAGAAAACACAAGAAACGTTTAACAAGTACCTAGAAGAACTAAAGAGCAAACACACAATGATGAACAACACAATAAATGAAATTTAAAATTCTCTAGAAGGAAACAAGAGCAGAATAACTGAGGCAGAAGAACTGATAAGTGACCTGGAAGGTGAAATGGTGGAAATAACTACTACAGAGCAGAATAAAGAAAAAAGAATGAAAAGAATTGGGGACAGTCTTAGAGACCACTGGGACAACATTAAATGCAGCAACATTAGAATTATAGGGGTCACAGAAGAAGAAGAGACGAAGAAAGGGACTGAGAAAATATTTGAAGAGATTATAGTTGAAAACATCCCTAAGAGACTCTCTTCCCTAAGAGAGTCCCATATAGGATAAACGCAAGGAGAAACACGCCAAGACATATACTAATCAAACTATCAAAAATTAAATACAAAGAAAAAATATTAAAAGCAGCAAGGGAAAAACAAAAAATAACATACAAGGGAATCCCCATAAGGTTAACAGCTGATCTTTCAGCAGAAACTCTACAAGCCAGAAGGGAGTGGCAGCACATATTTAAAATGATGAAAGGGAAAACCCTACCACAAAGATTACTCTACCCAGCAAGGATATCATTCAGATTCGACAAAGAAATTACAACCTTTACAGACAAGCAAAAGCTAAGAGAATTCAGCACCACCAAACCAGCTTTACAACAAATGCTAAAGGAACTTCTCTAGGCAGGAAACACAAGAAAAGGAAAAGACCTACAAAAACAAACCCCAAAGGATTAAGAAAGTGGTAATAGGAACATACATATCGATAATTAGCTTAAATGTAAATGGATTAAATGCTCCAACCAAAAGACACAGACTGGCTGAATGGATACAAAAACAAGACCCGTACATATGCTGTCTACAACAGACCCACTTCAGACCTAGGGACATTTATAGACTGCAAGTGAGGGGATGGAAAAAGTTATTCCATGCAAGTGGAAATTGAAAGAAAACTAAGTAGCAATTCTCATATCAGCCAAAAGAGACTTTAAACACTATTACAAGAGACAAAGGAGGACACTATATAATTATCAAGGGATAATCCAAGAAGAAGATATAACAATTGTAAATTATTATACATCCAACATAGGAGCAGCTCAATACATAAGGCAAATGCTAACAGCCATAAAAGGGGATATCAACAGTAACACAAATATAGAAGGGGACTTTAACACCCCACTTTCACCAATGGACAGATCATCCAAAATGAAAAAAAATAAGGAAACACAAGCTTTAAATGATACATTAAACAAGATAGACTTAATTGATATTTATAGGACATTTCATCCCAAAACAACAGAATACACTTTCTGCTCAAGTGTTCATGGAATGTTCTCCAGGATAGATCGTATCTTGGGTCATAAATCAACCCTTGGTAAATTTAAGAAAACTGAAATCGTATCAAGTGTCTTTTCCCACCACAACGCTATGAGACTAGATATCAATTACAGGAAAAAATCTGTAAAAAAAAACCAACACATGGAGGCTAAACAGTACACTACTTAATAACCAAAACATCACTGAAGAAATCAAAAGGAAATCAAAAAATACCCTGAAAAAATGACAATGAAAACAAAACGACCCAAAACCTATGGGATGCAGCAAAAGCAGTTCTAAGAGGGAAGTTTATAGAAATATAATCCTACGTCAGGAAACAAGAAAAATCTCAAACAGCCTAACCTTACACCTAAAGCAATTAGAGAAAGAAGGACGAAAAAAACCCAAATTTAGCAGAAGGAAAGAAATCATAGAGATCAGATCTGAAATAAAGGAAACAAGAGCAAAGATCAACAAAACAAAAAGCTGGTTCTTTGAGAAGATAAACAAAATTGATAAACCATTAGCCAGACTCATCAAGAAAAAAAGGGAGAAGACTCAAATCAATAGAATCAGAAATGAAAAAGGAGAAGCAACAGCTGACACTGCAGAAATACAAAGGATCATGGGAGATTACTACAAGCAACTAAGGGCCAATAAGATGGACAACCTGGAAGAAATGGACAAATTCTTAGAAATGCACAACCTTGCGACTGAACCAGGAAGAAATAGAAAATATGAACAATCACAAGCACTGAAATTGAGACAGTGATTAAAAACCTTACAACAAACCAAAGCCCAGGACCAGATGGCTTCACAGGCGAATTCCATCAAGCATTTAGAGAAGAGCTAACACCTATCCTTCTCAAACTCTTCCAAAATATAGCAGAGGGAGGAACACTCCCAAACTCATTCTACGAGGCCACCATCACCCTGATACCAAAACCACAGATGTCACAAAAAAATAAAACTACAGGCCAATATCACTGATGAACATAGATGCAAAAATCCTCAACAAAATATTAGCAAAGAAAATCCAACAGCACATTAAAAGGATCATACACTATGATCAAGTGCAGTTTATCCCAGGAATGCAAGGATTCTTCAGTATATGCAAATCAATCAATGTGATAAACCATATTGACAAACTGAAGCAGAAAAACCATATGATCATCTCAATAGATGCAGAAAAAGCTTTCAACAAAATTCAACACCCATTTATGATAAAAACCCTCCAGAAAGTAGGCATAGAGGGAACTTACCTCAAAATAATAAAGGCCATATATAACAAACCCACAGCCAACATCATTCTCAGTGGTGAAAAACTGAAACCATGTCCACTAAGATCAGGAATAAGACGAGTGTGCCCACTCTCACCACTCCTATTCAACATAGGTTGGAAGTTTTAGCTGCAGCAATCAGAAAAGAAAAAGAAATAAAAGGAATTCAAATTGGAAAAGAAGAAATAAAGCTGTCACTGTTTGCAGATGACATGATACTATACATAGAGAATCCTAAAGATGCTACCAGAAAACTACTAGAGCTAATCAAGAATTTGGTAAAGTAGCAGCATACAAAATTAATGCACAGAAATCTCTTGCATTCCTATACACTAATGTTGAAAAATCTGAGAGAGAAATTAAGGAAACACTCTCATTTACCATTGCAACAAAGAGAATAAAATATCTAGGAATAAACCTACCTAAGGAGACAAAAGACCTGTTTGCAGAAAACTATGACACTGATGAAAGAAATTAAATATGATACAAACAGATGGAGAGATATCCCATATTCTTGGATTGGAAGAATCAACATTGTGAAAATGACTATACTACCCAAAGCAATCTACAGATTCAATGCAATCCCTATCAAACTACCAATGGCATTTTTCACAGAACTAGAACAAAAATTTTCACAATTTGTATGGAAACACAAAAGACCCCAAATAGCCAAAGCAATCATGAGAAAGAAAAATGGAGCTGGAGGTATGAGGCTCCTGGACTTCAGACTCTACTACAAAGCTAAGTAATCAAGAGAGTATGGTACTGGCACAAAAGCAGAAATATAGACCAATAGAAGAGGATAGAAAGCCCAGAGATAAACCGTGAACATATGGTCACCTTATTTTTCATAAAGGAGGCAAGAATATACAGCGGAGAAAAGACAGCCTCTTCAATAAGTGGTGCTGGGAAAACTGGACAGCTACATGTAAAAGAAAGAAATTAGAACACTCCCTAACACCACACATAAAAATAAACTCAAAATGGATAAAAGACCTAAATGTAAGGCCAGACACTATCAAACTCTTAGAGGAAAACATAGGCAGAACACTCTATGACATAAATCACAGCAAGATCCTTTTTGACCCACCTCCTAGAGAAATGGAAATAAAAACAAAAATAAACAAATGGGACCTAATGAAATTTAAAAGCTTTTGCACAGCAAAGGAAACTATAAACAAGACGAAAAGACAACCCTCACAATGGGAGAAAATATTTGCAAACGAAGCAACTGACAAATGAGTAATCTCCAAAATTTACAAGCAGCTCATGCAGCTCAATATCAAAAAAACAAACAACCCAATCCAAAAATGGGCAGAAATCCTAAATAGACATTTCTCCAAAGAAGATTGCCAACAAACACATGAAAGGATACTCAACATCACTAATCATCAGAGAAATGCAAATTAAAAGTACAATGAGCTATCACCTCATACCATTCAGAATGGTCATCATGAAAAAATCTACAAACAATAAATGCCGGAGAGGGTGTGGAGGAAAGGGAATCCTTTTGCACTGTTGGTGGGAATGTAAATTGATACAGCCACTATGGAGAAGTGTATGGAGGTTCCTTAAAAAACTAAAAATAGAACTACCATACAACCCAGCAATCCCACTACTGGGCATATACCCTGAGAAAACCATAATTCAAAAAGAGTCATGTATCACAATGTTCACTGCAGGTCTATTTACAATAGCCAGGACATGGAAACAACCTAAGTGTCCATTGACAGATGAATGGATAAAACAGTTGTGGTATGTATATACAATGGAATATTACTCAGCCATAAAAAGAAACGAAATTGACTTATTTGTAGTGAGGTGGATGGACCTAGAGTTTGTCATACAGAGTGAAGTAAATCAGAAAGAGAAAAACAAATACCGTATGCTAACACATACATATGGAATCTTAAGAAAAAAAAAAAAGGTTCTGAAGAACCTAGGGGCTGTACAGGAATAAAGACGCAGATGTAGAGAATGGAATTGAGGACACGCGGAGGGGGAAGGGTAAGCTGTGACAAAGTGAGAGAGTGGCATGGACTTATATATACTACCAAATGTAAAATAGATAGCTAGTGGGAAGCAGCCGCATAGCACAGGGAGATCAGCTCGCTGCTTTGTGACCACCTAGAGGGATGGGATAGGAAGGGTGGGAGAGAGGCGCAAGAGGGAGGAGATATGGGGATATATGTATATGTATAGGTGATTCACTTTGTTATAAAGCAGAAACTAACACACCATTGTAAAGCAATTATACTCCAAAAAGATGTTAAAAAAAAAATAAAAAAAGATCTTGTCTGGCCAGATGGCTGATGCCTGAATCCCTTCTTTAACATTTCCAACAATGAATAGCCAACTTTGTTTAAGCCCTGAGAGTGATGGGGAGCTCAAGGCTATGTCTCAAAGCTCTTTCCATTCTTGAACCACCAAATTGGAAAATCCTTTCTTGAAGAGACAAAATCTTACAATCTCTTACCCTATCCCATCCCACTGTTAACCCTTACAAGAACAAGTCTACTCCATCTGCATGTGACAGTCTTCACATATTTGAAGATACCTACTATGTCCCACTGAAGCACTTTCTTCTCCAGATGAAGCATCCCCAGTACTTTATATCTCACCGTTCTTCATCTTTTCATCATTAAGACCTCTTCTCCCCGAACAATACCCAGATAGTCCATTACTCCCTTTAAATATGTTGCCATCGATTAAAGGTAAGTTTTTAAACTTGGGTGGCCAGCAAAGAAAGATACAAATCCTTAATTCTGGACCAATGTTTCTTAAAGTATGTTCCCTAGAATATAGGTTCTGGGATATGTCTCATGAAAAAAAAGAGTTTCTATGGCCAAATAAATTTGGGAAATATTGCATCCTTTTTCCATATCCCCCTTTCCCTGAAGATTCACTATTTACAGTAGCACACTATTTATTTTGAGGAGTTCTTCAACATGGTTGGAAGGTGGTTCTGTGGCCTAATAATTTTGTCTAGCTTTGTTTTACACATTATTTCCAAAATTATTAGGCTACAGAACCACCTTCCAGTCATTTTTCACCAAGAGATACCTATTAATATCCCACTAATATTTGGGGACCTTTTGCAAAAAAGTTTTTTAGATACAGGACTTTAATCCATGGGGGCTGACCACTTTTTGGTATTTGACCACATGACACTATAGATGCATATTGAGCTTTATTGTCTACGTAAACTTTTCATTCTCTTTCAAACTGCTCTGTTACATCATATGTCTTCTCATCATCAATTTTTTTTCTCCCCCTGGAGTTTTAGATCCAGCTGCTGGACTTTTCCTCAACCCCTACTGAACTGCATGGTGCTCGAGTCAGTACACCTTTTCGACCTTTTAGTCTTTGGATCCAGAATTTACTATGCATATCAGTTTTATACCACCTTCAAATTGATAAGCCTGCGTCCTTTCATCCAGAGCAGGCAGTCACCAGAGATTTTCCCATTATTTCATCTTTACAATCTTGTTACTAGGTGATGATGCTTCGAAAGTGATGATAATTGAGAGTCAGGCAATATTAATCTCATTTATTAAAAAAAAAAAAAAATCAGGTGGCCAAGCTAGTCTCCGAAGGTGGACCTTAATGGACTATGCCTCCCTGTATTCATGCCTTTGTATAGTACTCTTATATACAGTCTGGGCTGGACCTTTGACTCACTTTGATCAACAAAATTCAGCAGAAATGATGGTGTGCTCGTTCTGGTCATAAGCCTTATGGAAGCCTGGAAACTTCTGCTTTTGTGCTTTTTTGGGAGCTCTGTGCCAAAATTTAAGAAGTCTGCTAAAGCAGCCATTTGGAATGACCACACAGAGAGGGCACATGGAGATAAAGAAGTCCTAAGATTACATGGAGAGAGTAAGAGAGAGAGACTTAACTTTTCCAGCATCCCAGTTGAGCCTTCCAGTCATCTCTGCCAGATGCCAAACATGTAAGCAAACCACCTTGGCTGTTCTAGCCCAGGTGAGCCTCCAGATGACCATAGCCCAGATGCCATCACAGAATAGAACTCCCCAGCTGAGCCTCATTAACCCTCAGAATCATGAGAGAAAATAAAAAGATGGTTCTTGTAAGCCATTCTATCTGGGAATATTTTTTTACAGTCCAATAGATAACTCAAATAGGCAGGGTAATACGTACAGTGTCATGGCAGTTATCAATTTGTTGCCTGTCAACCTTACATTCATCTTTTGTTGCCTGATCTATAAGAATGCAACTAGCCCTTTAAACATTCTTCCTTTGGCAGCTGACATATTAAGCTTCATCAGTAGAGGGCACTGGAGAGACATTCTAAGAGGAAGGGTTCCCCAGTTCCTCACTAGAGGGATTTCTTTCCAGAGCTAGGCACAACTCTCCCCACAGTTTGGACCAATTATTTTCTCCAGCTCTTGACTCAGGCTGTGGTGATGTGGCTAGCAGTCCCAGACAGTGCAGATCTACATCCCAGCCTGGGCTGCTTCCCACAGACCCACAGCTTATATATATATATATATATATATATATATATATATAAAGAGAGAGACACACACACACACACACAGGCTGTGAATATTTGCTTACTTCAAGGAAGGAAGATCGGAGGGCAGACAGGTTGGTTACTGAATTTTACTTTATATGCTTCTATATTGTTTGAATTGCTGGTAGGCAGCAGTGAACACCCTGATTTGGGCTTCAAACTGATCCAAAATTTCAAGGCCTCTCTTTGGCTTGTCACTGACATGCTTCTGTAGATTTTTGCTTTTATGATCACATATAAGCTGTTCATTAGAGATCATACACAAATCCATATTCTATTACTAAATAAAACATACATAATCCTCCATACATACTAATTTAACAGAGAGAATGCAGAGTGACACTTCCCAATGTGTCTTATACTGTGTTCCCTGAAAGGAAGGAACAATTAGAATAACTAGGACCAAGGGTCTTTTGCCCAAGCTAAGTAGGCCACAGTTAAAAATTCTGATATTTCAATTGTCTAAGTTGAGCATGATTCATTATTACCCTTTGGGTCAAATTATTCAGCTGACAATGAATGTAACTAATGTCCTCCTGTCTAAGAAACAACTGACACAAAACTAAATAGTGATGTGAACTAGGTAGAATTGGCAAGTATGTTGTGGGCAAAAATGCAAATCAGAGCACATCAGATGTTTTATTCAATTGTGATATAACTCAAGGCTCAACCCAGAAAGTGAATAAAGCATATTAAGTTGATTTGTCTCTGTGAATTTTAAAGTGTATGACTAGCTTTGTACACATCTCAAATGTCATTAACAGTGCTACTCAGTCTAGTTATAAGAATTTCACAGGCATCTTGTTGTGACAATAACTGAAAACAATGTCAACTATTTCACTCTCCTAAAATCTCTGTACCTTCAGTTCAATAAAAATGTTTTCACATTTGCTAATTCATATTTTTTTTCCATCCATGAAGAGAAGACTTTGATACATATAGTCAGCCCTTTGTATCCGAGGATTTGGAAACCCAGGGATACAGGGGGCCAAATGTACTAGCCATTTTATGTAAGTGACTTGAGCATCCATGGGTTTTGGTATCTGTGGAGGTCATGGAACCAATACCTTTAGATATGAGGGACAACTGTATACTATTTACTTATTGTAATGGAAACTGCTCATTACATTTCGAGGCTTGATAATCTCGGAAAGGATTTGTCTTTAAGGGAATAAAGAAAATGTACCTGATCTGTGTTTTAAGACTTTGGGGACAGATGTGGGTTTGCCTAGAGACATAGACATTTACAACTTCTGGATCAAAAAGAGACTATGACATTGGTATTGATCAGGATTCTTTGTTGTAAGCAACAGAAACTGACCTGGGCTAATTTAAGAATAGCTGCTTAAAAACTCATCGGGGAGACTGAAGAATCAGGCTTAGAAATCAGGCACTGTCCTAAGTGAGTCTGACTTGCTGGAATCACAATCAAATAGGAGTGGTCTGTTCAGGGTCCTGCTGACACCACTTTCTGTGGACAGTGCCAATGCTGAACACTACTGGGTGCTCTTGCCATTGTGGAACACCACCAAGGCAAATGATTCTAACTACCCTTCTACTTTGTTCCTGGGCATTTGATGGGCCAGCTTGGGTCATGTGCCCCTACCTCTCTAAGGGGCCTAAGTAGGAAGACTTCATCCTGAGTTTCCTCAGTGAGGTTGGGGAACACCACACCGAATGAAGGATTCTTGCAAATAAAAAAGAGAGTTAGATGTGGGGACAGTCTGGATAAAGTAAAAACCGCCTACAATATTTATTTCTATGGTACAGGCAAGTTCTGACAACAAGTCCCGTTAAAGTTCTTATCTCCCAGAGCAATACTTTTATTCCTCATATCAAAAGCCCTGCCTCAGTTCCTGCTTCCTGCCTAAGCCTCAGAACTCCTGATCCACCAGTAGTTTTACACCCCCCCCCCCAAATCACTATCATTTCCTTCCATTTTATGTTAGATCTTTCTTCCCAGGTCATGAGAGACACTCCTCACTAGTGTTTGAAGAGGATAAACAAAAATGGGAGGAGGCAGAGGCAGAAGGTCATTTGCCCAGGACAGTCCTTGTTCTCCCTGTCAGAGCTGCAGCAGGAGTGATGTGTGCTCTGATACCCATTGTCACAAATCTGAATGCATGTGTTATACAAATGGGCTAAAGGTGAGCTCTGCACATTGGCCCTGTGTTTACTTCTTCACAGCAGTTTAGGACTATTAGCCCAAAGCCCACCAGCACCAAACTCAAACATTTACACATCCAGGTGCTTTAAACATAGCCCAACTAAGAATGGAGACAAGATGGCAGTGTAGAAGGACGTGAGCTCAACTTTTCTTACAAAAACACCAAAATCACAATTAACTGCTGAACAAACATTGATTTTAAAAAATGCTGGAACCTACCAAAAAAGACACCCTACATCCAGAGACAAAGAAGAAGCCATGATGAGACAGTTGGAGGGGCACAATGCAACAAAATCAAATCCCACACCCCTCAGGTGGGCAACCCACAAACTGGAAAATAATTATACCACAGAATTTCTCCAATAGGAGTGAATGTTCTGAGCCCTGTGGCAGGCTCCCCAGCCTGGGGAGTCTGGAATGGGAGGAGGAGCCCCCAGAGAATCAGACTTTGAAAGCCAGCAGGTTTTGATTACAGGAATTCCACAGGACTGGGGGAAACAGAGATTCTACTCTTAAAGGGTGCACACAAGGTCTTGTGTACACCAGGACCCAGGGGAAAAAGCAGTGACCTCATAAGAACCTGGGCCAGACCTACCTGCTAGTATTGGAGGGTCTCCTGTGGAGGTGGGGGGCAGCTGTGGCTTACTGCAGGGACAAAGACACTGGCAGCGGTAGTTCTGGGGAGTACTCATTGGCATGAGCCCTCCTGGAGGCCACCATCTTCTCATCAAGACCTGGCCCTACCCAACAGCCTGTAGGCTCCAGAGCTGGGATGCTTCAGGCCAAACCACCACAAGGTAGGAACACAGCCCCACGCATCAGCAGACAGGCTGCTTAAAGTCTTCCTGAGCACACAGTGGCCTGGTAAGTACAATCCTTGTCACTGCCCTGCGCACCAGAGGGACAAGACCCAGCTCCACCCACCAGTGGGCAGACACCAGTCCCTCCAACCAGGAAGCCTGCACAAGTTTCTTAGACAGCCTCATCCACCAGGGGACAGAGAGAAGAAGCAAGAAGAACTACAACTCTACAGCCTATGGAATGGAAACTGCAACCACAGAAAGTCAGACAAAATGAGACAGCAAAGGAACATGTCCCAGATGAAGGAACAAGATGAAACCCCAGAAGAACAACTAAGTGAAGTGAAGACAGGCAATCTACCTGAAAAAGAATTCAGAGTAATGATAGTAAAGATGATCCAAGACCTCAGAAAAAAGAATGGAGGCACAGATTGAGAAGATAGAAGAAATGTTTAACAAAGACTTAGAAGAACTAAAGAAAAAACAAACAGAGATGAACAATACAATAACTGAAATGAAAAATACACTAGAAGGAATCAATAGCAGAATAACTGAGGCAGAAGAATGGATAAGTGAGCTGGAAGACAGCATGGTGGAAATCACTGCCATGGAACAGAATAAAAAAGAAGAATGAAAAGAAATGAGGACAGCCTAAGAGACCTCTGGGACAACATTAAATGCACCAACATTCACATTATAGGGGTCCCAGAAGGAGAAGAGAGAGGGAAAGGACCTGAGAAAAGATTTGAAGAGATAATAGCTGACAACTTCCCTAACATGGGAAAGGAAACGGTCACCCAAGTCCAGGAAGCACAGAGAGTCCCAGGCAGGATAAACCCAAGGAGGAACATGCCTAGACACACAGTAATAAAACTGAAAAGAATTAAAGACAAGGAGAAAATATTCAAAGCAACAAGGGAAAAGCTATAAATAACATATAAGGGAATTCCCATAAGGTTATCAGCTGATGTCTCAGCAGAAACTCTGCAGGCCAGCAGGGAGTGGTATGATACATTTAAAGTGATGAAAGGGAATAATCTACAACCAAGAATACTCTACCCAGCAAGGCTCTCATTTATATTCAACAGAGAAATAAAGGCAAACATATAGTAAAGGCAGGAAATCATCCACACACAAATATGATATCAAAACCAGCAATCGGACATAGCTTTTTAAATCTATTTACTTTGTCCTATGCTTTAGGTGCTTCTGCTATAAATAGCAATTAGCTAGATTTATTATTATCATCATAATCATCATTATTATAGTTCATATGCTATACCTCTTCTTTCATTAGCAAAGTTCACCCATTTATATTTATTTTTATTACAATAGTAAGATATATGATTTAAAAAAAACAAAACCAGCAATCGTGAGAAGAGTACAAATGCAGGATATTGGAAATGCATTTGAAATTAAAAGACCAGCAACTTGAAACAATCTTGTTTATATATAGACTGCTATATCAAAACCACATGGTAACCACAAAGCAAAAATCTACAGTAGATATACAAGCAAGAAAACCGAATCTGAACACAACACTAAAGTTAGACATCAAATCACAAGAGAAAAGAAAAAATGAGGAAGGAAAGAAAAAAGACCTACAAAAACAAATCTTAAACAATTAACAAAATGGCAATAAGAACATACACAACAATAATTACCTAAAATAAACGGATTAAATGCTCCAACAAAGACACAGATTGGCTGAATGGACACAAAAACGAGACCCATATATATATATGCTGTCTGCAAGAGGCCCACTTCAGATCTAGGGACACACACAGACTGAAAGTGAGGGGATGGAAAAAGATATTCCATGCAAATGGAAATCAAAAGAAAGCTGGAGTAGCAATACTCATATCAGACAAAATAGACTTCAAAATAAAGATGGTTACAAGAGACAAAGAAGGACACTACATAATGATGAAGGGAGCAATCCAATATGAAGATATAGCAATTGTACACATATATGCACCCAATATAAGGCAAATGCCAACAGCCATAAAAGGAGAAACTGACAGTAACACAATAATAGTGGGGGACTTTTAACACCCCACTTTCATCAACGAACAGATCGTCCAGACAGAAAATCAATAAGGAAACAGAGGCCTTAAATGACACATGAGAGCACATGAAGTTACTTGATATTTATAGAGCATTCCATCTAAAAGCAGTGGAATACACATTCTTTTCAAGTGCACATGGAACATTCTCCAGGAGAGATCACATCCTGGGCCACAAAGCAAAGCTCAGTAAATTGAAGAAAACTGAAATTATATCAAGCATCTTTTCTGACACAAAGCTATAAGATTAGAAATCAACTACAAGAAAAAAAAACTGTAAAAAAAAAAAAAACCAACAAAACATTTGGAGGCTAAACAGTATGCTACTAAGCAACCAATGGATCAATGAAAAAATCAAAGAGAAAGTCAAAAAATACCTAGAGACAAATGAAAATGAAAGCACAATGACCCTAAATCTATGGGATGCAGCAAAAGCAGTTCTAAGAGGGAAGTTTATAGTGACACAATCTTACCTCAGAAAACAAGAAAAATCTCAAAATAACCTTACTGAGGAGGGCAGAGTCAAGATGGCATACTAGGAGGATGCACAATTCGCGTCTCCTCACAACTAGAGCACCTACCAGGCAACTGTGGGAGACCACGGACACCTAAGGGGACAGAAGGAACCCCCAGTCACTGGGTAGGACGTGGGGTGTGGGGAGAGTGAATGGGGAAGAGAAGTGGAGGCGGGATGGGACTGGCGACCCTGAGGGGTGGCTAGGGGAGGGGAAGGGATCCCACGTCTGAAGGGGGAAATTGGGGATCCACTGGGAGGGCAGAGGATCAAAAGGGAGCGTGGCCAGGTTTCCCCTGCCCACTTGGGCACCCAGGAACCTGCTGAGATCCCAGGCCTGATTCTCTGGCTACCTAGGCCCCCTCCAGCCATGCGGGCCCTGAGGGAGTGGGAAGAAGGGAAGGGGCAGCAAAAGTAAAGGCCAGACTTCTGAGACTGGTACCCCAGAGGGGTAGCTGGGAGAGGGGAGGAATTCCTACACCCAGCGGGACACACCCATGGTTAGGGGTCCAGCGGCGACAGGGGAGACCCTGGGAGAGACGATGGGGGAGTGGCACAAAAGAATGGAAGGGAACAGGGCCAGTGCTTTCCCTGTCCACTTAGGGACCAGGAAGCCTGCTGGGCTCCCAGGCCTAATTCTCTGCCCTCGGAGCCTCCCTCCTGCCATGCAGAGCCCAAGCCCTGCACCTACCCCAAACCCAGGGCCCTACCTCTACACTCGGAGACCCCTTCCAATGAGCTGGACCTAAACCCCACCCATACACCCTGACTCAGGGCCCTACCTCCAAACTCCAGAACTCCACACTCAAGAGGCCCTCCTTTCAATGTGCTGCCTCTCCCTTTCCATGCAGGTCCTAAGCAGAGGCCCCACCCCATGCCTGAACATCACCCCACCGTGGCCCCACCCAAAGCTCAAACGTCACCCTCAACCTGCCTAGGTCCCGCCCCACACTTCCTAAGTTCCACCCCCGCCTAAATTCCATCCCCATAGCCAAGGCTTGTTTTTTTTTAATTTTTTCCTCTTTGAGATGGGGGTTCTGTTTTACCTTGTTGATTCATTGCTGTTGATTCTTTTACATTTTTATTATTCCTAATAAATTTTTTATTTTTCTAATTTTATTTTATTCTTTATACTTTGTTATTGTTCTCTCCTTTAGGCTTGGCGCCCCCCCCCAACTTCTTTTTCTTTTTTCTGTTGTGGTTTTATTTTACCTTGTTGAAGTTGTTTCAATTATAGTTTTATTATTCCTAAAGTATTTTTTATCTTTCCAATTTTATTTTGTTTTTTATTCTTTGATAGTGTACTGCTTTTTTTCTTTCTTCCTTTTTTTTTTCTTTTTTAACCATGCCACGAAGTTTGCAGGATCCTGGTTCCCAGGCCATAGGTCTGTCCCGAGCTCCAGTGGTGGGAGCTCTGAGTCCAAACCTCTAGACTAACAGAAAACCTCAGACGTCAGGGAATATCAATCAGAGTGAAGTCTCCCAGAGTTCCTCAACTCAGCCCCAAGACTCAGAAATATCCAACTGCCTGCAAACTCTAGTGCTGGAAGTCCCAAGCCAAACAACCAGTAAGACAGGAATATAGCTCCACCCTTACAGATGAAGGAGCAAAGTAGAAACCTACAAAACCAAAAAAATGAAGACAAAATAGGCAACCTACCTGTAAAAGAACTCAGAGTAATGATAGTAAAGATTATCCAAAAATCTTGGAAACAGAATGGAGAAAATACAAGAAACATTCAACAAGGATCAAGAAGAATTAAACAGCAAACAAACAGTGATGAACAGCACAATTACTGAAATTAAAAATACTCTACAAAGGGCTTCCCTGGTGGCGCAGTGGTTGGGAGTCCACCTGCCGATGCAGGGGACACGGGTTCGTGCCCCGGTCCGGGAGGATCCCACATGCCACAGAGCGGCTAGACCCATAAGCCATGGCCGCTGGGCCTGTGCATCCGGAGCCTGTGCTCCGCAACGGGAGAGGCCACAGCAGTGAGAGGCCCGTGTACCAAAAAAAAATTACAAGGAATCAATAAGAGAATAACTGAGGCAGAAGAATGGATAAGTGAGCTGGAAGATAAAATGGTGGAAATAACTGTCAGAGAGCAGAATAAAGAAAAAAAATGAAAAGAATTGAGGACAGTCTCAGAGACCTCTGGGACAACATTAAATGCACCAACATTTGAATTATACGGGTCCCAGAAGAAGAAGAGATAAAGAAAGGGACTGAGAAAATATCTGAAGAGATTATAGTTGAAAACTTCCCTAATATGGGAAAGAGCCATTCAAGTCCAGGAAGCACAGAGAGTACATACAGGATAAACCCAAAGAGAAACACACCAAGACACATATTAATCAAACTATCAAAAATTAAATACAAAGAAAAAATATTAAAAGCAGCCAGGGAAAATCAACAAATAACATAAAACGGAATCCCCATAAGGTTAACAGCTGATTTTTCAGCAGAAACTCTGCAACCAGAAGGGAGTGGCAGCACATATTTAAAGTGATGAAAAAGAAAAAACAACAACCAAGATAACTCTACCCAGCAAGGATCTCATTGGGACTCGATGAAGAAATTAAAACCGTTACAGATAAGCAAAAGTTAAGAAAATTCAGCACCAATAAACAAGCTTTAAACCAAATGCTAAAGGAACTTCTCTAGGCAGGAAACACAAGAGAAGGAAAAAACCTACAAAAACAAACCTGAAACAATTAAGAAAATGGTAACAGGAACATACATATCGATAATTATCTTACATGTAAATAGATTAAATGTTCCAACCAAAAGACATCGACTAGCAGAATGGATCCAAAAACAAGACCTGCACATATGCTGTCTACAAGAGACCCACTTCAGACCGAGGGACACATACAGACTGAAAGTGAGGGGATGGAAAAAGATATTCCATGCAAATGAAATCAAAAGAAAGCTGGAGTAGCAATTCTCATATCAGACAAAAGAGACTTTAAAATAAAGACTATTACAAGAGACAAAGAAGCACACTACATAATGATCAAGTGATCGATCCAAGAAGAAGATATAACAATTGTCAATATTTACGCACCCAAAAGAGGAGCACCTCAATACATAAGGCAACTACTAACAGCCATAAAAGGGGAAATCAACACTAACACAATCATAGTGGGGGACTTTAATACCCCACTTTCACCAATGGACAGATCAACCAAAATGAAAATAAATAAGGAAACACAAGTTTTAAATGACACATTAAAAAACATGGACTTAATTTATATTTATAGGAAATCCCATCCAAAAACAACAGAATACACTTTCTTCTCAAGTGCTCATGGAACATTCTCCAGGATAGACCATATCTTGGGTCACAAATCAAGCCTTGGTAAATTTAAGAAAACTGAAATTGTATTAAGTATCTTTTCCGACCAGAACACTATGAGACTAGATATCAATTACAGGGAAAAAAATGTAAAAAATACAAACACATGGAGGCTCAACAATACACTACTAAATAATCAAGAGATCACTGTAGAAATCAAAGAGGAAATCAAAAAATACCTAGAAACAAACGACAGTGAAAACATGACAACCCAAAACCGATGGGATGCAGCAAAAACAGTTCTAAGGGGGAAATTTATAGCAATACATTCCTACCTTAAGAAACAAGAAACATCTCAAATAACCTAACTTTAAACCTAAAGCAATTAGAGAAAGAGGAACAAAAAAAACCCAGAGAGCAGAAGAAATCATACAGATGTGATCAGAAATAAAAGGAAAAGAAATGAAGCAAACAATAGCAAAGGTAAATAAAACTAAAAGCCAATTTTTGAGAAGATAAACAAAATTGATAAACCATTAGCCAGACTCATCAAGAAAAAAAGAGAGAAGACTCAAATCAATAGAACTAGAAATGAAAAAGCAGAAGTAACAACTGACACTGCAGAAATACAAAGGATCATGAGAGATTACTACAAACAACTATATGCCAATAAAATGGACAACCTGGAAAAAACGGACAAATTCTTACACAAGTACAACCTTCCAACGCTGAACCAGGAAGAAACAGAAAATATGAAAAGACAATCACAAACTTGAAATTGAGACTGTGATAAAAAATCTTCCACCAAACAAAAGCCCAGGACCAGATGGCTCCACAGGTGAATTCTATCAAACATTTAGAGAAGAGCTAAAACCTATGCTTCCCGAACTCTTCCAAAATATAGCAGAGGCATGAACACTCTCAAACTCATTCTAAGAAGCCACCATCACCCTGATACCAAACCAGAGAAAGATGTCACAAAGAAAGAAAACTACAGGCCAATATCTCTGATAAACATAGATGCAAAACTCCTCAACAAAATACTAGCAAGCAGAATCCAACAGCATATTAAAAGGATCATACACCATGAATAAGTGGGGTTTATCCCAGGAATGCAAGGATTCTTCAATATATGCAATCAGTGTGATACACCATATTAAAAAATTGAAGGACAAAAACCATATGATAATCTCAACAGATGCAGAAAAAGCTCCCGACAAAATTCAACACCAATTTATGATAAAACTCTCCAGAAGCAGGCATAGAGGGAACCCACCTCAACATAATAAAGGCCATATATGACAAACCACAGCCAACACTGTCCTCAACGGTGAAAAACTGAAAGCATTTCCTCTAAGATCAGGAACAATACAAGGGTGCCCACTCTCACCACTCTTATTCAACATAGTTTTGGAATTCCTAGCCATGGCATTCAGAGAGAAAAATAAATAAAAGGAATCCAAATCAGAAAAGAAGAAGTAAAGCTGTCACTGTTTGCAGATGACATGATACTATACACAGAGAATCCTAAATATGCTACCAGAAAACTACTAGAGCTAATCAATGAGTTTGTTAAAGTAGTAGGATACAAAATTAATTCACAGAAATCTCTTGCATTCCTATACACTAATGATGAAAAATCTGAAAGAGAAATTAAGAAAACACTCCCATTTACCATTGCAACAAAAAGAATAAAATACCTAGGAATAAACCTACCTAGGGAAACAAAAGACCTGTATGTAGAAAACTATAATACACTGATGAAATAAATTAAAGATAATACAAACAGATGGAGAGATATACCATGTTCTTGGATTGGAAGAATCAACACTGTGAAAATGACTCTACTACCCAAAGCAATCTACAGATTCAATGCAATCCCTGTAAAACTACCAGTGGCATATTTCACAGAACTAGAACAAAAAATTTCACAATTTTTATGGAAACACGAGAGACCGCGAATAGCCAACGCAATCTTGAGAAAGAAAAACGGAGCTGGAGGAATCAGGCTCCTGGACTTCAGACTATACTACAAAGCTACAGTAATCAAGAGAGTATGGTACTGGCACAAAAACAGAAATACAGATTAATGGAACAGGACAGAAATCCCAGAGATAAATCCACACACATATGGTCACCTTATCTCTGATAAAGGGGAATATACAATGGAGTAAAGACAGCCTCTTTAATAAGTGGTGCTGGGAAAACTGGACAGCTACATGTAAAAGAATGAAATTAGAACACTCGCTAACACCATACACAAAAATAAACTCAAAATGGATTAAAGACCTAAATGTAAGGCCAGACACTATAAAACTCTTGGAGGAAAACACTGGCAGAACACTATGACATAAATCACAGCAAGATCTTTTCTGACCCACCTCCTCGAGAAATGGAATTAAAAAAAAAAAAAAGGGACCTAATGAAAGTTAAAAGCTTTTGCACAGGAAAGGAAACCATAAACAAGACAAAAAGACACCCCTCAGAATAGGAGAAAATATTTTCAAATGAAGCAACTGACAAAGGATTAATCTCCAAAATATAAAGGCAGCTCATGCAGCTTAACATTAAAAAGCAAACACCCCAATCCAAAAATGGGCAGAAGACCTAAATAGACATTTGTCCAAAAAAGATATACAGATTGCCAAAAAACACATGACAAGATGCTAAACATGGGACTTCCCTGGTTGCGCAGTGGTTAAGAATATGCCTGCCAATGCAGGGGACGTGGGTTCAAGCCCTGGTCCGGGAAGATCCCACATGCCACAGAGCAACTAAGCCCATGAGCCACAACTACTGAGCCTGTGTTCTAGAGCCTGTGAGTCACAACTACTGAAGCCTGTGTGCCACAACTACTGAAGTCCATGCACCTAGAGCTCATGCTCCGCAACAAGAGAAGCCACCACAAAAAGAAGCTGCGCACTGCAAAGAGTAGCCCCTGCTCACTGCAACTACAGAAAGCCTGCGTGTAGCAATGAAGACCCAATGCAGCCAAAAATAAAAAATAATAAATAAATAAATACCAAAAAAAAAGATGCTCAACATCACTAATCATTAGAGAAATGCAAATCAAAACTACAATGAGGTATCACCTCACACCAGTCAGAATGGCCATCATCAAAAAATCTACAAACAATAAATGCTGGAGAGGGTGTGGAGAAAAGGGACCCCTCTTGCACTGTTGGTGGGAATGTAAATTGACACAGCCACTATGGAGAACAGTATGGAGTTTCCTTAAAAAACTAAAAATAGTACTACCATAGGACACAGCAATCCCACTACTGGGCATATACCCTGAAAAAGCCATAATTCAAAAAGAGTCATGTATCTCAATGTTCATTTCAGCACTGTTTACAATAGCCAGGACATGGAAGCAACCTAAGTGTCCATCGAGAGATGAATGGATAAAGAAGATGTGGCACATATATACAATGGAATATTACTCAGCCATAAAAAGAAATGAAATTGAGTTGTTTGTAGTGAGGTGGATGGACCTAGAGACTGTCACACAGAGTGAAGTTAGTCAGAAAGAGAAAAACAAATACCATATGTTAACACGTATATATGGAATCTAAAAAAGTTTCTGATGAACCTAGGGGCAGGACAGGAATAAAGATGTAGACGTAGAAAATGGACTTGAGGACATGAGAAGGGGAAGGGAAAGCTGGGATGAAGTGAGAGAGTAGCATTAACATTTATACACTTCCAAATGTAAAACAGATAGCTAGTGGGAAGCAGCTACAGAGCACGGGGAGATCAGCTCGGTGCTTTGCGATCACCTAGAGGGGTGGAATAAGGAGGGTGGGAGGGAGATGCAAGAGGGAGGGGATGTGGGGATATACGTATGCATATAGCTGATTCACTTTGTTATACAGGAGAAACTAACACAAAAATATAAAGCAACTATACTCCATTAAAGCTGTGGAAGGAAGGAAGGAAGGAAGGAAGGAAGGAACGGAGGGAGGGAGGGAGGGAGGAAGGAAGACACACAAAAAAACCTTACCTTACACCTAAAGCAACTAGAAAAAGAACAAACAAAACCCAAAGTTAGTACAAGGAAAGAAATCATAAAGATCAGAGCAGAAACAAATGACATAGAGATGAATAAAAGAGAAAAAGAGAAAAGATTAATGAAACTAAAAGCTGGTTCTTTGAAAAGTTAAACAAAATTGATAAACCTTTAGTCAGAGTCATCAAGAAAAAGAGAGGGGGAGGGGAGCTTCCGGGCTGCAGAGGAGAGCGCAGCAACAGGGGCGCGGAGGGCAAAGCGGAGAGACTCCCGCAGGGAGGATCGGTGCCGACCGGCACTCACCAGCCCGAGAGGCTTGTGTGCTCACCCGCCGGGGCGGGTGGGGCTGGGAGCTGAGGCCGGGGCTTCAGTCCGAGCACAGGGAGGGGACTGGCAGCATGAACACGGCCTGAAGGGATTAGCGCGCCACGGCTGGCCGGGAGGGAGTCCGGGGAAAACTCTGGACCTGCTGGAGAGGCAAGAGACATTTTCTTCCCTCTGTTTCCTGGTGTGAGAGGAGAGGGGATTAAGAGCGCTGCTTAAAGGAGCTCCAGAGATCGGCGCGAGCCGCAGCTATCAGCGTGGACCCCAGAGACGGGCATGAGACACTAAGGCTGCTGCTGCCGCCAAGAAGCCTGTGTGCGAGCACAGGTCACTCTCCACACCTCGCTTCCGGGGAGCCTGTGCAGCCCACCACTGCCAGGGCCCCGGGATCCAGGGACAACTTCCCGGGAGAATGCATGGCACGCCTCAGGCTGGTGCAACATCACGTTGGCCTCTGCCACCGCAGGCTCGCCCTGCACACCGCACCCCTCCCTCCCCCCAGCCTGAGTGAGCCAGAGCCCCCGAAGCAGCGGCTCCTTTAACCCTGTCCTGTCTGAGCGAAGAACAGACGCCCTGCGGCGACCTACACGCAGAGGTGGGGCCAAATCCAAAACTGAACCCCGGAGCTGTGCAAAGAAGAGAAAGGGAAATCTCTCCCAGCAGCCTCAGGAGCAGCAGATCAAATCTCCACAATTAACTTGATGTACCCTGCATCTGTGGATTACCTGAATACACAACGAATCATCCCAAATTGAGGAGGTGGACTTTGAGACCAAGATTTATTATTTTTTCCCCTTTTCCTCTTTTCTGTGAGTGTGTATGTGTATGCTTCTGTGTGAGATTTTGTCTGTACAGCTTTGCTTTCACCATTTGTCCTAGGGTTCTATCCTTCCGTTTCCTTTTTTTCTTTTTTTTTTTTGCTAAAAAAATTTTATTTTTCTTAATAATTATTTTTTTATTTTAATAACTTTATTTTATTTTACCTTACTTTATTTTCTTTTATCCGCTTCCTTTCTTTCTTTCTACTTTTTCTCCCTTTTATTTTGAGCCGTGTGGATGAAAGGCTCTTGGTGCTGCAGCCAGGAGTCAGTGCTCTGCCTCTGAGGTGGGAGAGCCAACTTTGGGACACTGGTCTACAAGAGACCTCCCAGCTCCACGTAATATCAAATGGCAAAAATCTCCCAGATATCTCCATCTCAACACCAACACCCAGCTTCACTCAACGACCAGCAAGCTACACTGCTGGACACCCTATGACAAACAACTAGCAAGACAGGAACACAACCCCACCCATTAGCAGACACGCTGCCTAAAATCAAAATAAGTCCACAGACACCCCAAAACACACCACCAGATGTGGACCTGCCCACCAGAAAGACAAGATCCAGCCTCATCCACCAGAACACAGGCACTAGTCCCCTCCACCAGGAAGCTTACACAACCCAATGAACCAACTTTAGCCACTGGGGACAGACACCAAAAACAATGGGAGCTATGAACCTGCAGCCTGCAAAAAGGAGACCCCAAACACAGTAAGATAAGCAAAATGAGACAGAAAAACACACAGCAGATAAAAGAGCAAGATAAAAACCCACCAGACCTAACAAATGAAGAGGAAATAGGCAGTCTACCTGAACAAGAATTCAGAATAATGATAGTAAAGATGATCCAAAATCCTGGAAACAGAGTAAATGCAAGAAACATTTAACAAGGACCTAGAAGAACTAAAGACGAAACAAGCAATGATGAACAACACAATAAATGAAATTAAAAATACTCTAGAAGGGATCAATAGCAGAATAACTGAATCAGAAGAACGAATAAGTGACCTGGAAGATAAGATAGTGGAAATAACTACTGCAGAGCAGAATAAAGAAAAAAGAATGAAAAGAACTGAGGACAGTCTCAGAGACCTCAGGGACAGCATTAAATGCACCAACATTCGAATTATAGGGGTTCCAGAAGAGAAAAAGAAAGGGACTGAGAAAATATTTGAAGAGATTATAGTTGAAAACTTCTCTAATATGGGAAAGGAAATAGTTAATCAAGTCCAGGAAGCACAGAGAGTCGCATACAGGATAAATCCAAGAAGAAATACGCCAAGACACATATTAATCAAACTATCAAAAATTAAATGCAAAGAAAACATATTAAAAGCAGCAAGGGAAAAACAACAAATAACACACAAGGGAATCCCAATAAGGTTAAGAGCTGATCTTTCAGCAGAAACTCTGCAAGCCAGAAGGGACTGGCAGGACATATTTAAAGTGATGAAGGAGAAAAACCTAAAACCAAGATTACTCTACCCAGCAAGGATCTCATTCAGATTTGATGAAGAAATTAAAACCTTTACAGACAAGCAAAAGCTGAGAGAGTTCAGCACCACCAAACCAGCTTTACAACAAATGCTAAAGGATCTTCTCTAGGCAAGAAACACAAGAGAAGGAAAAGATCTATAATAACAAACCCAAAACAATTAAGAAAATGGGAATAGGAACATACATATCGATAATTACCTTAAATGTAAATGGATTAAATGCTCCCACCAAAAGACACAGACTGTGAATGGATACAAAAACAAGACCCATATATATCCTGTCTACAAGAGACCCACTTCAGACCTAGAGACACATACAGACTGAAAGTAAGGGGATGGAAAAGGATATTCCATGCAAATGGAAACCAAAAGAAAGCTGGAGTAGCAATTCTCATATCAGACAAAAGAGACTTCAAAATAAAGACTATTAGAAGAGACATAGAAGAACACCACATAATGATAAAGGGATCGATCCAAGAAGAAGATATAACAATTGTAAATATTTATGCACCCAACATAGGAGCACCTCAATACATAAGGCAAATACTAACAGCCATAAAAGGGGAAATCGACAGTGACACATTCATAGTAGGGGACTTTAACACCCCACTTTCACCAATGGACAGATCATCCAAAATGAAAATAAACAAGGAAACACAAGCTTTAAATGATACATTAAACAAGATGGACTTAATTGATATTCATAGGACATTCCAATTCAAAACAACAGAATACACATTTTTCTCAAGTGCTCAAGGAACATTCTCCAGGACAGATCATATCTTGGGTCACTAATCAAGCCTTGGTAAATCTAAGAAAACTGAAATTGTATCAAGTATCTTTTCCCACCACAATGCTATGAGACTAGATATCAATTACAGGAAAAGATCTGTAAAAAGTACAAACACACGGAGGCTAAAAAATACACTACTTAATAACGAAGTGATCACTGAAGAAATCAAAGAGGAAATCAAAAAATACCTAGAAACAAATGACAATGGAGACACGACAACCCAAAACCTATGGGATGCAGCAAAAGCAGTTCTAAGATGGAAGTTTATAGCAATACAATCCTACCTTAAGAAACAGGAAACATCTCGAATAAACAACCTAACCTTGCACCTTAAGCAATTAGAGAAAGAGGAACAAAAAAACCCAGAGAGCAGAAGAAATCATACAGGTGAGATCAGAAATAAAAGGAAAAGAAATGAAGCAAACAATAGCAAAGATCAATAAAACTAAAAGCTGGTTCTTTGAGAAGATAAACAAAATAGATAAACCATTAGCCAGACTCATCAAGAAAAAAAGGGAGAAGACTCAAATCAATAGAATTAGAAATGAAAAAGCAGAAGTAACAACTGACACTGCAGAAATACAAAAGATCATGAGAGATTACTACAAGCAACTCTATGCCAATAAAATGGACAACCTGAAAGAAATGGACAAATTCTTAGAAATGCACAACCTGCCAAGACTGAACCAGGAAGAAATAGAAAATATAAACAGACCAATCACAAGCACTGAAATTGAAACTGTGAATAAAAATCTTCCAACAAACAAAAGCCCAGGACCAGATGGCTTCACAGGCAAATTCTATCAAAATTTAGAGAATAGCTAACACCTATCCTTCTCAAACTCTTCCAAAATATAGCAGAGGGAGGAAACTCTCAAACTCATTCTATGAGGCCACCATCACCCTGATACAAAATTCGACAAAGATGTGAAAAAAAAAGAAATCTGCAGGCCAGTATCACTGATGAACATAGATGCAAAAATCCTCAACAAAATACTAGCAAACAGAATCCAGCGGCACATTAAAAGGATCATAAACCATTATCAAGTGGGGTTTATCCCAGGATTGCAAGGATTCTTCAATATACGCCAATCAATCAATGTGATACACCATATTAACAAACTGAAGGAGAAAAACCATATGGTCATCTCATAGATGCAGAGAAAGCTTTCGACAGAATTCAACACCCATTTATGATAAAAACCCTCCAGAAAGTAGGTATAGAGGGAACTTTCCTCAACATAATAAAGGCCATATATGACAAACCGACAGCCAACATCATCCTCAATGGTGAAAAACTGAAACCACTTCTACTAAGATCAGAAACAAGACAAGGTTGACCACTCTCACCAGTATCATTCAACATAGTTTTGGAAGTTTTAGCTACAGCAATCAGAGAAGAAAAAGAAATAAAAGGAATCCAAATCAGAAAAGAAGGAGTAAAGCTGTCAAGGTTTGCAGATGACATGATACTATACATAGAGAATCCTAAAGATGCTACCAGAAAACTACTAGAGCTAATCAATGGATTTGGTAAAGTAGCAGGATACAAAATTAATGCACAGAAATCTCTGGCATTCCTATACACTAATGATGAAAAATCTGAAAGTGAAATCAAGAAAACACTCCCATTTACCATTGCAACAAAAGAAATAAAATATCTAGGAATAAACCTACCTAAGGAGACAAAAGACCTGTATGCAGAAAATTATAAGACACTGATGAAAGAAATTAAAGATGATACAAATAGATGGAGAGATATACCATGTTCTTGGATTGGAAGAATCAACATTGTGAAAATGACTCTACTACCCAAAGCAATCTACAGATTAAATGCAATCTCTATCAAACTACCATTGGAATTTTCACAGAACTAGAACAAAAAATTTCACAATTTGTATGGAAACACAGATAACCCCGAATAGCCAAAGCCATCTTGAGAATGAAAAATGGAGCTGGAGGAATCAGGCTCCCTGACTTCAGACTATACTACAAAGCTACAGTAATCAAGACAATATGGTACTGGCACAAAAACAGAAATATAGATGGAAGAGGATAGAAAAGCCTGGAGATAAACCCACACACATATATGGTCACCTTATCTTTGATAAAGGAGGCAGGAATGTACAGTGGAGAAAGTACAGCCTCTTTCAATAAGTGGTGCTGGGAAAATTGGATAGGTACATGTAAAAGTATGAGATTAGATCACTCCCTAACACCATACACAAAAATAAGCTCAAAATGGATTAAAGACCTAAATGTAAGGCCAGAAACTATCAAACTCTTAGAGGAAAACATAGGCAGAACACTCTATGACATAAATCACAGCAAGATCCTTCTTGACCCATCTCCTAGAGTAATGGAGATAAAAACAAAAATAAACAAATGGGACCTAATGAAACTTCAAAGCTTTTGCACAGCAAAGGAAACCATAAACAAGACCAAAAGACAGCCCTCAGAATGGGAGAAAATATTTGCAAATGAATCAACTGACAAAGGATTAATCTCTAAAATTTACAGGCAGCTCATGCAGCTCAATAACAAAAAAATAAACAACCCAATCCAAAAATGGGCAGAAGACCTAAATAGACATTTCTCCAAAGAAGATATACAGACTGCCAACAAACACATGAAAGAATGCTCAACATCATTAATCATTAGAGAAATGCAAATCAAAACTACAATGAGATATCATCTCACACCAGTCAGAATGGCCATCATCAAAAAATCTAGAAACAATAAATGCTGGAGAGGGTGTGGAGAAAAGGGAACACTCTTGCACTGCTGGTGGGAATGTGAATTGGTACAGCCACTATGGAGAACAGTATGGAGGTTCCTTAAAAAACTACAAATAGAACTACCATATGACCCAGCAATCCCACTACTGGGCATATACCCTGAGAAAACCATAATTCAAAAAGAGTCATGTACCAAAATGTTCATTGCAGCTCTATTTACAATAGCCCGGAGATGGAAACAACCTAAGTGTCCATCATCGGATGAATGGATAAAGAAGATGTGGCACATATATACAATGGAATATTACTCAGCCATAAAAAGAAACGAAATTGAGCTATTTGTAATGAGGTGGATGGACCTAGAGTCTGTCATACAGAGTGAAGTAAGTCAGAAAGAGAAAGACAAATACCGTATGCTAACACATATATATGGAATTTAAGAAAAAAAAATGTCATGAAGAACCTAGGGGTAAGACAGGAATAAAGACACAGACCTACTAGAGAATGGACTTGAGGATATGGGGAGGGGGAAGGGTAAGCTGTGACAAAGTGAGAGAGTGACATGGACATATATACACTACCAAACGTAAAATAGGTAGCTAGTGGGAAACAGCCACATAGCACAGGGAGATCAGCTCGGTGCTTTGTGACCACCTAGAGTGGTGCGATAGAGAGGGTGGGAGGGAGGGAGACGCAAGAGGGAAGAGATATGGGAACATATGTATATGTATAACTGATTCACTTTGTTATAAAGCAGAAACTAACACACCA
>NW_006781176.1:858914-867543 GCF_000442215.2 Lipotes vexillifer
TAGGGAAAAAAAGAAAAAGAAAGGGCTGAAATCAATAAAGTTAGAAATGAAAAAGAAGAAGTTATAATGGACACCACAGAAATACAAAGGATCATTAGAGACTACTACAAGCAACCATATCCCAAATAAAATGGACAATCTGGAAGCAATGGACAAATTCTTAGAAAGGTACAATCTCCCTAGTCTGAACCAGAAAGAAACAGAAAATATGAACAGACCAATCACAAGCACTGAAATTGAATCTGTGATTTAAAAACTCCCAACAAACAAAAGTCCAGGACCGGATGGCTTCACAGGTGAATTCTACCAAATATTTTGAGAAGAGTTAACAACTATCCTTCTGAAACTCTTCCAAAAAACTGTAGAGGAAGGAACACTCCTGAACCCACTCTATTAAGCCACTATCACCTTGATACCAAAACCCGACAAAGATACCACAAAAAAAAGAAAATTACAGGCTAGTATCACTGATGATCATAGACGTAAAAATCCTCAACAAAAATTTGCACAAACCAAATCTAACAATACATTAAAAGGATCATACACCATGATCAAGTGGGATTTACCCCAGGGATGCAAGTATTTTTCAACATCCACAAATCAATCAGTGTGATACAGCAATGTCAACAAATTGAAGAATAAAACCATATTATCATCTCAATAGATGCATAAAAAACTTTTGATGAAATTCAATACACATTCATGATAAAATCTCTCCAGAAAGTGGGCATAGAGGGAACAAAACTCAACATAATAAAGGCCATAGATAACAAACCTACAGCTAGCATCATACTCAATAGGGAAAGCAGAAAGCATTTCCTCTAAGGTCAGGAGCAAGTCAAGGATGTCCACTCTCACCACTTTTATTCAACATAGTTTTGGAAGTCCTAGCTATGGCAATCAGAGAAGAAAAATAAATAAAAGGAATCCAAATTGGAAATGAAGAAGTAAAACTGGCACTATTTGCAGATGACATAACACTATGCATAAAAAATCATAACGATGCTACCAGAAAACTATTAGAACTCATCAATGAATTCAGTAAAGTTGCAGGATAAAAATTAATACACAGAAATCTGTTGCATTTCTATACAATAACAACAAAAGATCAGAAGGAGAAATTAATGAAACAATCCCATTTACCATCACATCAAAACCAATAAAATACCTAGGAATAAACCTCCCTAAGGAGGCAAAAGAACTGTACTCTGAAAACTGTTAAGATGCTGATGATAGAAATTGAAGAGGACACAAAGAGATGCAAAGATATACCATGTTCGTGGACTGCAAGAATCAATAGTGTCAAAATGACTATGCTACCCAAGGCAATCCACAGATTCAGGGCAATCCCTATCAAATTACCAATGACATTTTCCACAGAACTAGAACAAAAAATTTTAAAATTTGTATGGAAACACAAAAGACTCCAAATTGCCAAAACAATCCCAAGAAAGAAAAACAGAGGTGGAGGAATCAAGTTCCCTGACTTCAGGCTATACTACAAAGCTGCAGTCATCAAAACAGTATGGTACTGGCATAAAAACAGACATATAGATCAGTGGAACAGGAAAGAAAGCCCAGAAATAAACCCACGTACCTATGGTGAATTATTCTATGACAAAGGAGGCAAGACTATACAATGGAGAAAACATAGTCTCTTCAAAGATGGTGCTGGGAAAACTGGACAGCTACATGTAAAAAAATGAAATTAGAACATTCTTTAACATCATACACAAAAATAAACTCAAAATGGATTGAAGATCTAAATGTTAAGACCAGATACTGTAAAACTTTTAGAGGAAAACATAGGCAGAACACACTTTGACATTAATCGCAGCAGTATCTTTTTCAATCCATCTCCTACAGTAATGGAGATAAAGCAAAAATAAACAAATGGGACCTAATTAAACTCAAAAGCTTTTGCTCAGCAAAGAAAACCATAAAACAATGAAAAGACAACCCATAGAATGGGGGAAAATATTTGGAAACGAAGCCACTGACAAGGAATTAATCTCCAAAATTTACAAACAGCTCATGTGGCTCAATATAAAAAAACCCAACAACCCAATCAAAAAATAGGCAGAAGACCTAAATAGACTTTTCCCCAAAGAACATATACAGATGGCCAAGAGGCCCATGAAAAGATGCTCGACCTCACTAATTATTAGAGAAATGTAAATCAAAACTACAATGAGATATCACTTCACACCAGTCAGAAAGGCCATCATCAAAAAGTCTACAAACAATAAATGCTGGAGAGGGTGTGGAGAAAAGGTAACCCTCCTACACTGTTGGTGGGAATGTAAATTGGTATAGCCCCTATGTAGAACAGTATGGAGGTTCCTTAAAAAACTAAAAATAGAATTACCATATGATTCAGCAATCCCACTCCTGGCATATATCTGGAGAAAACCATGGTTCCAAAGGATACATGCACCCCAATGTTCACTGCAGTGCTGTTTACAATAGCCAAGACATGGAAGCAACTTAAATGTCCAACAACTGATGAACAGATAAAGAAGGTGTGGTACATATATACAATGGAATATTACTCAGCCATTAAAAAGAATGAAATAATGCCATTTGCAGCACCATGGATGGACCTGGAGATTATCATACTAAGTAAAGTAAGTCAGACAGAGAAAGACAAATATCATATGATATCACTTATATGCAGAATTTTAAAAAAATGATACAGGTGAACTTGTTTACAAAACAGAAAAAGACTCACAGACTTAGGGAATGAACTTATGGTTACCGGGGGTAAAGGTATGGGGGATAGATTGGGAGGTTGGGATTGACATGTACACGCTGCTATATTTAAAACAGATAACCAACAAGGACCTACTCTATAGCACAAGGAACTCTGCTCAAGATTCTGTAATAATCTAAATAGGAAAAGAACTTGAAAAAGAATAGATACATGTATATGTATAACTGAATCACTTTGCTGTACACCTGAAACTAACAGAACATTGTTAACCAACTATACTCCAATATAAAATAATTTTTTAAAGTCACACAGTTAAGAAAACATAAAATAAATTTTAATAAGTGTGTGTGTGTGTGTGTGTGTGTGTGTGTGTGTGTAGCCCAACTAAGCCTATTTTTGCAATCTAGAACCTGCCTGCTTTGCATACCTCATGAAACTGCACCAAACACTGTGCTAACCACATAGAGGATAAAACCCACAGCTATAAAAGATTCCAAACGGTCTTGGTCTCTGCTGCCCTTCAGAGCTCTCTGACCCAGAGATCCCTGCCTTGCTGCTGAGTGACACGGCCTAGACACATAGCCCCTTCTCCAATTCCCCTCTCCCCGAGAGTTCCCTGGTCCTTTCTCCTTCTGGGTGGTGGCCCTGCACCAGTGTCTCTGGAAGATCTTCTACTGTTAGGGACGTCCTCTCTCATGTAGCCCTGTCCTAGAACTGCCCAACAAGCATATTTTCCAATACTACCATCTCCTGGTCTTGGCTTTTCCTTGATCAGCCCTGAAATTCTCAGACACACCACAGCACCTTACCTTATCTTATCCATTATTCAGAACTCCTCTAAGATCAGGACTAAATTTCAACTCTACCAAGGGTTAAATAGGCTTCTGTGTACTAATCTGGAATCATAACCACCAGAAATAAGTAGAGTAACCAGTTGCCTTGGTTTCCCAGGACTGAGGGTGTTCCTAGGATGTGAAACTATCAGTGCTAAAACTGGAAAAGCCCCCAGCTAACCTCAATTAGTGGATCACCCTAAGAATAGCTGTTTCTATGGGAAAATACATTCTGCACTCCGAACAAGTAATTTCAAATTACCTTAGTGAATACAATCTCTGGTACCAGCCTGTTGGAAACTATTTGGTTCACCTATACAGTGTGATCTGGCCTGTAAATAGGGCAGATATGGATATCTTAATATGATTTTCTGACAGCTTTCACTGGAAGTCTTAATGTTCAGGAATATTTTATAGAGGCCAAACCTAGGGTACCAAGGATATAAGAGAATATCCATGACTTGGCTGAGTCAAAGGAATATTTTATAGTGGCTTAAGAAAAGAGCCAACAAGTGGTTAGTGCCTTTCTTTAGAAATTTTTCATTAAAAGTTTGATTATTTCTGGGGACTTCCCTGGTGGCACAGTGGTTAAGAATCCACCTGCCAATGCAGGGAACATGGGTTCGATCCCTGGTCTGGGAAGGTCCCACGTGCCGCGGAGCAACTAAGCCTGTGTGCCACAACTACTGAGCCTGCGCTCTAGAGCCTGCGAGCCATAGCTACTGAAGCCCGCGCACCTAGAGCCCGTGCTCTGCAACGAGAGAAGCCACCACAATGAGAAGCCCCGCAACGAAGAGTAGCCCCCGCTCACCACAACTAGAGAAAGCCTGCATGCAGCAATGAAGACACAATGCAGCCAAAAATAAAATTAAATACATTTGTTTTTTTTAAAGTTTGATTATTTCTGGTTCCTGGTCAAAATTCATTGCAAGCAGGCTGGTGAGACAATGCTGGCCAAGAGCCCGGTTGGCAGGGCAGCTGCCCTTAAAGTCTTGTGGGAAATTCTGTCACCAACAAAATTTCAAGGTCAGCTCTGCAGGAGGGAAAGACTCATGGCTGGAAACTGCTAACACCAATGAAACTAAACTCAAAGGCTTCTGAGTCATGCAAATCAATTTGGGGGAAGGTTCATATTTTCAGGAATTCCTGAATCTATTTTCTTTCTGACTAGAAAAAATAAAAACAAAACCCATAAAACCCCAGCTCTATGAGCGAAGAGTACTTCTTCCCTACATTCCTACATTTAAACTCCTTGCTTAATATGTTTTTAATAGAACATCATTTGAATCTGTGGAGGCCAAGCTCATCATGATGTTTGTGTATGTTTGGATTTTCCCTAAAAACAGAGCCTGAGAAAAGAACATGGGTATAAGAAGTTTATTGAAAGGTGACCCAGGAAGCAGGAGTGAAGGAACTAGGAGTGTGAATGTGAGACAGGGAAGGGAGAAAAGCAAATATAAGGGTGCATTATCAAGGTTACTATCATGAGCAGTGTGGGCTCAGTCCTGTTGGGAACACTGAAAAGCATACAGTTTCTGTGGATAGGGAAGCTGGGAGCAGCTTGGCTGGGCTGTTCTGGCTGGCAGTCTTTCGTAGGGTTGCCATTAGATGTCAGTTGAGGCTCTCCACAGGGCTGCTTGAGCATCCCCACAGCATGGCACCACCATGCATGGTGCTGGCTTCTCCAAAGCAAGTGATCCAAGAGACCAAAATGGAATGTGTGGTACGTTTCATGATGTAGCCTTGAGAGTCACACATGGTCTATTCCTCCCTATGCTATTGGTCACACAGACCAGCTCTGATTCAATATGGAAGAGACTACATGAGGGCATGAATTCCAGGAAGAACGGATTACTGGGGTCATCTTGGAGGTTGGCTTCTTCTTAGCCTCAGTTTATCACTGGGAATAATTATAGGACAATCTCATAGGGTTGTTAAGAAGATTAAATGAGATAATGCATATGAAGTCCTTAAAACATTGCTTGGTATAGTAAATGCTTAATAAATATTAGTTATTATTATTGTTACGAGCCTCTTCTCTTCCTTCTACTCAGTGGCAAACCATCCTCACAGAAGCCATACGCTAATTTACAACCATTACTGACCACATTACCAAAAGAGTTTGAGACTGCTCTCTATCTGAATTAAGTAACCTAGTGTAAAATTTACGTTTTTGAAGAGCAGCAGGTTACCTGAAGGCTTGAGAGCTCTCTCAGCTCAAGAGCTGTGGTATGATTATCACTGCATTCATAGCTCTGCATCCAGTTCAAACCATCCTTGCTTGGAGGGCTTAGCTATACTTTTCTCCTCTCCTGGCACCACCCTGGTCATGCTAAGTAATGATCACCTGAGAGCTGCTGGAGCTTGTACCAACTCACCTGTGTTCATCCCACAGGGTCAGGGGGTGGCAAAGAGAGTGCTTCCTTGTGGGCTTGAATCCCTCTCTCCATCCCCATTCCTATGGCTGTAACCTGGCTTCTTTGGAATCAGAATAGCATCCTGCTGACTTCTTTGGTTTGATTGCTATTCTTTGGGGACAGCTCTGTGGATGGATTTTATTACTTTATGTCCCCGAAAGCTGCTCAAATCCTCACCAGGTCACATGTTAAGTATTCTCCTTTGCCCCATTCTTGGCAAGAGAAAAAGCTTTTTGTCTGATTGCTAGAGGTGCAAAATATCCCCCTTGTCCTGTTGTACTTTTGGGGATAATGTGATAAGAGTGACTGCTTGTTGCTTTTCTCCCGCCACTCACTATTAAGAATTGTATTTGCTTTCCTGTTATTTGGCCATGGCTGTGCTTGTTTTGACATCCAGTAAAAGTCTTTAGCCTAGAGCAGTGGTTCTCAACCCTGTCTGTTCATTAGAATTGCCTGAAAGCGTTTAGAAATCCCAATACCTTGGCTGTACCCCAGACCAATTACATAAGGATCTCTGGGCATGGAACCCAGGCATCAGTATTTTTTCCAGGTTCCTAGGTTGACTCCAATATGCAGCCAAGGTTGAGAGCACTGATTCTCAAACTTTTTAACCTCAGAACCTTATAATTCTTCACCATTATTGGGGCCCCTGAAGTGTTCTTGTTTATGTGGATTTTTATCTGTAGCTATCTGTTGTGTTAGAAATTAAAATATAAAAATTTTATGTATTAATTTACTTAAAAATAACAGCAGTAATAAGCCCATTATATGTTAACACATTTTTATGAAAAATAGCTGTATTTTCAAAAATAAAAAAAATTAGAAGAGTAGCCCATGTTTGCAGATCTTTTTAATGTCCAGCTTAATAGAAGACAGTAAGATTCTCAAACCTGCTTCTGTATTCAATCTGTTGAGACTTCAGTATGTCACGCAGCCCCTGGAAATTTCCTCTCTATGCTCATGCAAGAACGAGAGTAAAAAAGGCAAATTTTTATGAAAACAGTTTTGACTTCATGGACCCCCTCAGGGTCGCCAGGCCACACTTCGAGAACTGCTGCTCTAGAAGGCTATAGAGTATGTGACACCCCCTCCCCCCGCCGCGGGTTAGTTAACAAGCCCTTTCTACCACTTCACCCTCTTTTCCTCTTCACTCTCAATACCAATCTGTTCTCTTTGCCTTTATTACTATTGGCCTCTAGAGGGTGCCCAAGGCCGTTTACTCCACCACGATCAGGTGTGCTCGTCAAGCTGAAGAACATGTATTGAGCTTGTAAGATTAGGGCAGGGAGATCTTGGTGGGCTGTGAAAGAAAAGGAGTAAACATTTTGACTTCCATCACAGTCACTTTCTCATGTTTCATTCATGGTGACTGTGACGGACCTCGGATGTAAGTTGAGCCAGAACCGTATACATGGTTGGATTTGCAGGCAGTGAGTATCCTCCACTGTGAGAGTTCAAGCGTTTGCTGGGCATGCTGCACTATCTTCCATCCCTATGCTTGCAGAGCCTTTAGAGCCTTGTGCTCAGAGTGTGGTCCCAGGACCAGCAGCAGCAACATCAGCTGGGAGCTTCCTGAAAATGCTGAATCTCAGGCTTCTTCTGTTAGGGGAAGGATAGGGGTTTATTCAGCTTTGCGGGCCTTGCACACAGCAAACCCTCAGTATATGCTGACTTGAAGTAGTTTACAGAACTAGTTAAAGAAACGAGGAGCAGTGATTGTAGCAGGAGACAGTAAGCTGAGATGCCAGGATGGGGATCTTGGAGGAGCTACAAAGCAGGAGAAGATGCAAATCGTTTTGGAAATAAACTCGATCTACTTCTCTCTTTTGCCTTGAGCTCATCAGGGTCTCCATCCAACATTACTGCTTATGGCTGGCCCCATAGGCCCCACCAGGTAAGGTCAAATTACCAGTTTGTCAAGATGTGGACTGATGAATAGCCACCCTATGGCAGGGGCAGGACCTGGTCCCTCTGCTCTCAGGTATCTCTCCTATACCCAGAACTGCTGCCCTTCCTTATCCTGGATTAGTTAGCTACTGCTGCATAACAAATTAGTTAAAAGTTTAATGGCCTAAAACAATAACAAACATTTATTATCTCACATATTTTCTATGGATCAGGAAACCAAGAGCAGCTTAGCTGGGTGATTTTGGTTCAGGTCTCTTCAAAAGCCCTTGGGCTTTCATCATCTTGACTGGTCAGAGAATCTGCTTCCAAGATTTTCACTCACATGGTTGTTGGCAGGAGGCCTCAGTTCCTCACCACATGGACAGCTTCATAAGCTGCTTGAGTATCTTCATGATACAGCAGTGAGTTTGCCTCAGAGCCAGGGATCCAAGAGAGAGTAATGCAGAAGCTGCAATGTCTTCTATGACATAGTTTCAGAAGTCACACTCCATAATTTCTACAATATCCTATTGGTTACACAAATCAGCCCTATTCAGTGTGTGAGAAGACTACACAAGGGCATGAATACAGAGAGGTGGGACCACTGAGGGCCATCTTGAGGGCTGGTGACCACATGCCCTTAGACTCCGATGTTCCACTTTCGTCATTAAGACAGACTTCTTCTCCAACACATGTCTACATATGTAAACAGTATGTTGAACAAGCCTGGGTCATGGTACAATCAAAACACAACTTTATTTAACTCACCTGCATTCCTG
>NW_006781176.1:867630-868706 GCF_000442215.2 Lipotes vexillifer
CATTCCTGCAAGATTATTCCATGAGGGTGATCGTCCCTAGTTCCTGCCAGGACCATGCCGTCACAGTTCACTCTTAAGCAACAATTAGACCCACTGTCATTCAGAAGCCGAACCTACTCTTGATTCAGAAATTAGAATATCTAGTTCAAAGTATAAATTCAAATACTGAACTTGATTTAACTTTGAGGTATTATATGTAACCTGAGTTGACAAAATCTTCGTCAACTCTCAGCGAATTCTCAGGCCCATGCAAGTGGAAAACCACATGTAAAAGAATGAAGTTGAACCCCTTAACTTACACCACATACAACAATTAACTCAAATTGGATCCTAGACTGAAATGAAAGTGCTAAAACTATAAATTGTCCTTTTTCAATACTGTTTTGTCTATACTGGGTCCCCTGATTTCCATACGAATTTTAGGATGAGTTCATCAATTTCTGCAAAAAAATGCAGCTAGGATTTTGATGGGGATTGCATTGAATCTGTAGATCAATTTGGAAAGTATTGCCATCTTAACAGTAAGTCTTCCAATCTAAGAACATGGGATATGTTTACATTTATTTCCATTTACTGGGACCTATTAATACTTTAATTTCTCTCAACAATATTTTGTAGTTTTCAGTGTACAAGTCTTGCAACTTTTTGGTTAAATTTATCCCTATATATTTTATTCTTTTTGGTGCTATTGTAAATGAAATCATTTTTTTCAGATTGTTCATTGCTAATATATAGGAATACAACTGCATTTTGCATATTGATCTCATATCCTGCAACCTTGATGAACTTGTTGATTAGGTCTAATAGTTTTGTGTGGGTGTCTATTACTCATGATTTTTAATATAAAAGATCATTTCTTCTGCAAATTGAGATAGTTTTATTTTTTCCTTTCCAAACTAGATGCCCTTTATTTCTTTCTCTTGGCTAGAACTGCAAGTACAATGTTAAAAATTTGGTGATACAGGACAGCACTGTCATGTTCCTGATCTTAGGAGGAAAACATCCACCCTTTCCCCATTGCGTGTAATGTTAACTGTAAGCCTTTCACAGATGCCTTCTATCAGGTCTAGGAGTTC
>NW_006781176.1:869745-897498 GCF_000442215.2 Lipotes vexillifer
CTCTTTCCCCATTGAGTGTAATGTTAACTGTAAGCTTTTCACAGATGCCTTTTATCAGGTTTAGGAGTTCCCTTGTATTTCTAGTCTGTGGAGTGTTCTTATCATGAAATGGTGTTGAATTTTGTCAAATACTTCTTCTGTATCTATTGAGATGATTGTGTGATTTTTGTCCTTTATTATATCAATATGGTATATTACAAGATTGATTTTCAGATGTTACATCAATGTTGTATTCCTGGGGAAAAAAAATCACACTTAGTCATGGTGTATAATCCTTTTTATATGTTGCTTGTTTCAGTTTGTATTTTTCTGAGGTTTGCACATAGTGCCTTTGATAAATGTGTTGAATGAATGCATGCATGCATAAGTGAATGAATGTTTAGAGAGGGAAGGCATCCCTCATAGAGGCAGGCCCTAAAATACATGCACACAAATTTTGCACATGATTTTAGGAAATTAAAGGATACAAAATTAGTACCTCTGAAGAGTTTGGTAGGATATATTATTGCAGGATCACCGCGTGGAAAAGAGATGGTAATACTGGAATCAAAAGACAGGGATAACGGAGGCAAGAATATAAAATGGGAAAGAAGTCTCTTCAGCAAGTGGTGCTAGTAAAGTTGGACAGCTGCACATAAATCAATGAAGTTAGAACACATGCTCACACCATCAACAAAAATAAACTCAAAATGGCTTAAAGACTTAAACATAAGACATGGCACCATAAAATTCCTATCAGAGATCACAGGCAAAACGTTCTCTGACATAAATCATACCAATGTTTTCATAGGTCTGTCTCCCAAGGCAATAGAAATAAAAACAAAAATAAACAAATGGAACCTAATCAAACTTATAAGCTTTTGCACAGCAAAGGAAACCATTAAAAAAAAAAAAGACAACCTATGGAATGGGGAAAATATTTGCAAATGATGCAACAGACAAGGGCTTAATCTCCAAAATACATGAACAGCTCATACAACTCAACAACCAAAACACCAAACACCCCAATCAAAACATGGGCAGAAGACCTTAACAGACATTTCTCCAAAGACGACGCATATACAGATGGCCAGTAGGCACATGAAAAGATGCTCAACATCATTAATTATTAGAGAAAGGCAAATCAAAGCTACAATGAGGTATCACCTCATACTGGTCAGAATGGCCATCATTAAAAAAGTCTACAAATAACAAATGCTGGAGAGGGTGTAAAGAAAAGGGAACCCTCCTACACTGTTGGTGGGAATGTAAGTTGGTGCAGCCACTGTGGAAAACAGTATGGATGTTCCTCAGAAAACTAAAAATAGAACTACCATATGATCCAGCAATCCCACTCCTGGCATATACACAGACAAAACTGTAATTCAAAAAGATACATGCACCCATATGTTCACAGCAGCACTATTCACAATAGCGAAGACATGGAAACAACCTAAATGTCCACTGACAGAAGAATGGATAAAGAAGATGTGGTACATATATACAATGGAATACTACTCGGCCATAAAAAAGAAAAAATAATGCCATTTGCAGCAACATGGATGCAACTAGAGATTATCATGCTAAGCGAAGTAAGGCACAAAAAGAGAGACAGGACTGCCCTGGTGGCACAGTGGTTAAGAATCCGCCTGCCAGTGCAAGGGACACGAGTTCGAGCCCTGGTCCGGGAAGATCCCACATGCCGCGCAGCAACTAAGCCCATGTGCCACAACTACTGAGCCGGCGCTCTAGAGCCTGCGAGCCACAACTACTGAGGCCACATGCCACAACTACTGAAGCCCGCGCGCCTAGAGCCTGTGCTCCACAAGAGAAGCCACCACAATGTAAAGCCCATGCACTACAACAAAGAGTAGCCCGCACTTGCTTCAACTAGAGAAAGCCTGTGCTCAGCAACAAAGACCCAACGCAGCCAAAAATAAATGAATAAATAAATTTTTTTTAAAAAGACAAATACCGTATGATATCACTTATATGTGGAATCTAAAATACGGCACAAATGAACCTATCTGCAAGACAGAAACAGACTCACAGACACAGAGAACAGACTTGTGGTTGCCAAGGGGGAGGGGGGAAGGGAGAGGGATGGACTGAGTTTGGGGTTAGCAGATGCAAACTATTACATTTAGAATGGATAAACAGCAAGGTCCCACTGTATAGCACAGGGAACTGTATCCAGTCTCCTGGGATAAACCATAATGGAAAATATAAAAAAAGAATGTATATATTCTGAGTATAACTGAGTCACTTAGCTGTATAACAGAAATTAGCATAACACTGTAAATCAACTATAGGTCAATAAAAAGAAATTGAAAAAAAAGATAGGGATGATAGCTTTACTTTGATAATTCCTGGATGAGAGAACTTGTATCGTTATCTTATTTAGATAGGCTCTGTTTCTTCATCTATATAATGGAAGTTGGGGGTGGGGGGGTGAAAGCTTGGGGAAGGGGTGTATTTGAACGAATAATCTCTCAGATACCTTTTAGTTCTAATAATCTATGATTCTCTAAAATACCATGTGAAATTCATTTTTAAGGAGAACATTTTGGGAACTCCCTGGCTGTCTGGTGGTTAGGACTCGGCGCTTTCACTGCCAGGGCCCAAGTTTAATCCCTGGTCAGGGAACTAAGATTCCACAAGCTGCCTGGTGCAGCCAAAAAAAAAAAAGGAGAACATTTTACATGTTTTTGTAGTTCTCATTTGATGTCTCTGGAGCTTTGGGGGAGAAAAATATATCGATGATTTTAATATAGTATGATAAACGCAAAACTTATTTACCGTAGCACAGAAAAGAAAATAGCTAATCGTCTTTAAGGGAGTATGATTAAGCTTAAAGGAAAGGAGCCATGTGAGCTGGGTCCTGTGAACAGGAGTTTGTCAGCTACAGAGGCAGGGTAAAAAGAGACAGTTTTCTCTATTTCTGCTACTGTGTTGGTCTCTGAGTTTTTATTTAAAAATTTTCAAAAGGTGATTTAAAAAATTTGCTTCTAAAGTGTTCTCATAAATAATTTATGAAAGAAAATCCCTTAGTCTAAGATACAATTTTATATATAGAGAGAACTCAGTAGTGTGGTCTTATCTTATTCCTGAACTCTGAATTTTCTGGACTGAGTATGTGATTGAAGTTAATCTGAACAGGCAGCAAGACCTGTAATTTTAGGGTCTTTAAAAGATAACTGAAGTCTTATGGATGTCAGTCAGATTGGGCCTTCAACATAACTGCACGGTTCCTCCCAATTTTATTTCCAGTTGTTATGTCAACACTACTCCAGCAGGGGGCAAGCTTTTAAAATTAAGCGCCTTCACAAATAAGACTCCATAACCTTTTTACTTTTGGTTCATGGACTTTAATTTTTGTGCATTTATCTCTATCATAATTTGCTTAGGGTACAGGAAATAGAAGTTATTTAAAATGAGATTAATCCTTAAATCACAAAACAACAAGAAGTCATAGAACCCTTTAAAACAATGAAAATAGGTAGTAATGAGCACTTAGCTTTATGGAACTAGCAACAAAGACTGTTCAAGCATGCAGGATAAAATGAAGACAAAGCAACTACCCAGAAAGCAGAGACAAAAAGAATGCCTTTTGAAAACATTTTGGGAACATTTATGTTCAACTGAAGGTGCTTTAACTTAGTCCAAACAATTGTTTACATTTTTTTGCCTTTAAACATCTTTGCGTTGATAAACAACAAATGAGCAGTCTATTAATCAGGACTGCATGCATACATCATGCTGGGCTAAGTAGGTCATTAGACAAGGACTCAAGGGACCCAACTTCTATTTTTATGTGCCACACCCCCCTTGCTAGTCTAATCACTTCCCTTCTTTAGGTCTCATTTTGCACAAAATAGAGACTATCATTTGCCTGCCTCAGTGTGTTGTTGAGCTAATCAAGGATAACACATACAAAAGAGCCTTTTAAAACAATTAAGCTTCCTGCCAGTTAATTTTCAAAACAAGAAACACTTGGTTTTACAACTCTCCCCCTGACTGCAGAAGACAATACATTCAAAGGCAAAAAGTCTGTGTGAGTTCCAGAGCCTTACCTTTTAAGGAGAGAGGCCAGCTTCACTCACAATTTTCATGTAAAAACCTTAATCATTGAGGCACAGGGTCTGATGCTAACAAAAGACTTTTTCTCATTGGAATGGTAAGCATGGGCCTCATTAGTGATTGTCCTAAAAGTAAATTACCTGTGGAAACTAGCTCCCACATGGCAGCACTGATTTAGATATACATATTAATTCATTTTATTTAACAAATACATATTGAGCACTTGCTCTGTGCCAGGCACTGGGTTAGACACGGGGGATTCGTCAGTGAATAAAACAAGAATCTCTGTTGTGTTGGAGCTTCCATTTCTGTGTGGGGCAATAGTTACTAAGGTTTTTGTTTGCTCATTTAATAGGATATAGAAATATTTTAAGGGAAGCTGGCATTTTCATTTATCTAGAAATGATGACCAAATTTCTGGGTCCTAAAAATAAAATCAATGTTTTTATTTAATTTCACCTTACTCTTGAGGGAAATTTCATGAAGAATTCAGTTTTATCCAGCAATCCCACTCCTGGGGGTGTATCGGGAGAAAACCATAATCGAAAAGATACAGGCACCCCAGTGTTCACTGCAGCACTATTTACAATAGCCAAGACATGGAAGCAACCTAAATGTCCATTGACAGATGAATGGATAAAGAAGATGTGGTAATATATACAATGGAATATTACTCAGCCATAAAAAAAAAGAATGAAATAATGCCATTTGCAGCAACATGGATGGATTATCGTACCAAGTGCAGTAAATCAGACAAGGACAAAAACCATATGATATCAGTTACATGTGGAATCTAAAATATGATACAAATGAACTTATTTACAAAACAGAAACAGACTCACAGACATAGAAAACAAGCTTATGGTTACCAAAGGCGAAAGGGGGTGGGGGAGGGATAAATTAGGCATTTGGGATTAGCAGATACAAACTACTATATATAAAACAGATAAACAACAAGGTCCTACTGTATACCACAGGGAACTATATTCAGTATCTTGTAATAAACCATAATGGAAAAAAATATGAAAAAGAATACATACATATCTGAATCACTTTGCTGTACACCAGAAACTAACATAACATTGTAAATCAACTATACTTCAATAAAAAATAAAAAATTCAGCTTTGTTTATGGTCAATACTATTTATTCAGCACCCACTGCAAACACAGTCTAACAGGAAGAAATTAAATACTTAAAGTGGTTTCTGGTTTAGTCTGTATCATTTTCCCCATTTATTTTTCTCTATTTTTTCTGAAACTTCTTCCCTATCCTCTTCTTACAGAGATTTGAAAGAAAACAGCCTTGTAACGGGAATTTAATAATAAATATTTTTACAGTGATTTTTAGTTTACAAAAAATTTTATCATACATAGTCTCTTTTGAGACAACCAGCAATCCCACCCATAGATGCTACTTCTGCTTTGCAATTGAGGAAACTAAGATTCAGAGACAGTAAGTAACCTACTCAAAGTTGCACAGCTAATGAGAGGCACTGCTGGGATTCAAATTCACATTTTCTGTATTCAGATCTCTAGACCTTTCCTCAAGGCCATCTCTTTCCTTTCTCTTTAGGAAAACAGAATATCAGACAATATCACCTGACTTTGGTGTTCAATACCTCCTTGTTAATAAGCATGCCCAAAGTCAGCCTGTCAAGAAAAGTTTTATAGTTATTAGGCAGATGAAGGCAACTAGAATATTTTCTCCTTTAAGTTTGTGTAAATTCCTGAATCCTTGAGTCTAAAGGTTAATGAAATCAATAATTAACACCTCTGGTACAAACTACACTCAAAGTCTACTTTGAGTGATTTACCTTCATTTCTAACTTAAGCTACAAAAACGCATTAATATAAGGATAGGAATGGGAATTTCTTCCAGACACTCTACAATGAAAGCTATGTTAAGGTGAAGAACTTTTATTAACACTGATTCTGGCTTAATTTCTATTTAAAGGAGATATTAATATGGACTGAGGTAGCAGATATGATCTGAAAGCGAACAAAAGCATTGATAATCCATTAAAATAAAACATTAAGCAAACTACTCCAAAAGGCTAGGAATGGCCAGCTTTAGGAAAAGAGAACTAGAACAATGCATGAGCTGGTTTTGAATGTGACGCAGAGCTAGGCATTTATGCCCATGGGGTGATGTGTTGCTGGGTAAGTAATTCACATTTTTCTAATTCTGAGTGACTGTGTTTCATCTTCATGTACCTGTTGGTGATCACCTATGTGGTGCCCAAGGTGGACACTGCCTGATCTTCCAGTCTGTGCAAGGGACACATTGGATCACGAGGAAGAAAGTAAAAAAAAAAAGAAAGAGAACAGAAAGACATGGAGTTGGTGGTACACACAGCACCCACAGGCCAAATTTATGCCACGGACTTCCTAGCCCTGGATTAAGAGGAGATGGGACTCAGAATTTCTATGTCCTTGTCTTGTTGTGCTTTCTGTCAGACTCTTGTGTCCTGGGTCCACCACAAGCATTTGTGGGCCCACAGTAAGAATACAAAGGAGATCCACATACCTTATGTCTAAGTATTTAAAAGTTCTAAGTGGACAATCAGATAAATGGCATACCTTGACAAATGTACCTTTATAATGACCTAGAGGGCCAGGCTGGAATTTAGAATTTTCAGACTCCCCAAACCTCCTCGTTGGAATACAGTGGCAATAGGGAGAGCTGGGCCCTGACACTTGCCCAGTTCTCCCACCCACCCTGGCCCTGTCATCAACTCTGAGGGACTTTATGCCAATAGTGTGGACAACCCAGACTGCCCAGCTGGTCCTTGGTTACCCTATGGCCAGGGTTTTTCCCACCAGTGGTGCCATTTACTCCCTCAAGGATAGACTTGGGGATGAGGTCTGCAGAAGCCCTCAAAAGTGGCAAGAAGCCATTGGTCAAGGTGGGGAGGGGACTGCTGGATTCCAGATGGGCACAGTCCTTTGGGCCCACGTATCCCTCGCCCCATAAGCAGGGATGGCTTATGTGGCAAGCCAGAGCAGAACCGTCCAAATTATGCGTCCCAGGTCAGGGGCCCTCTTGCCTGGGTCTAAGAGTGATACTTATGTGTCCTGGTGTCCACTCCAATTTACTAATCATGCAAAATGCACAGAATGTTCTCTTTCAACAGCCTTGGAGGCAGGAACTGATGTGCCACCACCCAAAATGTGCAACCATGCATGTGTTATCCTGCTGTTTCGGGTGGACTAAATAAATAAACACAGTTCCCAGCATTCTGTGTGGTCAGACATCACCTAATAAAAATGTGCTTTTTAATTGTCATTTTTATTGTTTGACTTTTGCTGGTGGAGTGTTTAAACTCAGAAACCACTAGGTCTTAATTTGTTTTCATCCAACATGGCTGGCTTCCTTTCTCCTGTTTCATTTTGAAACCTTTGGACTAGCTTCACCATTGGGTTAATGTGAAATTAATTGCACATTTCTCTGTTTGCTTTGGTAATGTGTAGCTTATCGTTTTAGACACTATCAGGTGGTAATTACGTAAAAACACACTAAGAAATACTGGTACATTTCTATTCTCCCCGACTATTTTTTAAGCTGTTTAGAACGGGGGCCTAGAACCAAGATACTGATTCCCTTCAGCCCTCGGGCAGCTGGTGAGGCCTGGCGGCTAGAGGCTGGCCTAGCCTGTGACTGCTGATTCCATTTTCTAGAAGCCTCATTCATTTACCCCAATGTGTCATCAATATCTTACCATTTTCTAAATATGCCCTGAAGTTAAAGAGGTTTGGTAGCTTTACAAAAGTTGTTTCACTTTGAATGTATCTGGGGATACATGTATTCAGGGTCACTCTAAGTTACTAATCTAAACAATACTGGTATTTCCTCCAATTTAGCAGTTTACTCACTCACCTTAATCTTCTGAAATGCTTTTCCTTCCTCCTCCTCTTAATTTCTCCCAGTCCCACTTATTCCTCAATGTCTTCCTAAGTTGTTCAATCATCAAACAGTTACCAAGCTTATAGTTCCAGCTTCCCCATGAAGCCTTCCTTTACCACACTGGTCAGCCACAAATTCTCCCTCTCCCTCTTTGAGACTCATAATGTATATTATCTCCACTATTTATTTACACACAGCACCTTGTTATTTCAGTTCTGCTTTTACATACATAGATCCAGTCTTCCCAATGAGATTATAGATCCTTGAAAGAAAATACTAAAGTTTTGTATTTCTCACTCCACCTACTGAAGTGCATTTAGCAACTATATAAAATCTGTTGACTAACTGATCATGACTACAGTAATAATAAATATCACTTACTGAGCACAGTGCTTAGAGCAGAGTCTGTGAAGAGTCCGAATGAACTGGACTGAATCCTTAGTAACTGTGCCACCTTGGGCTACTGACAACTGTTTCCTCATCTGTAAAGTCAAGATCAGAAGGGGACTTCCCTCATGGGATTGTTTGAGAATGGAATGTCATAATACCTGAAAGCAATACCTAGAAGAATTAGTATTCAGAGAATATTAGATGGCAATGATAAGAATCATAGTGTTCGAGGCATGGGGATGAATTCTTTACATGTCTTACCAATTTAATTCTTACTATAATCCTACGAAGTAAGAACTGTTACTATACCTATTTTACAGATAGGAAAACCGAGGCTTAAGGAACATAAGTTTCCAGCCCAAGGTCACAGAAGAGGATTTGAAGTCCGGGCAATCTGACTGCAGAGCCCACCTGCTTAATCACTATAGGATGCCAATGGCAAAGACAGTAGAATCAGAAACTAATGGCATTGCCCCCTTTAAGCCACTTGCTGAATAAACATGCTGGGAAAGTGCAAGAGTTTACATGTAAAGCAGTTCTGTGCCCTAAACTGGAGTTGGGATTCAGATTTGTCTGAGCCTGTGAACAACCTGGTAGGGAGGGTCGCCAGAAGTCAACGTCAATGAGGTTTCTGGCTGAACCCGGAGTGGGAGGGGTGGCGTGACTTGGTGCCTGATGTTGAGAGACTAGGGAAGGGAACAGAGCATGGCATTTGATTCCATACTGTCTGAAGCCTCTTGGGCAAGAGGCTGCAGACAGATGATGAAACAGATGTTTTCACAAGGGAAGCTGAGACACAGAGGTATAAGCAAGCTGGCTGCAGGCCTGGTGACAGGCCGTGATGCAGAGCAGGGTGAGTGGTGTTCTCCCCACAGTTAGGGCCTGGCTGTGCTGCAGTGCAGGCTGAAAAGGGGGCTGTGCTGCCCAGGCATCCTCAGCACCAGGTAGGGCACCTTCGGGGCAGACATCTTGTCCTCACTGAGGGCTCAGGCAGGAGCGGTGGTGGAGAGGTTCCTCAAAGTGGCTTCCTGGGCAGAGGAAGAGTGGAAGAACTGGAAAGCCATGAACACCTATAAGGTACCTTCTGGGATTTATATTGAGCTACACTCCAGCATTACGTAGATGAACGCAACACAGTAAAAACCAAGTTACTATCTCTTATGGGCTGAATTGTATCCCCGTAGATTTGTATGTTGAAGTCCAAATCCCAGGACCTCAAACTTTGGAGATAAGGCCTTTAAAAGAGGTGATTAAGTTAAAATGAATCTGTTAGGGTGGAACTTAATCCAACATGACTGGTGACCTTACAAGAAGAGGAAGAGATGCCAGGGGTGCACTTGCATAAAGAGGCAACCACATGAAGAGGCAGCAAGAAGATGGCCATCCACAAGCCAAGGAGAGAGGCCCTGAGGAAATCGACCCTGCCAGCACCTCGATCTTGGATTTCCAGCTTCCAGAACTTTGAGAGAATAAATTTCCACTGTTTAAGCTACCCAGTCTGTGGTATTTTGTATGGCAGCCCAAGCAAACTCATACACAATTCCTGAGACGATCAGTTTCAAGCCCTCAGGCTGGCAAGACCTGGGGCAGCTTGAAGTAGACCCACATTTAACTCTCACCATATGTGAGGCAGGCAGTATCACTCATTTTTACAAAGTAGGAAACCAAGGTTCAGAAAAGGTAAATAGCCTGCCCAGGGTCACAGAGCTCCTAAGTGATGGAGCCTGGATTCAAATCCAGGTCTTTGTGACTCCCCAATTCATACTCTATGTGACTCTGCTCTCAACCGTGATGTGTTTTACACACGTACTAATCACTAAGTGATGAGCAGGACAGACACATCTCCTACTGCCCTGATGATGCTAAGAAAACTGGTTCTTCATTTATGAATTCACTGCAATTGACTGTGTGGTAACATAAAATCCAGAAAGATCTGCTAGCAAAGGAATATTTGATTTTTCAAAAACACTATAAAGAAAAAAAATCCTAAGTAATTGCTGCTCCCTGCCATAAAATGATTCTACTAAAATGATGGCGAGTGGAGCCTGAGGGGGTAACTAGACCCACAGGCCTATCCCCAAGTATGTGTGTATCGGGCAACCAGGGGAAATAAAGGAAATGGGACGGGGAGGAGAGAAGATAGGGATTTCCCTCCATTTCTCAAAGACTATGTTCTCCTCGTTGTACCCCTAGGGCCTTACGGGGCTTGGAATACACGACTTTCAATGTATGCTTGTTGACTGACTGAACAAATGAGCAAACAAATGAATGAACTCGACCCCTTAATAAGAAGAGAAAAATCCTTAGGCCTTTTCAATGACCTAAATTTGTAAAAGTATTTTGGGCTTTTCCTAATTTACTTTCTGTTTCACTTAATCAAATAAGCTGTAACTTAAAAGGGAAGTAAAGATTAGACAGAAGAATTAAGCTATAGACCAAAGCAGGGCAAAAAGGGGGCTCCTGCCTGCATATTTGAATAGTATAAATGAAAATGTGTCTCCTTGTCACCCTTTACAGTCATCTTAGAAATCAGCTTCACCCCACTGCCTCAGTGGGTAAGCTCGGATATATTTGTTTCAGGTGGATGTTTTTGGCCTGTGTATGGTGAACTATAATCAGAGATGCTGGTAGCTCAGAAAATGGAATACAATGGTAAATATAGGCCATAGTCATCCAAATCTTGTGAGCCGCACAGAATTTCTTCAGGCTGATGATTTTTAAGAGCTGTCTTCAGGGCTTCCCTGGTGGCGCAGTGGTTGAGCGTCCGCCTGCCGGTGCAGGGGACACGGGTTCATGCCCCGGTCCAGGAAGATCCCACATGCCGCAGAGCGGCTGGGCCCATGAGCCATGGCCACTGAGCCTGCGCGTCGGGAGCCTGTGCTCTACAACGGGAGAGGCCACAACAGTGAGAGGCCCGTGTACAGCAAAATAAATAAATAAATAAATAAACCATTTTAAAAAAAAGAACTGCCTTCAGAGCTTGCTGTTATTATAATTATGTTATTAAAAATAATTATCTAATAGGCAGAGCACAGAGGATTTTTAGGGCAGTGAAACTATTCTGTATGATACTATAGTGGTGGGTACATGTCATTATACATTTGTCCAAACCCATAGAATGTACAACACCAAGAGTGAACCCTAATATAAACTCTGAACTCTAGGATAATGATATGTCAACATGGATTCATCAGATATTACAAATGTACCACTCTGGTGGATGACGCTGATAATGAGGGGGGTCTGTGCATGTATGGGGGCAGAGGGTATATGGAAAATCTCCGTACCTTCCTCTCAGTTTTTCTGTGAACCTAAAACTGCTCAAAAACACTAAGTCTATTAAAAAATTATCTGCTAAAATAATAAATAATATAAAAGATACCCCCTCTTCCACACGCTAATCAAAAAAAGTGGCTAGAAAGCTTATGAATGGGAAAACAAAGCAAGATGTCCTTAAAGTTTTTAGGTACTATTCTAAAACCAACACTTTACTTTAGTACCCTTTACTATAATAAAATGCAAAAATTCCTGTGTACCCTATTCAGATTTTGATAACATCTGAATGTTATCAACATTTGCAGGACAAAAGAAGTGTTTTTTCACCCTACCTTGGCATATTACAATTATTAGTGCGGTAGCTAAAATAATCTTGTTTTTTTCTTAGATGTTATTTATCTATTAGTATGAAGAATGTAATACATTAGGGTGAGTTACTTTGTGTTGCTACCTGCCCAACGTTCATTGGGGACAGAGATGCTTCTAGTAACTCAAAAAGTTTAACAAATAGTTTTTCCTCTTTTTTCAGTAAAATCATCAAGTTATTATTAATTTTTAACTCTATCTGGGAAAAATTTAATGAGCTTTCAATTACAATGTTTCTATTTAACTTGCAAATGGATGATACCTCCATCCTACTATCTATTATTATAAACACAGCTTTGAGTCTGAACAATCCAATGCTGATTAGAGATTTTCAGCATTAAGCCTTGGCCTCATTTCTAAAGTTTAACAAATAACACAATACATAATTCTCTGGCATGTCCAGTCCTTTTGTGTCAGGCAGTTGAAGCTCTCTCTACTCACATGTCAAGCAAACAGAAAGCATACTATAATCAAATGAGCAGGCTATGATCAACTTTGCTCAGAGCTGTCCCTAAACTCCCTGTAAGTCCATAGTGGTTCTCAGACAAAAATATGGCAAGGCATATTTCTCTAATGAAGAGAAAATCTCTGATTAAGAGCATCTGATGTTTCTTATTTTTTAAGTGATTATGAATTGAATTAGCACAGGGCCTAGCCACAACTGTCTCTCCTGTATTATTTTCACTCGCTTCTGCTACACAAAGCCAATCATTTGTGAGGTGCTGGCCTTTATAATGGGACCATTATAATACATAATGGGACCATTATGTTAATTAATTAATTGAGCAATAATGCAGACAGCCCATTCTCATTATCCTGAAATAGGACACATTCCAGCCATGTCCGTGAAATCAGTAGATGCACCAGTTATTTCCATGTATCTTGCGTGTCTGCAGATAGTCAACCAAACATTAATAATGCACTTGAAAATATGAAGTCACAGCTGGTAGCTAACAGCTCTGAACTCAGGGCATCTTCACAAGCTTGGTTACTTTCTCTCTTCATTGACAGCACATGTTTAAGTTGCAAATAGTAGCAACTGAGCAGCATCTCAGCTGCCTTCCCATGACAGACATTATCAACCATTTGGTGCCCCCATACACGCAAAGATCTAAGTAAGTTAACAGTATGCAAAGCTTTTAGACCACTCCAGTGACAGGACTATCACTCTGTCTGACTCCAGAATCAACTCCAAACCACTTTGCTCTAATGTCAGTAATTTCTTTCTTATCCCAAGCAAGGTTATCTTGTGGCTAACATGTTCCCCTCTCTGGGAAAATGTTCTTATTAGATGGATGAATAAGGTGGCTAAGAATGAAAAAGCTTACTGCTCAAGGAGAATCTGTCCAGGAGAGTCACTCTGACCCCCCAAAAGCCCTGGAGGCAGGTAATATGTCTACAGCATAACTAGATTAATTGAATTTCAAAACCTTAAATAATTTCTGGTGGTATGGATGCTGTGTGCCATGCCACAGATCCCCCTTCTAGGACTGAAGGATTTATTCCTCTAGCTGTTTTTGGGAAGGATGTCAACTGACAGTCCTCAGGGCTGTTCCACCCAATGTCACATCCCTTCCTGGGGCAGCCACCATCCAATGATTGGTCCAGGCTTCCTCCTCTCAAATAAGAACAACTCTGAAAAGCCATGCTGGATTCAGTGCTCCCCATGGGGTCCCCTAGACCTTGATTTAGACGACATTCCAACCCTAATGATTTCCCTTCCTAATCCCGATTCCTTCCCATTCCCTTCCTTCCACAAGTTTTGATCCTTAAAGCACTCCCTAATAAACAATTTGCATACTAATTTCCACCTCAGAGTCCATTTCCTGGAGAACCAACATGCAATATCTGGCTTTCCCGTTTCCTTACCTTATAGGACATACTATCACTTTCCTGCAGTTGTAATTAGCCAGTGGAGGATGTGTTAATCATATACGTGTATGATTTCCACATGGAATTTCTGAGGGTGTAGATCCTGCCTACTTTACACTACTTATACTACTCTATACTCGCTGAAAATCAAATACAGTTACAACTTAATGAAGGTTCACTGAACAGAAGAAGCTCCAGGGTAGGGTGGGGTGGTAAGTATTACTACTCACAACAAGTGGTAAATATCCTATTTGGGGTTAACTAGTAACTTCAGGGGACTGCGAGTTAAATTCATTTGGGGCTAGCATTATGCACAGGCAGCTACATTAAACACTGGGAAGTGCCTGCATATTGTTTCCCTTTGGGTACGTTTGGGGTTGGGGAAACTGACTTTCTGCAAAGCAGTAAAGTGAATAGTTAGTTGATTTTAAAATTCCTTATTTCAAGAAATTTTTGGAAAATGTCTTCCCATTATCTGTTTTTCACTCTGCACACACAATTTTATATGTTAGCCTTTTGGATTTGTTTAGTTGATCCAAAGTTAGAATTAGTTAAGAAAATTATTACTAGTAAGTAATGTTATTGTCAAACAAATAGACTTAGGAATAATGTAAGCCATAATTAGTTGGTGTCATCTTACCTCTTAAGATCCAGGGGAGATAGGCTCAACCCTTTATCCCGTGTGGAAAGTCCAAGGCATTCCTCAACAATTCTACGAATTTCTGGAGGGCTTATATTCTCAGTGTCAGCTCTGACTCCAAGTTCCTATTCTGTTGAATTTTGGAATTGATCTTTTCATCACCTCTTGTTTTCCTTATTTCGTCGTACCATGTCAATACAATGTAGAACCCAGTCTTTCTTCCTCCCTCCCTCCCTCTCTCTCACACACATACAGTCCACACAAGGCATTCTTGTATGTAGCCAACTTTACTAGAGTTTTGAAAAGATGAAAGTTACTTTACGAAGGTTACAAAAACATGCATATGATATTCGTCACCCTTGCTTTTTGAAAACGTGTTCCATCCTTTTCTGCAACAATTGGCACTCCAGCCTCCCTCTCTTCATTCCTCCCTCCCTGTGTGCGCACTCTCTTCTAAAAGAAGAAAAAAAATCCCCTCATTCTGTTATAGAGAATAATTCAGCCCTAACAGACACATATTAGGTCATTTTGACCGCAAGTGACAGAAAACCCAATTCAAACTGGTTTCTGCAAGAGAATCTGTTGAGTCTTATAATAAAAGTTCAGGACTAGGTCTTGTTTCAGGTATGGTTGGATATAGGAACTCTGCCCTGCTTGCAGATCAGCGTTCCTTCTTTCAGTCCGTCGGCTCCATTCTCCCTAGTACTGACTCTCAGATATCTTTTGCTCATTGTTGCAAGATTACTGTACTAACTTTTCACATCTTTCAGCATTCAACACCAACTTAAAACGTGAGCCTGCCTCAATCCCAGAAGTCTCAGCAGTCTCACTGCATTGCACTGGCGCGAGTGAATCACGTGCCGATCCCTCAGCCTATCATTGTGGGTAGGGGAATGCAGTGTACTCATTGGCTTAAGCCTACTTCCCCTCATCCAACCTGGGAGCTCCAGGGGTAGGATTAGTCTGATTCAAACCACTTGGAAAAGAATTCCCTGGCGGTCCAATGGTTAGGACTACTGTCACTGCTGAGGGTCCGGCTTCGATCCCTGATTGGGGGAACTAAGATCCCACAAGCCCCACAGCTCGGCCAAAAAAAACGAAAGAAATGTCCAAACCATGTGGAAGGAGTGACTGGCTCCTCACAAGGAAACCAGTTATGAGAGACATGGAAGGGTGAAACATCACAGAGCAACAGCCGGAAGCATCAAGATCCAGTAAACACCTGATGCACCCACACAGTCAGCTTTGGCATCCCTCTGAATATCTAAGGACTCCCTGCAGTTTTAAAATAATTACCTGCTCAGTTAAGTCTGTAGACAAAGGCCATCTTTCTACTCACTGATAGTTTAAAGAAGGAGACTTCATTTTTACAGATACTCTAAAAAGGCCTGCAGGCGCCAGAAATGTTCCATGTCTTGATGGTAGTAATTTACATGGGTGTATACAAATGTAAAACTTCATCAAGAAGTACACTCAAGGTTTGTGCATTTTACCATATATGTGTTATCACACTTCAGTTAATTTTATTTTCTAATTTTCTGCAAGATGACAAACAAATGTCCAGTGTGATCTGGAGTGCAATCAAGCCTCTTATCTTCGGTCTGCCTTTGTACTAAGCCTTATTCACCCAAGGTGAAGACGTAGCTTAGCTGAGGTCACCAGGATAGGAAATCCAATATGGGTTTGGGCTTAAGTCTTAGCTGGTATTAATACAGTTGTGTTTGTCTGAATTCTCTTTTGGGACATATATATCCCTCAGAAACTTAATATATTTACATAAACATTTAGAGGCTGAAGATAACCTGAAAGATAATGTCTATAATTAAGGCTTCTAAATATTTTCCTAAATTATTCAGGTTAACATATTCAAGGCAGAAAAATAGTTTGCCTTCTATCAGAAATAGAGTTAATCAAAGTCATTAGTCCTTAGTGAAACAACCACATCAGATTTTCCCTCAGAGCAGATTATAATGGACTTTGAATCCTGTACTACCTATATGACTTTGGGCAAGTCACTTGCTTGTGCCTGAGCTTCAGTTCCACATCGGTAAAATAATAAGTGAGGTTCCCCTCTTCCAAGGCTGCTCTGAGAAACAGAGATGGCATGCACAAAAGGTCTTTGTGAAATGGTTAAGTCTTATTATTATTCTGACCCCCCCTACCAACTGTTTTTGATAGGATTAATCACATTTTTTTCAGTGTCTCTTTTGAACTTATCTTCTTCGAATGGATTTTTCCTTCATAATTACTTCTAAGTGTAAGTGATTCAAGGGGTTGGTCCAGCAACCCCTTCCATTTTCCAATACATTAGAACACCTTGCTTGAATTTCATCTTACATTTTTCAGATGCTGTATCTATACGGCTTCTTGTCTTTCTAGATCTTTTGCAGTTCAATCTTCTAATTCATTCTGCTTACAATTATTATTCCTCTTTGAAATTTCATTGTCAACTGTGGCCAACCTGAGTAAGGGCAGTTCTTGATTTCTCTTCATCTGTTTCAATCACTGTATACTTCTCTGACTGTACAAGTACAATGAATAAGGAATAATTGTTGGTACAGAGAAAGTGGCAATTTTCTTTTTGAAAGGTGGGATTATTCTTACATAAGGAAAAGCTTACTGTTTTTCAGGAGCTTCTGCAGAGAATTATGAGAAAGGAGATTTAATGAGAGTTGTAAGAACATTTTACAGATTAGTTCACTACCTCAGGTCTATGTACAGAGTGTCTCGCAAGTAGAAAGCATAATTTTAGGTACTTAACTTACACTTTTATCTAATTTAATCCTTCTACAAGTTTGCTATTGTTTTCTTCCTTTTACACGTGTGTTAACTTGTCCAAGGTCACATGGTAAGTTACATGGAAGAGACATATTTGGATAGAGATGCATCTAAACCTAATGCTTGTGCTTTTTCCAAAAGATATTCTTCAGAGGCCCTCCTTATCTGGTAGAGTTCAATGGATCTCCAACCAGGTAAAGATAAGACATAAGCTTTGGTAATAGAATACTGACTTGCTAGCCACATGGTTTCTGTACAGGATTCATATATTTCCTTTTAACTAGAGTGTAAATCAGGAAGGAAGGAACAAAGGAAGAAAAACGGTCACTTTACTTCTACTGAGGACTGCTCAATAATAATAATAATTTATAAAATGCCAGTCTTAGATTGCTTCAAAGGAACTTCTATTACTTATAAAACAGGTATCCTAGAAAGTGGGTTATTCAGTGTAAGGATGGATCACCAAGCAATTAATAGAATTAGCCTTAATGAAAATTACAGTGTCTAAGATCCAAGACCAATAATTGCCACCTTCCAGGACAGTAAAACCTGGACTCAAAAACCTTTTGGGAAACTGTAATTTTATAATGTAATTACTTCTTTTAATATTAAAGTGTAAAACTGAAAAATTTGAGAAGACCATCTCAGTATGTCCTCATGGGGGCACATCTGTATTATAAGTTTGCAAACCCAAATGGCTAGAATGATACAGTTATCAACATTTAAACATGCTAACATGCACATGACTAATATTATTGACATGTTGAGCTATATTCAGGTATTTGTTTATTAAATTAGCATATTGCTAGGAAAAATGTATAATTAAAAGTAGATAATAGTGCCTTCCCCTTCCATTCTTCGTCATTCTTTTGGAAAAGCAGACATTGTTAGTCACTATAAAGTCAAAGATGATCCTTATCCTAGACTCAGAGGCCCAAAAAGTATTACTGGGTCAGGGAGTTACTCAGATTTACAGTCCAAACAAGTTCCTGCTCTGAGTGGCTGTGTGCATCACAGCTTTCACATCCCTGCTGTTGAACCATAGCAGCTACTACTGCATTTCTGGGACCTTTTTCTGTTGTTGTTACTGCTTCTCATCTGTGGTTCTCCAGATCCGTTGCTCAAGATTAACCAAACATAACACACAAAGATCAATGTTCAGCTTTGAAATATAAAAGCATTATGTCCAAATGTTAAAAACAAGGTCAGCAATAAATCATGTTGGAAAGAAGCATAATGTCATAAACACAAGACAAGAGATTATAAATCATAATTCACAACACAGGGCTCCACCATCCTAAGAAGTTCGGAAGAAAAAGGACAAAACGTTCAGAGGGTTCAGAGGGAAAGGCAAAGGGGAAAGGTCACAAGCCCAGACAGACTAACTAGGTGTCATAGTAACATTGGTTTGCTCGTTTATTGTTTTTCATCCTGGTGAACGCGGTGCTGATAATACTAAACTTTTTGTTTGTTTGTTTGGCTGGTTTTCAAAGGTCACTCTAGGAAGTGTGATATCAGTTATTTAGAGGACTCTAAATTTCATGTGCTCAGTTAAAGATGTTCCTAACATCTTAAGGGCAAAACACTGAAAATCTTATAGTAGAAAGAGTAAACTTACATTGAGTTCTTCTGGTATCCCTTGGGAATGTGGCATCATCCCGACTTCTTTCAATACATGGTAGCAAATCACTGACACAAAGAGAAGAATGATTTACTGTAAGTTAGAGAGAAGCCACAACCACAAATCTAAATGTCAGCTTTCTAGGTCAACTACAAAGCTAATAATGGTATAAAACTACTAATGACTGTACATCATATTTTCCTTGTGATGAAACGTAATTACAATATGTTAATATTTACAAATCACATTGAGGCTCACAGATGAAGTGAAGTGATAAGTAAATAAATATTACATAAATAAGCGATTACACAAGCAAGTTATGCCTCTGAAATTGTGTACTGTACATTTGAAAACACTAATTGCTTTACAGGACCCAGGCCCATAGACAACATGGGAAGCAATGCTGTTTAGAATGAAATCAACTCCTCTCTACCAAAGAAGAAAATAAGGTTCCAATCTACCTAATTTTTTATATACCACTGGAGACATTCTGAACACACAGTATCAGTTCAGGATAGTTGATTTGAGAACATGTATAAGTAAATGGCCTGATCTTTTTCTATTATGTGTTCATGTGCAGGCAGTGCCTAAAAATAACTTTTAAATATTTAAAAATATTTGATGGCCAGTATAGTGATAGGGAAATATATGTGGGGGTAACTCATTCTTTGACTCATATGCAGGTGAGATGTGAATATTAAGTACTGCAAATATCCAAATGTGATTATGGAAAACTTGATTTTCATGAATTTTCTTTTTTTAAGTATAGTATTTTAATCTTTTATAAATAGGAAGGAAAATGGGGAGAAATGGGGAGCAGGAAATCACATTTCTAGTTTTTTTTTTTTTTTTTTTTTTTTTTTTGCGATACATGGGCCCCTCACTGCTGTGGCCTCTCCCATAGAGGAGCACAGGCTCCGGATGCGCAGGCTCAGCGGCCATGGCTCATGGGCCCAGCCACTCCGCGGCATGTGGGATCCTCCCGGACCGGGGCACGAACCCGTGTCCCCTGCATTGGCAAGCAGACTCCCAACCACTGCGCCACCAGGGAAGCCCCCTAGTTAAATATTTTTAACTCACAGCTTTGGAAACTCAAGATTCCAGATCAGTTTGGAAGTTTAAAGAAAGCAAGAATCCAGTCTGCCATATTATACACAGCATTTGGGGATGTGATAAGCTTACTTTTCCCCCCATTCAACCATTCTCTACAGACTCAACTGTAACAATGAGGAGCAGAGAAAATTGTCTTTCTTCTCACTTGATTGCTTTAAAATGACTTATGGCAGAATACCTTAAAATTGCCCTAGAATCAAAGGGCTTTTCTTTGTAGTTCTTCACAAAAATAACTGCACAGGTATTAACTAAATCCAAAAGAGCTTTGGTTCTGGGCCCAGATCACACACTAGGAAATTTAGCCCTATTTTACTGGCTTCTTTATTTTTTTATAACATCTTTATTGGAGTATAATTGCTTTACAATGGTGTGTTAGTTTCTGCTTTATAACAAAGTGAATCAGTTATACATATACATATGTCCTCATATCTCCTCCCTCTTTACTGGCTTCTCCCATATTTTCTGAATTTCCTACAAGGGACATATAACACTTTTATAATCAGGAAAAAATCACATAAAGAAATTTAGTTCATATCCAAAACTTGCTCAGGGTCAAAAAAAATGAGAGGATAAGCTGGATATCGTGTTGTAAGTTCTATAAGCTCTACCACCTGAGCCTGTGTATAGCCTTAACTATTTCTTATGTTTAGTAGCAAACATTTTGGATGATATAAACAAACACTATTACTTCTTCGCCCCTTACTGATGAGCACTGAAGCATGTGTGCACTTACATAATTTTCTTCAGCGTGGAGGTTAAAAAATAAATTATCCAGCAGCTTTACAAACAATGTGAAGGCTGTGTTAATCAATCTGAAGCTCTGGACAGCGTTAAGCCATCTGCAATTTTTGCTAGGGGGAGGCTGACAGGCCTATCAAAGAGAGAAAGGATGAACTTCTCAACTGAAAATTATTATTTTAGGGAGTGTAAGGCGAGGCAACACATTCTCATAAAAATTTGGAGAGACTGAAGCAGCAGGAGGCTGAAGATTTACCACCAGCTCTGATACTTACAAGCTCTGTGACCCTGGACCATTTACTTAACCTCTCTGAGCCTCTGTCTCCATTTATAAAATGATAATAGGACCTATTTGGAGTGTTATGGCAAGGATTAAACTAGTTAAAGTGCTTAGGACATCTACTAGGACATGCAAAGTGCTCAAATGTTAACTCTTATAGAAACTAGAATGGTCTTCTCCACTTACATAACAATGGTGTAAAAATGAAAAGCAGAGTTTGAACGTTTTAAAATACATTCATTACACAGTAGACTAGGTTGGACCACTAAGTTCCCTTACCTTCACGCTAACAGTACTATTTGGGATTCGAATCTTCAGCAGCCCCTAAAACGATGCCACCTGAGTAGTTGCTCATCCTAGAAGTGGCAAATGGAAATTCCCTGTGCGAAATTAGAGAAAGCCTATGCTTGCGTTTAAGGCTCTAGAAGGTTGTTTCTAGAGAGAAAATCATGTTCCATTGGAGGATAAGAATCTGCTCATAACATTAATGGTAAATATTCACTTAGAGTGAGGGAACTGCTAATAACTTGCCCCACATTGATTTTTCATGAATGCCCCATACAACAGGTATTGTTTTAATCCCTGGAGAAAACTGAGGCTCAGGGAGGTTTTGTTCCCTGTTACACAACAAGTAAACGGCAGCCTGGGCAGTCTGGTGTTTAACTGTAAGTGGGGACATCAGTTTATTTGAGAAAAACACATGTTAGTCTCACCCTTTAAAAAAAGAAAATGCTGGTGGTGCGGAGGTCACCACTGAGAAAGAGAAGAACAAGGAGGAAAAATTCAGTCAGCAGTTTCTTTCCCTGGAGGGCAGAGCCAACCACAATTGCCCCAGAAGCAAAGCCGGAGCTGGCAGACGCCAGGGTGAAAGGACAATCTTCCCGGGAACCTAAGGAGAAGGTGTGCCTTCAAAAGGTGGTCGCCGCGGTACTGCTCCCCACCCCCACTACCCACTAACCTGTGTGTCGCTAGTTTGGGTTTGCCAGCCGTCGCCAGGGAGTGGAGCAAGACTCTGTGCTATAAACAGGAGCGAGTGCCAGAGCCCCCGGCCAGCCTCTCCAAGGCCGGACTGCCAGGGAAACCCGGCGTTGTGACAGCAAGGGCAATGCCGCACGACCAGTGGTCACCGAGAAGCCACTCTGGGGAGGACAACCACCCCGCCCCTCAAGGCTCACCTCGGAGAAGAGTGAGGTCTCTCCCATTAGGCTCTTAAAATTCCTCTAGCCTGAGTGTTTCAGGAACCGCCGAGAAGTCAAATTGTGTGTGCGCGCGCGCGTGCGCGCACCGGTGTGAGCGTGCCCGTGTGTGCGTCCACGTGGGCGCGCGCGCACAAATACCCACAGTTTTCTAGAGAAAAGGTCTAGAGCTTTCAGCAAATTTGAAGAGCTCTTGACCCTCATGGGAGAAACCATATTCAGGAGAATAACCCTGTCTTCCAGAAAAGAACACCGAGCTCACCACTTTTATTTCTGGAGCAAATGAGCCCAGGCTCTCAGCCCACTTACCTCTTACAAAACCCTAAGGCACTTAAGAGAGACCACAGGGGAAAAAAATAACTCAACCCCTTTTCTAATCTAAACCTAATCCTCCATAAACCTCGCCTGACCCGGGCTACCAGGAATGCTGCCAGTGCCAAATGATATGATGTTTATTCAGCTTAGGTTTTAGCCTGCTGCTCCTGAGCCACAAAATCAAAGGGGAATGTTCCAGCCACCACCTGCTGATGAATGGGTAAACAAGGGCCCGTCAAGAAAGAGGAGCCCCAGTGTTTGAAGACAATGCCTTTGTGTAGTTCTGGCTCACATAAGGGCACAGCTCCTAAGGAACAGGCTTGAGACATGCATAAATACCGTGCCAACTAGTTCAGGAGCCGGGGTGCAGCTGTTCCTAATGTACCCTTTGCCCCCTGCTACCCCTCAAACCACAAGAGAGTACTCAGGACACCATGTCCCCTCTCCCAGAAGAAGCTGGCAAGGTACAGTTTGTGAACCAGTTAGGTTTATGTTGGAAGAGCATTTTCCACATCATTCTCTGAGAAGCCTCAGCTCTGTAAGAGCAACGTAGAGCTCAGAACGCATGACCTGACCCCCATTTTACCAGAGCAGTGGTTTTGATCTGTTTTAAATCTGGGGGCCCTGCATGAGATTTGGGGGGTGGGGGGAGTTCTGTTGCTAAAAACAGAATGTTTGAAAAACATTCCTGTAGTATCAGATTTGGTACATCCTTACACAAGAGGGGTTTAAATGAAATGTCTTATAGATCCTGAAATCCAGCAAGCTGGTTTTGTTCTATTTTCTCTGCTTCCTTCCTCTGAACAAATGTCTCCTTATTACTCTTTAAATGTGTGATCGGATCGGCATCATCCTCTCAGGAATCATAACCCTGGGAAGAGTAGCTAACATTTATTCAGGGTCTGTTGTGTGTCATGTGACATGCTGGGAGTTTTCATGCATTATCTTACTGGAACCATTGCAGCCCTCTGGGTGGAGGATCGCTCTCCTTGGCTCTCAGGTGAGGGCGGTGAGGCAGAAACACAGCTACAGCAATAACAACATTCACAACAGCAGCTTGCCTCCATGCACTCAGGGCTCTTAAATGATGGACCAGAACTGTAACCCAGGTAGTAACTCAAAACCTGAGTTCTGATTCTGTATAATGTCACCTCTAATGTTTAACAAGCAAGAGGTGTGTGTAAGCGTGTATGTGCGTGTGAGCGTGCGTGTACATGTGTGTGTAAATCAGATGTAAATTATTTTTACATCTTAAAAGTAAATCTGCTCAATAGAGAAAGTCTGAAAGTAAAAATAGGAATAAAAAAATTACCCATCATTCCACCATTCCAAGACCACCAACTGTTAACATTTGGGCATATTTCCTCCCAATGTATTTTTATGTATAATTTTTAGTTCTGCACATTTAAAACAGCTGTGATTGTCTATGCATATTTTATTTTGCATTTGTCAATATGACAACAAAATATGATGATGTTTTTCATAACATTTCAAACTCTGCCATTTTTACTGGCTAAATAATAGTCTTTTAGGTGGAGCAATTCAGTTTAACAAACATTTATTGAGCACATAATATATAATACTGTTCTTTTCTTCAAGGAACTAGCAGTCTAGTATAGGGAAAATAAGGCACATAGATAACTATATAGTTATAATAGCTAACACTACTGAACATAGACTGTGTTCCAGGCACTATTCACATGAATGAACTCACTGAATTCTCTTAGCAACCTTATGAGTAGGGACAATCTCTCTACTCTTTTAATAGTTGTCAAAGACTGAGGCACATCTTGCTAACAAGATGGTATTTCTAGGTAGAATAATAGCTCTTTGAAGATGTCCACCTCCTAATCCCCAGAACAAGTTTGTGATAACTTGTTATAGCAGCCATAGGAAATGAAAACACTAGGATTCAAACCCTGGCAGTTTGACTTAATAGAGCCATTATTCTTAACTATGGTCATATATGTTGGGCAAGGTAATTAACTGTGCTCAGGGCACTATAAGCGCCTAAAGAAAGGACACAACAGAGCAGTAGGGAAGAAGAGGAAGACAAAAACCAGGCTCTTTAAAGCTGGACAGGAGTTATGAAGGCAGTGAGTGAAGGATGAGGAATTGAATTACCATACGAAGCTCTCCATGCTTTCATAAGTGAAAAAATTCTAATATTATGCACAATAGTTTTCCCATTTCTGTTCAAAGATATGTGTGAGTATATGTTTATAACCATAAGTGAAGTTGATACACTCCCATAGTTATCTCTGGAGAGTGTGTTTGTGGGAAACGTAAGGGGAGATTTTTACTTTTTACTTACAAATTTTCGTATTTTTTGAAAATTTCGCCAGACGTGTACTTTGGGTTAAAATTTTTTTTGTAAAATAAGTAAAGTAGTATATATATAGACCATTTTTCTAAGTTGAAGAAAATAAAATGCATCACTGGGATGCAAATCTTCATGCATAAAGCACTGTGCTTCTGTAGAATGATTTCCTTAATACAGAAAATTCCTGGAGGTAGAATTGCTGAACCAATAAATAGAAACATTCGGAAAACCTATATATATTTTAAAAATAAAATATACCAGAGATGGCACCCAGTTAGTAAACCAAACTGTGTGAGAGGAGAGGAGATATTTAACAGGTGAACAGAAGAGATGATAGTTGTCTACTCATATGTGAAGGTTGATACGTGGTATTCAATATATTAGTCTGCTAGTACCATAGACTAGGTGGCTTAAACAATAGAAATTTATTTTCTCACAATTTTAGAGGCTAGAAATCCAAGATCAAGGAGTTAGCAGGGCTCACTGAGGGTTCTCTCCTTGACTTATGGATGGTCTTCTTCTTGTATCTTCACATGGCCTTTCCTCTGTGTATTGGATTAGGGTCACTCTAAAAACCTCATTTTAATTTAATTACCTCTTTAAAGACCCTATTTTCAAGGAAGATACCATGTTCTGAGGTACTGAAGATTAGTACTTCAACATATGAATGTGCCGGGCAGTGGGGGCGGAGGACACACAATTCAGCCCACAACACAAAGAAGGCTTTAGAAGAACGAATCAATACCAATGAAGAGAATTTCTGTTCACTGCGAGAAGGAAACTTTGTAATATTTTAACGTCTCCCATAATGGAGCAGAGCTAGAAAATGACATGGTGGTTATGCTGATTTTAGGCTCACTCTTTATTCCCAGCCCTGCCCCAGTGCCGGCCTGGGTCCTTTCTCTTTGGAAACTTAAACCTAAATCTGCTCTCAGCAACTGCATGACTCTTTCTCAGTACCCATCATGGTCCCACTTTGTTTCTGCAATCTATCTCCAAAGACAGCAGGATACAGTACAGCATAAATCATGAATAGGAAAAGAGTCTGGTTCCTTTCTCCTCCCAACAAAAGCTCCACTGTAATCTCTGTGTGCCTTCACCTGTCTTTGATTCAGATCACAATCCTCTCCTATTGGAGTGAGAAGAGAGGGTGAGGATAGTTTCTTGAGCTTTTCGTTAAGATGAGAGTACATTGCCAGTAAAGAGAGTTCTAGAGTCTAAATCAGGAATCAGCAAACATTTCTGTAAAAAGCCAGATAGTAAACATTTTAATGTTGCCGGCCACAGGATTGCTATTGTGAGTCCTCAACTCTGCCATTGTAGTACCAAAGCAGCCACAGACAAAACAGTAAGGAAAAGAGCATTGTCATGTTCCAATGAAAAAAGCAGTGGACCACCTTTAATCTATGGGCTGTGGTTTGCTATAATTCAAGAAAACTGAGAATATTTACTAGGTTGAATCAAAGTATGCAGCGAGCCCAGACTGATAAACTATGAATTGTATTAATTTCTTTTGTTGATTTACTTAATACACTATGTATATCTGGGTTTAAATTATAGTCTGGTTCCTTCTGAACACCCTCTGTTCATTTTTTATTATAAAGAGGGAAGCTCTGAAAATTAGTTTAATAATACATATTTCTGAACCTGAACTTTAACTTTTTAAAAAAAGGTTTTGCCACATAATGCTTAGGTTAAATCTGCCACAGAAACAACACAACCACAGGCTATAATTACAAAATAAGGCACAGAGATAAAGGTCAAGATAAGTCCCGAAGAGCTGGTGTTTCATTCTGTTATTCATTCAACCAATATTTGCATATGTGCTATGTGCAAGGCACTAGAGCAAGTACTTCAGAGAATTCCAGGATGAAATAGACATGAACCCTATCTTCAAAGTCTGTTTAATAAAGTGACAATAGAACACCCTGGCCATCAGTTGTTAGCCTAGGGAGAGCACGTAACCAAGTTACAATAAACAGCTCTTCCTGTGCAATTTGAATCTAAAGTAGAATACCATGGCTGGGAGAGCATGCAACTATTTTATCAAGGAGAGAGTTCATTGCCTCATTCTGTGACTGGCTTATTTCATTTAGCATAATGTTCTTAAGGTTCATCTCTGCTGTCACAGATGGCAGAATTTCCCTTTTTAAGGCTGAATAATATTCCATTATATGTATAACTGCCTTCAAAGACCCATCCCTTCTCTGGGTCAAGTTATTTTTAAATTAGATTAGGAACCAATTTATATTTAAATAAATAAGATTAGTTAAGCAGAATGAGAGAATAGGAAAATTTTTCAAAATGATGCCCCTTCCTATTTTATTCTTGATATATGTAAGAACATACATGTAAGCATAACAACTTAGGGATTCATGGGGAAAGTAAAGAACAAAATATAAAAATTTCTTTGCAGAGTGCAGTTTGGATCCTTCATTTTCCCACCTCTTTAAATCTTAACTGCATAGTCCTGAGTTCCATTGAAGACCCACAGATTCCAATTCGACAGGGAGCTGTTTTCTGCTTCATGGAAAAATCTCCATTTTAATGATTGCTACCCAGGGCTGCCTTATTAACTAAAGTGGGCACAGAGACTCAACTCTCAATTGTTGGTGATTATTATAAGGTAATTCTTGCCATTTTTCCCTCCCCCAAGGGGCAGTTTAGCAGAAAATGTCCCACTATTTTTTTTTTTTTTTGCTGTACGCGGGCCTCTCACTGCTGTGGCCTCTCCTGTTGCAGAGCACAGGCTCCGAACGCGCAGGCTCAGCGGCCATGGCTCACGGGCCCAGCCACTCCGCGGCATCTGGGACCTTCCCGGACCGGCTCACGAACCCGCGTTCCCTTCATCGGCACGCGGACGCTCAACCACTGTGCCACC